>NC_067148.1:36579741-36901616 GCF_903995435.1 Acomys russatus | reverse complement strand
GGACAGGAAGTGAAAAGCGGGACTTCCTAAAGAGAGGGTGGAGCCAAGAGGGACAGTTGAGAGGGGAAGATGGTTTACAGTTAACAAGACAGGAGAGAGAAATGGCCCGAGGATCACCAGATTGGCAAGTGCTAGGAATATATGTATGTTATGAGGTTTACAGTAGTTTGTTTATGTTAGTTTACCAGTAGATTTGTATCTGTTTAGATTCTGCCCAGCATAGTACTGGCAGCTTTAAAGTACCTTTCAGACTCTGTCATTTATTAGCCATCTTAGGCTGAACCGATACAATTTACTACAACATTCCTGGTAATTTCCTTCTAGGGAAATGGGTGGATGAAACTTCCCAGCCATTCAGGCTTCAAACAAGCTAGATGTTAATGCCAATGACAAATAATATGCAAGCCTGGCGTTCAAATTCTCAGTGAACTATGAAGCCAGTGTCTAGTGATGTGTGGTCTGTTGAAGTCTATGTTGGTAGCTCTCTAATATCTCCAACTCAAAGCAGTCAACATTCAAGGAAGATCTAGGGTTGGCATAAGGTTATTGTGTAACTCAAATGCTGATTTCTGTATCCCCCATACCTGGTTGTAAGCCTCATTCTGAGGATTTCCTGTCTAAATGTTGTATAAACTTTGCTCCCTAATTGTTCCCTGATAGATCAATAAGGCATCTTATAGCCAATCGATGAGCAGGGGAGAGAATAGGGCTGGACTTCTTTCCAACCAGGGGAGGAGGAGTTACAAGAGGAAGTAGGGAATGGAGCCACAAGCAGAGAAGCAGGAGAGCTGAAGAAGATTCAGCTGGAACAAAGGAAGAACTAAAGAGCAAATGACTTGGGGATTTTGGCAAAGATGAAGTCAGGATAGCATAGAGGGTTAAGAACACATCAAAGCTGCTCAAAGTTGTGCTGTAAAGATTTATAAATAAGTAAAAGAGTCTCAATTGCTTGTATGATAGCCAAGTTAAGAGAGAAACTAAGAAAAAGAAACACTGTTTTATAGAAATAACATCAACAATCTAGCTTTACACACAACACAGTAGCATGGTAAAGACATAGGCTGAAAACAAGAAAAGAAAAAAGTAGAGGAGGGAATGCAAGGTGACTTTAAATATAACAGCCCAACTGAGACACCATAAAATATGATGCCGTGTGTAACATCACATGATGAGAACTCACCTGTTTTCTCTTGGCATATTTTCGTGGAGGATTGGGTAGAAAATTTCTCTGCAAGATAAAAGGAGTGAAATATATAGGTATCTGTTTTTCGGCGGTGTGAGTCTGGCATGTCCAACCTCCTTCCAAAAAGTTCTGCCTGGATGTTCTTTGGCCTATTCAGATCCAAGATGTGTGACTCCACTTCCTTCTCATCACCTGCAGCTTACATACTCTAGCCTGGACAGCAGAGATCTATTTGCAATAACCCTGTCCAGAATGGGCTTTCCCTCCTCATAGGTTCTGTGTCTATTGTTTGTCAGCACCGCCAAGGGTGTACCTCCCGGCCACGAGGAGGCTATGCATGTGAAATGCCTCTCTCCTGAGTGACAGGAAAACTGGTATCAGGGCTTTCCCATAACTCAATACCTATTGATCTGTAAGTGGTGCAGTAAGAAGCGCTGCCCTCCTTCCCCTCCACCGCAATACCTTGATCAGAAATTTCAAGGGCCTATTATAGCAGCGCAGACTCAACTTCCAGTTCTTTGATCTTCCGTGACCTCCCATGATTTCAAATTCTGAGGGTGTGAACCAGTTTCCATTCTCACACTGTATGGACATCATGGAGACCCCTGTAAGACCACAGTAGGTTATTCCAGAGCCTGCTTTGTCTCTAGAGCTCAGATTCATAATCTCCCACCACAGTGGATCTACAGCCACCCAAACCGTGCTGAAAGCCAATAGCAGAAGAGTCAGGCCTCCTCTCTGGCTGCAGAAATCCAAGCTTAGCACCTAGACTCCCTGAAAGGGTTTTCATAAAGCCTTGTATATTTCTTTGATTTTTATGCATGAAAAATAATAATCACCACTAACAAACACCTTTTAAAACGATTTCAGGGTCGCCTAGAAACAGACAAGCAGGTGACTGACTCCACAGCATGAGGGGATCCAGCCTAATGTTGGGGTCTTGGCCTGGAGAACAACCAGAGGCTCAGGTGCCCCCAGGCAACATGGAGATAGAATCCTCAGGTTAGAGCTAAGACTGCAGCTGGTTTCTACAACTCAGGATTATGTGACATCATTTTCTATACAATTTAAAGGAAAGGTTGAACAGAAGTCTGCCCATCCCTGCAGTCATAGGTAGGCACCATCAAACATAAATAAAATATTTTTTTCATAAATGAAATCCAGTGGAAGTACAGATTATGATCTTTAAAAAGCTGGTCATATGAGCATATTTTTGGCGTCTTCATTATTATGAAAATGCAAACAAAATCCCAGCCACACCGTTTCACAACCACCAGGATGACCATAATAAACGACAAAAAAAGAATATGAGCTTTTGATGCAGGGAAGTTGGAGGCCTCCTGCATTGCTGGAAGGAATACAACACAGTGTAGCCACCACCAAAAACACTTAGGTGATTCCTTACTGAGTTTAACATATAGCCACAGCAATTCCATTCTGTGTGTGTGCCTCAAACTGAGTATGTATATTCCTACGCATGTTGTCCTCAGATTTTCAAAACAGTATTTATTATATCCAAAGATAGAAATAATCCAAAAAAGATAGAAATAATCCAAATGAATAAATTAAGAAAATGTAATATGTACATACAATGGAATATCATGCTATTTGACAATTAAATACACATTGCATAAAGTACGCAGATGTGGCTTGAAATCATCATGCTGAGTGAATGCAGGCAGGTTGTATGACATGTGTACAGGAGGAAGATTTACAGAACAGGAATTAGGAGGGTGATTGCTCAGTGGGGTAAAGTGGGAATGATCAACTATTAATAGACAAAGGGGGGCAAAAATGTCCTCATGGTTCTGATGTACCAAAGAAGAAAATCCCATTCATCTGTAGACTCTGCAAGTGAATTGCACAGTGTATGACTCACAGCTCACCAAAGCTATTTCAAAGTACTGCAATCATTTCCGTTAACTGACACCCACAGGCTCATATTGAGAGAGATCTGAGATGAAGCCCATCATAGTGAGAGTTTTTTTCCCTTCAAACATTTATGGCATACATTGCAGAATATATTATACCAATGACATAAGCTCATCCTCCTGGGTCAGGCTTTATATTACTGTCCTCTATTTCAGCATGAGAACTTTCAGGCTTACAAAGCCCCCCTCACGCTATAGAATTAAAACAGATTTGCTTGGCAAATCTGAGGCTGGAACATGGTTCTCAGCTTTTCGGTCTTGTGCTCACTTGTCTCACCATGACAAGTGTGGTGCATTGGTGCTAACGACCCAGAGGTACAAAGGCAGAGGCTGATGGCCTCTTCCATTTATACCTGGCTAGAAGGAAAATACAGAATAGTTTCCATCTATGGATGGAAATCCATAGGCTTCTCCCTGGTTCTCAGGGCATCTCATGGCTGCATCCATGTGGTTCTGAGCATCTGTTAGGTATGGTGTCTTCAAGTGTGAAAATAGCATGTCAAGATCCCTTCCTGTTTTCAAGCCTCACATTTCCTTAAGTAATTCCATTATTGATGGTGATTCTTTTTTTGATTTAGCAGTTGCAAACTGAAAACCGTGAAACTCACCTTGCTTGAATTTATGCTTGTGTAACACCCCCTTCATGTCACCACATGTCACAGGAAGCAACTCTGCATTGAAATGTGCATTTTCACTTCTGTGCCGTCTTAGAACTGAAAAAGAAGATTTCTTCTTCTGTCTCACTTTGCAGCTTGTTCATCCCCCCTCCTCCCTCTTGGAGTAATTCCTTTAACACTCGGGACATTTTGCTTCTCAAATCTCTAGCTTCTAAGTTTTTCTTGCAAGTGGCGTGTTGGATACATAATCACAAAACATTTTATCCCTAAATCATAAAGCCCAGAAGACTTTAGCAGAGAAATTTGGCTTCAATAAAACTGTCTCGACTCCCACTCTTGTTAACACCACTGATGGCTACATGATCATGAAGCATACAGCTGAGCTGTTGTCGGGTTGTGACAGGAGATGTCTAGACATGCTATCTACTAAAGATGGCAGCCAGAGATGTTCCTCATATAGCCCCCGTTTGATAACTGACTGGGTGAGCAGAGAGAAGAGACGATGGGCACCATAGCAGAACTGGGTGGGATCACTTCTACTTTGTCTTCGTTGTCTGCTCTGCTTTTTTTCTCCCTCCCAACAGCATTTTGTGTTTGTAGAGAAACCCAGAAGGTTCTAGAATAATCTGAAAAGTATACAGGAAGCAGAGAGATGCAACTCCACAGAAGTAGAGATGAAAATTCCTCAAGGGAATTCCTAGAAGATGAGTAGCTAAGTTTGTCCTACTTGCCATCAGTGCAGAGGCCTTGATGGGAGTGGGGTGGGGGGTGGGGGGAGGCACCAGAGGGGCGCTGTCCGTGGTACTGAGATTAAGTCTGAGAAGTAGCTGATCAAGACTGCAGTGGACTGAGATTGGTAGACACAAATCATCCTACTATGTTAGAAATGAAGAAATGGAGGTGAGAGACAAGGGACTTGTCCAAGGAGGTGAAAACTTGGACCTAGGTCTCTGTCCATCACTCTGGGCCACCTTAATGTACAATCACTGCTGGTTGATACCCTGTGTATTTCAGAGATAGTTTCCACTCTTGAGAGTTCGTAGGTCAATGTGGGCAGCATTGCAGTGGTCTTGGTTCTGAATCTTGTTTCAGTTGCATCAGTAAGATTCTTGTTTCTCAGACACAGTGAGTAGACAGGAAGTGTCTCAGTGGCTAATTAAGCTATATGAAGCTGTTATGGAAACTAACATTCTCGCTTCCTCTCTCTAGATGGTGGGATCACCAAGCAACAGAAAGTCTCCCACTCAGGAGTGGCTTTCCAGGGGACTCCCCTCTTCTCTCTCACCCAAGACACCCCTGAGACTCTAGAAGGCAAGGCCATGCTTGGGAGTACCCCATTCAGCCTCCTTCCACTGGGAAGACTTTCACCTGACTCATTCCTGCAACTGTCCCTCCTCTATTCCAGCTTAACTTGGCACCAAAGCTCTGGCAACAGGCTCAGCCAGCCAAGTAGATACAGAGTCCTTATCTCCCCAACTCTCTGTGGTGGTTTTTTTCATTGTGGGACTAAGTCTGCTGGATTACCTATTATTGAACGTGTTTAAGCCTTATCTGAAGAAAAGGGGAAAACACTGATGTCTGTTCTAGCCTGCGGAGAAGGTGGTATAAGGAAGTTTGGAGATTGGATCTAGATGCATGTTATTTCCTCCAAGCAGAATAGCTGACCAAGGCAAGACTGAGCTCTTGTTGCATCTAGAGATAATTTGCCCTTGTAATAGCGTGAAACCCATCACAAACCCAATAAATACAATCGTGGTCAGAATATTATTTAAAGTTATGTTTAAATAACTGTTATGGCTAGTCTTGAATTTTAGAAGCATGACAGGTTTGTCAACTCCCTACTGCTTATTCAAATTTGTTATAAAAAGCCCAATAGTTGAGATCAATTTAGTAAACGTCAAATAAAGTGACCTATCTGCTCATGTCACTAATGATATAGGCATTCCTGGGGATGGGGGACTGGAAAGTCTCTTTTTTCAGGTTGAGTTGGTTCGGCACATTCTACGGCAAAGTGCCAAATCACCTTTGTGACCAGAGAACCCATTAGTGGGACTGGGTCATGTCAGCAAGGCCTCTTACACCAGGCCCCAGAAGTAAAGCTGAATTTCTTTTAATGAGGTCAACCTGATGTCTGGCCCTCCTCTTTTCCTACTGCAGAAGTAAGTGATGGAAACATCTCATGAGAGAGAGACAGAGACAGACAGAACCAGAGAGAGAGAGAGCCAGAATCAGAGAGAGAGGGGAGAGAGAGAGAGAGAGAGAGAGAGAGAGAGAGAGAGAGAGAGAGAGAGAGAGAGAGAGAAGAGGAGCATCCTTTACCTCCAGCATCCTCCACAAGTAACCCCATCAAACAAGACACCTGCACAAGCTCCCAGTCATCTCGGTCCTCTTCCATCCAACCCAGATGGGCCCATACCAGCTGCTAGGCAACAGAGGCAGAGCCCCAGGGGAACACTAAAGCAGATGTGCCAGCCCTGCTTTGCATGTCTAGTTTAGGCCTTGCCAGGCTAAAGGAGAGGAAGTGCTTTGAATTGGTGAATGCATGAAGGTCGTTCCTTTGTGGTTTGCTCTAACAGGCAGGGTCTTCCATTCTCAAAGACTGGATATCCGATCAGAAAGGGCTCTTGGCCTCTGCTCTGGAATGCTGTCCCTGCTGAAATGGAACTGGAAAACTACAGGCCTGCCCAAGATGAGAAAGAATTCACCAAAAAGGAGGAGGAAAAGGACGAGGGGAGAGTAGGCCTGGTTTGTGCTTACAAGTCACCAAATGTTGCCATTTTAATAACCAAAAAGTGAGAGTAAAATGGTTCCATAAAACTCAGGTGCAACTCAGAGGGTAGGGAGAAATTAGGACAGATGAGATTGATGATATAAACACAATTTATGACCTTGCTTCAAACAGCTTTGCTTTTTCCTTTTGCTCCTCTCAAATTGACAAATAAGCTTGAGTAGGTGTTGTTTTGTTTTGTTTTGTTTTTTTAAGGCTTTAGATCTTCCCCTGCAAACCTTACCAAAATCTCTCTGTGCTCAGAGGGTGAAGGGAGAGAGCCACAGAAGCCATCTTACCTCTGAGCTTGGAGCATCCTGGACTCTTTATCATTTTCATTCTCCTGAAAGCTGCCTGGCCATAAGCTCTGCTGGCATCTAGGAGGGACACAGGGAAACAGAGTTGAGCAGAGCACAGGGGCACCAGGAAGGGGCACAGGAGTCGTCCCACTACATCAGGGTGCTTTCCCCATGCATTGCAGACGAGAACTCATGACAAGGAGCCGTGCTCTTCCAGGCAGAAGTCAGAATCAAAGAGAGTGCAGGATTCAGTTGTGTTCACACGTTGGAAAGAAATCTATTTGTCTACACTCGAAGAGACTTGAGTAAAAATGTTTTCAGAACTCAGCCCAAATGACGTGGTTTTCAAAATTGGCATTCGAAAAATATGGATGCAACCACTTTTTTTCTTCCTTTCCAAACAAAAATGTCTACATCAGTTAGCAGCAGATCTGGGTCATTGCTAAGAGTGTACAACTCTTAGTTTGGTGAAATTAATATTGAGTAAGGTTCCAAGCCTACCTCATAGACCTGATGCAAATTGATAATCGTTTTGAAAGTGGCATTTAGCTTTTGTCTAGAAAGAAGGCATCCCTTAGACCATTCCTAAAATCAGATGGTGGGCTGTTTGCAATATATGCATGTTATAGCAATACGAATGTATGAAACATTACATCACATTCAGAAAGTATTCTAGGGTCAATTCTTCTCTCTTTCTCTCTCTCTCTCTCTCTCTCTCTCTCTCTCTCTCTCTCTCTCTCTCTCTCTCTCTCTCTCTTTCTGTATGTGCATCTCTAAAGAATAGCTTTCATAACAGGGGATGAGCATGTTCAATATTTTAAAATATAACCAATGTATTCATTTTTGCATATGTGTGCACATGTGTGTGTTGCTCTTTATGTACACATGGGGGTGTGCCTGGATGTGTGTGGAGGCCAGAGATCTAAGTTTGGTGTCTTCCTCCATAGCTCTCCACCTTAACACAAGGTCTGACACTAAAGCTGGAGCTCACTGGTTTGGCTAGGCTTATTAGTCAACAAATTTGAGGGATCCATCTGTAGGCACCTCTCCAGTGAGGGATTACAGATGTGTGCATTGTACCCAACTTTTTAATGTGGGTGTTAGGGATCCGAACTCAGGTCCTCGTGCTTGTGCAGCAGGCACATTAGTCACTGAGTCATCTTACCAGCCCTTGAGTGAACACACTTGTAGAAATGGACTATCAATTATTTTCGTATCTCTAAGTACATCTTTTTCTCTCTAGACAGATAAGTACTTATATTAAAAGACCCGAATTTAGCCGTGCATGGTGGCACATGCCTTTAATCCCAGTATTCAGGAGGCAGAGATAGGCTGATCACTGTGAGTTCGAGGCCAGCCAGGTCTACAAAATGAGTCTAGGACAGCCAAGGCTACACAGAGAAACTTTATCTCAAAAAAACCAAAAGAAAAAAAAAAACATAAAACAACAACAACAACAAAACCCTGAATTTATAGACAGAAATAAATGCTTTCACAAGAACATATGTCTACACACACACACACTTGTTAAGGGACTGGAGACAATTGGCTCACTAGGGGCTGCTGACTGGAAATTATCAAGGGAATCAGGTAGAGAAACCACCACAGAGAGTTGGGGAGATAAGGACTCTGTATCTACTTGGCTGGCTGAGCCTGTTGCCAGAGCTTTGGTGCCAAGTTAAGCTGGAATAGAGGAGGGACAGTTGCAGGAATGAGTCAGGTGAAAGTCTTCCCAGTGGAAGGAGGCTGAATGGGGTACTCCCAAGCATGGCCTTGCCTTCTAGAGTCTCAGGGGTGTCTTGGGTGAGAGAGAAGAGGGGAGTCCCCTGGAAAGCCACTCCTGAGTGGGAGACTTTCTGTTGCTTGGTGATCCCACCATCTAGAGAGAGGAAGCGAGAATGTTAGTTTCCATAACAGCTTCATATAGCTTAATTAGCCACTGAGACTCTTCCTGTCTACTCACTGTGTCTGAGAAACAAGAATCTTACTGATGCAACTGAAACAAGATTCAGAACCCATGGCATTCAACATCCTCCTCAGTGTGTGTACCCATAAGGCCCTGTGTGAATAAAACACACACACACACACACACACACACACACACACACACACTGTCCTGGCTCAGAAACTCACAGACCCCCCAAGTGTGCAATGGGTAACACCTTAATAAACTCACAGCTGGAACACTGTCCCTCGGTTTGCTTGCTTTTTGGCCATACATTAGGTAACCCTCTCCGTTTTGGTTTTGACCAGTTGTGGCCTTTTTTCCTTTTTCCTTCAAAACAAAAGAAGAGCAAAATTAATTGTTCATAGATAGGAATATAATTCTCTGGGCCTGATATGTCAGCAGTCTTCAGATAGAAGTCTCAAACTTCATTTCCTAGAAACAAGGCAAAATTCTTAACAGTGTAGGTGTGTGAAGGTTGATGGCAGAGTTCAACATCAATTCTTCCTGGGTCTTGGGTTTGGCCTTGGGAGGCTAGAGGAAAGCATCTCCCCTTGAATACCTTTGGAGAATGCAGAGCTAAGTCCTGCTCATGCCTTCGATTGGTAGAATGACAAGTCGGAGCATCCCTACCATGCAAATTCAAGCCAGAGGCTGTGCTACACTGGGAGCCAAAGAATGCTCTAAACTTCCATGTGCAGACTTTTTCTTAAATGGTCTCCATTCCCTTAAAGTTGTAACCCCTCAGGCATTTCATTTGCACCAGAAGGGTATCAGTGGAGGTGGGGGCACGTTAGGAAGCCTAGTAGGATCTTTCTGTTGTAGTTTTGTTTTCTCTTGAATTATCCAAATCCATGTGACCACAGCTCTGGAGCAATGGAAAGTCTAATGATGACAACGAAGGGTCATTATTATTCACTAACCTGTGTGTGTGCGTTGAAACATAGGATGTGTGCATGTGCGTGTCCAGGTATGTGCATGAGTGCAGGCATACTTGTGCCCATGCACGCATGTGACGATCAGAAGGCAACTCCGCATGGCAATCTTTGCCTCGCGCTCTGTTTGGGACAGGATCTCTCTGGTTGTTCACTGACTGTTACTGGCTGGGAACAGCCAGTGACTGTAGCTCTACTGGTCTAAGTGAGGGTCTGACCCACAAAGGGAGACCTCGTGAATTTTCCACTTGAAATGCCCATCTTGGAGTGAGTCAGCAACCGACTCCTGGGTGACAGGGGAGGAGGCACCGAGACTGTCCTGGTCTTCCAATGAAGGTGACACGGTAAGGAACGTTCCACTCAGTCATACTTCTGCTGTCCAGGCTACTGCAAGCTAGACATCAGTTACTGAAAAGTTCCATCAAGATTCACCTGGGCATAGCTCATGAGCTCAGCTAAGCTGATGCCCATGTCAGCTGATGATGCCCATGTCAAGCTGATGCCAAAGCTACTCTGCTCAAGCAGGTCAGTTACACAGACCTGAAAGCAGATGTGGCCACCCCTCAAGCTGGCAAAACTCAGCCAACTAGGTTGAATATTAGTTCGGTCCTGTGAGAAGCCATGATTGGCAGGTTATGCTACCCTTCCCAGGAGCTGTGGAGGTACATTGTGACTGAGTAGCACCAGTGTCTGGTAACGGAGGCTGACACTGGGCTCCTCCTGCAGAGGCTATTGCTGCATGATAGCCTTACGCCTCAAGATGGACCTTCTCTCGTGGGCTGAGCCCTACCACAGAGTGCTTTGCCCTGGCGCATCACTTAGAACTTTAAAGCCCTCTTGAGGGGTTAGGTTGCACCTTCAGTCTGTTTAGCCACATTTGGGTTGTGGAGCAATTGCATCTGGCTGCATCGTTGTGACCCTAGAAGTCTGTCCCTGTCACACACTTGGCTGTTGGGACCATTTGCAGTCTGATAATATCAAGCCCCACCCCCCTTTTATGGCAAACCTATGCCTGTGCTGATTCTTTGACCTTCGTGCCCTGCATACACACCTGGGTGGGGCAGTTTGCTTTCTGCAGGGGACAGTCCTCAGAAAGGATCTCTCACCTTCCTGGAGTCAGGACTGAGATGGGGGCTACAGGTGACATGTGGTCCTATTCTGAAACTCATGCTTTGGTTCTGGTACCCATGGTTTCCAGCCTGATCCTGGTTCCTTCCATGGAAAGTCTTTGCCTTACTTTCTGGTCCTTGGATGGCCTGGGTCTGGGTGAGAAAAGAAGATGGTCTGAACAAGAGGTGAGGGTGCAGCCTCCAGAACAACATGTACAGTTTTATGGCAGGAGGTAAGAGCAGAGCTCCAGGCACCTGAGGGGATGGTCCACACTTAGGAGGACTGGAAACAAGGGGAACACTGATGACACCTCCCTTTCAGAATTGACAGACCCTCACTCTGGTGTGCACTCCTCACTGTGGATGCTGAGATGATGCTAAGGTCATCGGCAGAGAGTGGAGAGGATGCCTGGCCCACAGGCAGTAGCCTTTCTTCAGCCAAGGACATGGTGCACGGAGCTGGGACCCAGATGCACAGCTGCCCCCAAGCCATGTGGCACTGTCCACCTTCACAAGTGACTAAAGAACATCCTGTTCAGGGGAAACAAACTATTACCAACATTTCTTTTCTAGGGATATTTTCTTAGGACTTGGGTGGAAACCAGGCATTTACATATCTCCCTCATGCAAATACAGTGAGCCACACTTTAGCGATGGCCGTCAGACCCAGTCAGGATTTATGTTTTATAGACTTTGTTAAATTCTGCAGGAAAGGGTCACATTTGTCAACACTGCCTTGTGAGACAGGGACTTGCCTGCGCACGGTGCTCTTCAGTCCCTACATAGACCTGTGTGCGTGGCATCTACCTGGCTTGCTCCACATCACAGCCCTTGCGGATCTTGACAGAGGGACAAGAAGAAATCTACCCTATATACAGCATGCAGGTCACCCCCAGATGCTTCGGTAAGAATGGGAAAGCACAGTGGCACATAGGGAATCCTACAAGGACGCTTCTAACAGCTTCTTCCTAAAGTCCAAGCTGGAAACATTGAGACTCCAGAATTTGGAGACCATACAAACAAATTCATGCTACTCAAAGTATGCTCTTAGCAATAAAAAGATGCCATCCACCATTGCATCCCTCGACGTAAGTTAATTGCAGAATCGTTCTGTGGAGGGAGAGAAACTTTACAGTAAAGAACATGTTGGGAAATCTCACCTATAAATCACGTGAAAAAAACAGAAACAAAAACAAAAAAACAAAAACCAAACCAGCCTAAATTAAGTTATCCTTGAACCCAGGGGCTGCCTTTATGAGTGGGGGACAATGAGAGGGAACAGAAAAACCTTCTGAGGTTTCATGCTTGTGTTCTGTGTCTCCACAGGATTTCTACTGTAGAAACAGTGCAGTTAGCAGGATTCATCAAAGGGTGCTCTTAGGACTTGTGCCTTTCACTAACACTTTATCTTAAAAATGAACTGAAAACACATCGAGCCCTACTTAATGGTCATATGCTCAAACAAAAAGGGTATACACTGAGGGGATATATTTCTCCTCAGCGTGTTCTTCATGTCTCCTGAGTGCTCACTGTGTCTTTCCACTCACTGCTCAGGGCACTCCAGCCCTTTTCTATCATGGTATTTGAAATTCCTCCTCAGGGGCCCAGCAGACGGGTGGGGTACACCTTTAATCCTAACATTCATGAGACAAAGGCAAGCATATTTCTGTGAGTTCAAGGCCAGCCCGGTCTACATAGCAGGCTCCAGACCAGCCAGCAGGGCTGCACAGTGAGACCCTGTCTTAAAAAAAAAAAAAAAAAAAAAAAGACAAGTGAATGACAACTTTGTCAGTCTCCCCTCATTGTCTAATTTAAAAGCTAATTCTGAATTATTAGGAGTATACTGGAGCCACATCCCACTTTCAGCAACTCGCTCATTGCTTAACCATGGGTACATTCTAAGAAATGTGTCCTTAGGTGATTTTGAAAACCCACAAAGCAATACCATTTTATGGGGCCATCCTCACATATGTGATCTTTCACTGTCAGGGCCACTGTTCAGCAGTTCCTGACTATTCCACAAATATGTACCACTCTCAGAACAAATTACCAAAAATTCAGTAGTTTAAAACAGCACAAATGGAGCTGGGCGGTGGTGGCACATGCCTTTAATCCCAGCACTTGGGAGGCAGAGTTAAGCGGGTCGCTGTGAGTTGGAGGCCATCTGGTCTATAAAGTGAGTCCAGGACAGTCAAACAGTCAAGGCTACACAGAGAGACCCTGTCTCAAAAACACTAATAATAACAACAACAACAACAACAACAACAGCACAAGTGCATCTCACCATAACATCCGTTAAATGTGTGATGTGGGTCTCACCTGGCTGACGTCCACCTGTCTACACCATCCATCTGCTCCTGGATGCTCTACGGGAGAACCTATTTCCTTGCCTTTCCACATTCTTGGGGTCACCACGTTCCTTGGTCCCTTCCTGCATCCTCAAACCCACCAGTCTTGCATCCTTCTGACTCTTCCTGCCCAGTCATTTCCTCTCTCTGCAGGTTCCCCTCTTCTTAAGACCTATATGATTAGCCAGATTAGTCACCCCTACACCAACAGTCAAAAACAATCCCCCTCCCCATCAAGGTCCCTAGCTTAATCATATGTGTACAGTGTTTTTGTCATTAAGGTAACAGATTCCAAGAGAGAGGAGGGCCTCAAGGGAGGTTACCACAGGCTACCCCATTATCACACACAGCAACAACAGTAATGCTAGCGATACATGACTTCTCAGTTACATCTGTCAGGAGCCATAGGACCTTGCCTGACCTGCCCCAGTGGCTGAGAGGCCCTGCTGGCTGAAAGCCACAACTGTCTGCATACTTGAGATAATTATTCTGCCTGGCAACCACAAAAGATCCAGCCTGACCTTGAGAAAGAGAACATTCGGTGTATCGCAACTTCTGAATAATCGCCCCACTCCACACCTGCTGCCCTTGGGCCTGGCCCAGAAGATTTTGTAACTTTCCACTGCATTCCTTCCTACCCCCCACCCTCCTAGAAGCTTACTTTAAATTTGGATACCCCCTTACAATAAACGGCCCTTGACAAGCAATGTTTCCCTGGGCCCCTGTCTCTCTCTCGCCCAATTCTTTATTCACAGGTCACGACCCTCCTCATCACTCCACGAATAACTGAACCCGCGGGTCGGGGACATACATCAAAGTATGTAAATGCTCGTTGATTCCTTACCTCTTCTCTTCTTGGGTTTTCCTACAAGAATGCCGTTCCCAGTGTTCAAAACTTCTAGAAAACAATACATGCAGTTGAGGAAAGAAATGATAAAGAGAAGTTACAAAGCTTAGGACTTTTTACACTACAAAGGTCTTGCTTACATCAGTATTTGGATTGTCATTTCTTTCCTCCTCCTAGAAGAATCCAAAGCTACTAAACTGACAACAAAGACTCAAAGGAGGGTCCTGGCCATTTTTGGCACCCTTACCTCTCAATGAGACATTTTAAAATCTTAACATCTTCTTGAACAAATAAAATGAGAATTGTGTAGGAAATTTCTGGGCAAGCCCTATGTAGTTTTTCTACACACTGGGTTGAGAGTAGTTAACTTGAACTCTCTCCTCTTCACAAGCGACAGGCTCATGCTTGACAGGGGCCTTTGTGATGCCCTCACCGTAACAAAGCAACTTTATTATCTGGCTGCAAACATTTACTCGTGGCAGGCAAGAATGGGTGTGACTCAGTACATCAAGGCAGCAGACAAGTGACAGTTTTAGCAGTGCATTTCTTCTACTTCATCCACTTGTGGCCAACTGGTTCCATCCTCTCACAGGCGGCTCTGTGGATGTTTCTTGCATCTCTCCAGCTCCCAACAGGCAGATGCAGAAGACTGGATTCAGGTTTGGGATGGGTCACAAGCTACTTAACTGGAGCAGGAGCTGGGCACTCACTGAGCTATCCCTAACCCATGACCCCTGGCAGCCTTATCTATTTGTTACCTCCTTGGCTGCTTCCCAGTCTTGCTTCTGGGTCTTCTGTCGCATATGCTGGCGAATACATAACACAGGAACACGTCCCTCCACTTGTCGATTGCTCTGCCTCTGGAACAAAATTGTGATTATTGGTTTGTTATTTAATTTTGCAATAGGAAGAACTAAACTCAAGGCCTCATTAGTCCTAAGCAAACAGTCTACCACTGAGCTACACTCTCAGACAGTTTTTATGTTTCATTTTAAAACAGGTGTCAACTAATTTTGAATTCACTCTAGCCCAAGCTAGCCTTGAACTGTGGTGTTCTAATTGTCATCTCAAGGATCTGACACATGACTTCTTTATAAGTTTATTGGACTCATCCTTTCTCTTGTTCCTCCAAAATATTTTTTACATTCTCCCTCTGTCTTTCAGTTCCTCTTTTTACGTTTCTCCTCTCCTGTTTTGCTTCCTTTATCAGGAATACATGTTGGATTATTTTAGGGCATGGCCACCTTGTCTCTCACAGAACAGCAGAATAGAAGCATTTCTGGCCCCTTTCTTTCTTTAGTTGATGACATAGCACCCTGGATACTAATCCTAATCAAAAAATTTCTCTCCATAGATCCTAAGGCAGAGACAGAGAAGAGCCCCCATTGCTGTCTGGCTGTACAGCCAGCTACAGTCTGAAACAAAGAGGAGTGCTTTCTGGAAAAGTCAAAACAACAACAACAAAAACTAAGAAACAAACAAAACACCTGCTCCAGCAATCACATCCAAGATCCAGTGGAATCATTCTCTCTCCACCATCTACATTATTTTCCACTTTCCATCTTTAATTTGTTATGTGTAACTATAAAGAAAAATTTAAAGTTCTTACTGTCTACGATGAAGAATGAAACTGTTCTTTGAAAACAGTAAAAGGTAAAAAAAAAAAAAAGAAAGAAAGAAAGAAAGAAAGAAAACGATAAAAGGTAACATTTGTTGGTTTCACCAGTTTCAACCCCTTCTCTTTAGCCAATGACTACTACTCAGTTACCATGCTTCTGAAAGCTAGCCAATCAGAGGCAGTGATACTAATTTGAAATCCAGCCAATCAGCAACAGCCACCTAAACACTTGGATGATAGTTGCATGGCAGCCTGTTCATAAGCACTTCTGCTATGCATAGTCTACATACCCTGAACTACCTATTTCTCAGAGCTCCAAGTGAAACTCACTGTGGCCTTTTAATAGAAGCCACAGGCTTTGAGCACAGTGCTTCCTCCCACTCCATCCAGGGCCTTCACCTACAAGCTTTCAGCGTCAGACGTGAGAGTGATGGTCTTTAGTGTCTGTGTACGGTGTTCCCAGCAAGATCATCTGAAGGCTTGCTAGGAGTGTCCTGCAGATGTAAATTCTAGAGCTCCTGTGCACAGCCCAGATAGTGTTCCTGAACCATGGCCAGCGACTCAGTATCAACAGCAACTTGTTTTCTTGTGCTCTTATATTTAAGATGCATATACAAATCAATGTAAAGAAATTGCTATCTCAATTTGTAGGTGCAGCATTTAGCTGTATGTTCGCTCTGTGTTTACCCTTGCTTCATTTTATACCACGAACTTGTATAAAGTCTTTTTCCTTATGTCTGTTTCTGATCCTCCTATTTTCTCCTGAATATTAGAAGATAATGACACAAAACAACAGATGGGAACAAAGGTCTAACAAGCTCCCAAGCCAAGTCAGCCTCAAAATCTAATGAATGTGGACTCACCAGACAGTGGCCAAACTGTGCAAAGAAGTTTGGCCCTACTCTGTCTTAGAACATTCACAAACACACACGGTGGCTTGTCAGCCTATGAAATAAGTCACTTTTTCCTCATTGTGTATGTAATCTTGGATCAACTACTGCCATGTAATTGATTCCATGTCTCCTTTTAGCCCCTGCTTCTCTTGAGAGCCTAGGACTTCACACATGGCAGCATACTGTTCACACTTATAACCCATTTGTCATGGGTTGCTTTCTCTTTTTTTGTTTTTGTTTGTTTGTTTGTTTGTTTGTTTTGAGATAGGGTTTTCTCTGTGTAGCCTTGGCTGTCCTGGACTCACTATGTAGACCAGGCTGGCCTTGAACTCACAGTGGTCCACTTGCCTCCGCCGCCCTAGTGCTGGGATTAAAGGCATGAGAGCCACCACTCCCTGCCCCCATGGGTTGCTTTCTTAAAGCCACAGTCTCCCATGACAGAACTCGCATTTTCTCCTTGTGCTCTCACAATGATGCTAACTTATACCTGATAAACAGCAGGATTTCACCAAATGATTCCACTTCACAAGGGGGGGGGGATACAGGGACATGGGGGGGGGGGTGGGGTGTGATGGGAGGGGAGGACTGGGGATGGACGACTTCAGATGTTTGTCAAGCAGCTCTGTAAAACAAAGGAGGAGGTCCCCAGTGTTCCCAAGTCCCCACCAGTAGTTGTCATTCTAGACCATTCTCTGGGGAACGTTGCTTTCTTTGATAAACCCCTCAATCTTGAGGCTGAGATCCTTCCACAAATGGAACTGCCAGATTATGCAAACACAGAGGTGTTTAAAACATCCTGAGAGGTTCACCTGCGTATGTCTCTGTATAATGAGACCTGACTGGGTGTGAGGCAAGCCCTCACCCCTTCCTGAAGTGCCTTGCCTAATCACAGTGGTCTCTCCGTCTCTCCTGAAGGCTTGTTCTCGTCTTAGTACATTCACGGTCTACTTTCATTTGATGACCCACAGCATGTTACTTGCTTGAGAAGATCAGTGGTTCATCCAGACGTTTACTTTCTATGAGGTGTCTTAAGCTCTGTGGTGGGAAGTAGGCGTTCCAAGATGGTTCCTAAGATCTCCCTTCACAATCCTGTAAACTGTGGGGGCAAGGTGTGATATTACCTCTGTGCTTGTCTTAGATTAAGTTACAGAGCCAGCCTTAAGAGAGAGAGAGCAATCATCAGGGTTAGCCTGGTCTACTACAACGAGCTCTTTCCAAGCAGAGAAGCTTTTCAAGTTGGCAGCAAAACAGGAAATCAGAGACTAGAAGAGTAAAGAAGAAGGTTCCCTAGCCTCCTGCTTCCTTCAAGATGGAGGGGAATTCCAGTCAGAGAAAGTGAGCAGCTCTGGGGAGCTGAGTGACCCCCGGGAACAACCAGTAACAAAGCTGTGACCTCAGTACTACAGCATCAAGGAGTTGGATTTAATAAGACTTGGATAAAATTGATTGTAAGAACTCCCCCAGAGCCCTCAGAGAAAAGAGCTCAGCCTGGCTGACAGAGTGATTTCAGCCTGGAGAGACTGAGAGGAGAGCTAAACTGAACATGCCCGGAAACCTGACCTGTGGTGTTGAGATAATACAGCAATGTCTAGTTAAACATTTGTTTGCAGCATGATTTGATAAATAATGAATAACCCTTGGGCATCTTCTCTGTTCTGATACAGACATCACTTCCTTCTAGCTGTTACCAGTCTGGCATGAAACTTTTAAGGATGAATTCTAATTTTGTGAAAAAGTCTGGCAATAATGTGTTTTATTTTCTCTGTTATACTGTATTGGCCAAAGAAATGATATTATCCAAAATTACTCAAATCTCACGATTGCAAGGAAAAGGAGATTTCTACAATTCATTGGGCCTTCAAAAAAATGAAGAACAATCCTTGCTGTGGTTGATTTTGTTGAATCTTTGGAGGCATTCTACAGGAGCACAAGCATTGAAAAGACCGTGATAATTTTAAAAATACTTATTTGTTTTGTTTTTAAGTTAATTAAGTTATTTATTTACTTTACATCCCTATTGCAGCTTCCCCTCCCTCCTGTCCTCCCAGTCCCCATCCTCCCCCATATGTGCCTCTCTTCCCTTTTCTACTTTCATTGGGTTGTCCCACATTATCATAATATTTTAATTCTGTTTGGACATTAAAAACATAGGCCATGCTCTAGGAGTATAAGTTCAAAACACAAGAGACATCAAGGGCCTGCTGCTCATGGTCCCAGCTTGTCTCATTGGCTCAAAGTGATGGACAATGACCAATTAGCCAAACTTTGTGCTGGAGTCATTTTAAACCATATTAATACTGTGTGGGTAAGAGCTCTATTGTGAGTTGGAAAGACGGGAAAATTTTCTTACATCTTAGTGAAATATTCATCATCTGAACTTTTCTCCCAATCCTGAGAAGAAGTGGGCACAAGTCCCACCCAAACCTATCAGCAGCTGATCCCTGCTGGAAGAGGAAACATTATTTTTTTCCAATAGACTGCCACTGGGTATGCCAACCAGACTGCAGGGTGGCCCCATACTCAAGAGTAGGTGACACAAACTTCATAGATTTTTATGTATGTGCTTCTTTTGTTTTCTTTTGGTATTTTTTGTCTTTTTGATTTGTTTGTTTTGATTTTTTGAGAGAGAGTAAGACACACATATATGAGAGAGGGAGAGAGAGAGAGAGAGAGAGAGAGAGAGAACATTAAGTTATCTGGGTAGGCATCTGGGTTGAGTTGGGGAAGGAAAAAGAATACAATCAAAAGATATTATATAAAAATATTTTAAGCTAATTTAAAAAAATCATAACTTCTCTTTTCTGTCCCTATCCACAGACAATTTTCTCAAATGATTGATCTACAACTCTTATGTAATGAAGTAGAACTTAGAATTTTGGATTCAGTGTCCTGTTACACAAGAGATACTTTCAATATGGACATTATTTAATTGTCTCTCTTGCAAGCTTCAAATGATGAACTTCCTAAAGGAGAAACTAAAAGTGGAAAGTTCCCGTACTGGAGCCAAAGTGACGGCTCAGCAGGGAAGAACTCACACTGATCTTCCAGAGACCTTACTTCTGTTCTTTGAATAAAGACCTTGGACATTCCCCTTTGGGTTCAGGCCACAGGAACCTAACCACCATCCTCAGAGAACCTAGATCCCATGTGGGACCATCTGAACACTTGACCTCTCCTTGTCCTTGTCAAGTTCAGAAACATATCAGCATCTTATTCACATCTGTATATCCCAGAACCTTAAAATTGTAACAATTTCCCCTGACAAGGTCTTAGGAATAAAGGAATGACATATGTTTATCATCATCTAGCTTTGGGTTTCATTGAATGGTATCAGTCAGATGACATAATACTTCCTCTTAGAGCACTTTCACACGTTTGTGAAAAGAAAAAAGAAAAAAATATAAACCAGGATAGGGACGCTAAGTTACTTGGTTTCCATGGAGATTGAGATATCAGAACAAAAATTTGTCCTGTGGATTGATTCTATTATGGCCGTAGAGGCTGTGAAGTGACAAAGGCAAGGAGTGTTGTCCTGCCCACCAGATTCCTTCTAAAGTGACATGTGAGACCCTAATAACAAACAATATTCAGTAATGATGTTTCTCAAGATTTTACCTCCCTGAAATTATCCAGAATGCCATGCACAAAAAAAAAAAAAAAAAAAAAAAAAAAAAAAAGAAAAAAAAGAAAGAAAGAAAGAAAAAGAAAAGAAAAATATAGAAAACAGTAGCCAGGGCATAACCATCATTTCATTGTGATGGGTGTGTACAGAGCAAACACAGCAGGAAACACCAGCTCAGAAACCAGCCTCCAGAACCCTGCAGACCACACAGTGTACCCCTCGCTCACGTGCTTCACATCTCAGTGATGAGAAGAAGTCATCCCGGGGCTCTCGTCCATCAAACACTTGTTCACAAGAACTACTTCTCTCCGTAGAGAAGAATGAAAGACTCAGTGGACTTGGAATGGCCAAGGACAACCATAGCAGGAGAGCCGCGTGGAACAACCAGGAAGCTCAAGGTGGCCTAGTGTTTTTGCAGTAAATGTCCCTGTTTTGGGACTCTGAATTGGATGCTGACATAGCTCCTTCTCTGTCACAGGAGGCAGATGGTTGGCCACCCATCAGTTCCCTCCCTGCACACCTCATTCACCGTTATTTCTGACCCTTGGTGCTGCTCTGTGATCTCTTGTCTCTGAGTATGTGAAGAAGAAGGGAGTGTGGGAAAGGGGCAGGGACAGTCTTCCTCTCTTACAGACGTGCCAGCTGACTGGCAAATGAAGGCTCACCTATTTCTCCGCTGCACTGCGGCAGGCTAGGCACCTCCTCTCCTTGTTTATCACTAGTTTTTGAATTTCCAGGATGACAGAATGCTGAAGAGAAACACGGATACAGCAAACCAGGTAGAGGGGACCAAGAAATACCTCAGTTTGCTCAGGTGGAACCAACAAGGTAAGGAAATATAAGAAAATAAAGTGTGGTAGTGGCACACACTTTTAATCCTATAACTTGGGAGGCAGAAGAAGGTGACTCTCCATGACACGTGACTAACATAAAGCCAGATTGATTTGGATAAACTTAAATCTATTTAATCTCCTGTTCTTCCTAAGAATAAATGATATTCCTTCATGATGTTTCTCAAGACTTTTTCCCCTCCCTTAAATTCCCAATTATTTCTGGCCCTTGCTGCTGCTTCTAGGATTTCTTGTCTCTGAGTGGGTAAAGAAGAGGGTAAAATGGGGAGAGTGTGGGGTCTTTCTCTTGTGCAGATTCACTAGCTGACTGGCAAATGAAGGCTCACCCACCTCCTCCATTGCACTGTGGCAGGCTCGGCAACTCCTCTGCTCCATCATCATTCATATGAGATGCTCCAGGACTCTCACCTCCTCCATTGCACTGTGGCAGGCTTGGTACCTCCTCTGCTCCATCATCATTCATATGAGATGCTCCAGGACTCCCACCTCCTCCACTGCACTGTGGCAGGCTCAGCAACTCCTCTGCGCCATCATCATTCATATGAGATGCTCCAGGACCTCCACCTCCTCCATTGCACTGTGGCAGGCTCAGCAACTCCTCTGCTCCATCATCATTCATATGAGATGCTCCAGGACCTCCACCTCCTCCATTGCACTGTGGCAGGCTTGGTACCTCCTCTGCTCCATCATCATTCATATGAGATGCTCCAGGACTCCCACCTCCTCTGTCGCACTGTGGAAGGCTCAGTACCTCCTCTGCTTCATCATCATTCATATGAGATGCTCCAGGACTCCCACCTCCTCCATCGCACTGTGGCAGGCTCGGCACCTCCTCTGCTCCATCATCATCCATATGAGATGCTCCAGGACTCCCACCTCCTCCATTGCACTGTGGCAGGCTCGGCACCTCTTCTGCTCCATCATCATTCATATGAGATGCTCCAGGACTCCCATCTCCTCCATTGCACTGTGGCAGGCTTGGCACCTCTTCTGCTCCATCATCATTCATACGAGATGCTCCAGGACCTCCACCTCCTCCATTGCACTGTGGCAGGCTCAGCAACTCCTCTGCTCCATCATCATTCATACGAGATGCTCCAGGACCTCCACCTCCTCCATCGCACTGTGGCAGGCTCGGCACCTCCTCTGCTCCATCATCATCCATATGAGATGCTCCAGGACTCCCACCTCCTCCATTGCACTGTGGCAGGCTTGGCACCTCTTCTGCTCCATCATCATTCATATGAGATGCTCCAGGACCCCCACCTCCTCCATCGCACTGTGGCAGGCTCAGCATCTCCTCTGCTCTGTCATCATTCATTTGAGATGCTCCAGGATTACAAGATGCTGAAGAGAAACAAAAACACAATAAACCATGTGGAGGGGACAAGAAATACCCCCAAATTGCTCAGGTAGAACGAGGAAGTTAAAGGAATATGAGAAAATAAGAACGCAAGAAATCAAAATGGCGACATTCACTGTGTGACACAAATATGAAGAAGAGCAAGGCTTTCACACTCTTTTCCCATTTAATTACAACTTCAGGACGAATAAAGAAGCCACATATTCTACCCATAAAGGCCGAGTTATTTCAAAGAATCACAAATATTTCTCCCTGTTTCCCACAAAAAAAAAACAAAGGATCAAAGGAGAATCAGGGAAGCAAAGTAACTAAGAAAGCTTTACACAAACTTCGTCTTTTGGAGGACAGGAAGTGAGAACCTTCAGGGAGGAAAGGACTCCATTCTTATGGCAACAGAAGCTGTTGAACTAAGTGGGAGAGGAAGGTGTGCCTACTGTGTGGCTGAGTATCTCGCTGAGTTGGAGGGAAGGAGCAAGGCTGAATGACGAAAGGCATCGAAGACTAAGGGCTGTTTCTGTAGTCTTAAGGTGAAACAAGAGATTTGATTTGGGGGTTGGGAAAGATGATCCCGTGGTTAAGAGTATGTGCTGCTCTTCCAGGGAACCCAGGTGTGATTCCCAGCAGCCCATGCCAGCTCACAACTGTCTGCAATTCCAGTTCCAGGGGATCTGACACCATGTTCTGACCTCTTTGGACACCAGTCAAGTATGGGGTGCATGCGCGCACACGTGGGTGTGCTTGCGTGTGTGTGTGGGTGTGTGTGTAACACTCATACGTATAAAGTAAAATAAATTAAAATAAGTGACAGAGAGAGAGACAGAGAGAGAGACAGAGAGACAGAGAGACAGAGAGAGAGAGAGAGAGAGAGAGAGAGAGGGAGATCTGATCTTGTTTTACTGTTTGAAAAGTAAAAATGGACAGAGGTGACATGTGGAAGACTGCTTTACATTAGAAAAGGGCAGTCAGTAACAACCCTGCCAGAATGGAGAAACAGTGTCCCATGTGGAGATAGAGGCATCAGCCAAGGAGGCAGGTCCTCTGATAAGACAGGCATTATGTGTAACTTTGTAAGCGTCTCATACTGAAGATCCTGGAAAGCGTCCAGATGGAGAAGTGTTTGGGAGAGATACATGAACATGTTCAAGCCTGCAGGTAAGGAAGCTGGCAGAGAATCTGGAACCAGATAATAAAAGCCCGAGAGAGACAAATTGCCCCTGGACGTTGTCCAATGTCACTTTGAAAGCTGCAGACACCACAGCCTGCAAACTCACAGCTGATGTATTCACCTTAGGCCAGAAGTTGATTTGGCTGGTAATTCAGTCCCTCCAATATCTCAAACTGTTTCTTCTCTTCTCTGAAGATAATTTTTGCTCTCAATATATTAAATTTTTATTGTTGTTACTATTACTGTTGCTGTTGTTGTTATATTTATGTTGGCATGGGAGAGTGCCTCATATACCATGATGCATTTGTGTATGTCAGAAGACAAATTACAGGAATCAGCTCCCTTCTTTCTATGTGAGTTCCAAGGATCAAACCTGGGTCCTCAGGAAATGCCATTTACCTGGTCTCCTATTGGGTTTTAATTCGTTCTCCTTCCCCCGCCCCCTCTGTTTAAGGTTGATGAATCTCTTTCACTACTAGCATCCCCTCTTCATACAATTTTCTTCACATTTTAAACTCTACACCTTGTTTTATAATTGAGATTAGCTCTTTTTTTTTTCTCCACCATTGTGTTCATTTCCTTACTCAATCTGTTCTTTTGTTAGCTTGCTGTTTCTGATTTTTTTTCCCCTCAAAGTTGAACCTAAACATTTAGATTTATATAAACCGAAGTCTGCTTAATCTCTGGCTCCTGCCTCTGATCTTCCTTTTCATTACTTAGTACCCTGGTAACTACCCAGAAGCCCCTCCACCGGGAGACTCTCTCTTCTTCCCTTCTTCTCTCTCAGCGTGTACAGCAACCACAAGCTGGAAAAAAAAGTGTGTGTGTGTGTGTGTGTGTGTGTATGTGTGTGTGTGTGTGTGTGTGTGTGTGTGTTAGGAATTATCAGCAGAGAGTAATAAAGACAGGAAAATAGTATAAGTGAGGTAATGTGTAATCTTAAAACATACCTTCCCTATCAACTGCTGACAGTCTGGGCCTCTTTTCAGCATCTCTTCCATTCATCCTCTCAAAAGTCCTATGATTGTCTAATGCTGAGGAAAAACATGATGACGACAAAAATCAGACAGTGACCGGGCAGAGACCTCCAAGCACTCTTACAGAGTTGTGGTGCTCAGCGCACAGGTGAATGACTTCACCTCATCTGAAATACTTAGTAAAGGAATTCTAACCCACTAACATGGCTACTCTGGCAAGGGATCATATCCAAAGACCTCTAGGTCTGTATGAACTAGCTGACATGCAGACATCCCCTGGATTATAGTACATTCTTGCTGGAATAAGAACACACCCTTAGTACACATCTTTAATCCCAAACAATGAAGGTAAAGTTAGTTTGTAGAAGGAAGCAGCCAAGCTTGAAAATGATGTCTAATTGAGAGGCAGACAAAGTAACAAACCATAGAAAGATTTGACAGAATGAGTCAGAGATAGGCTACACCCAATTCCTGGCGACATGGACCATGTGTGTGCTTCCTACATCTCCCCTGTGCTGGTCACACCATAGTTCCCTCAGTAAAGTATATATCAACCATCAATGAGTGGCTGAATGAGTGAATGAAATTGGCTTGCATTCCCCAAAGGAGGAGAGAGCTATAGTTACCATTTTGGAAGAAGTTTTGTAGAATCTCCTCTAAGTCCGGGTAGGCCTTCAGATGAGCTTTGCTGAATATCACTTTCAGAAGCTGCCAGCTAAACTTCTTCTGTACGTCACTGAGGATGTCATACACCACTCTCTCCACTGGTTCCTGTTTCTCACACCTTTCTTCACAATCCTTAAAAATATTCAATGCATAATTATGTCATGATGGATTTATGCATTATAAGAGAGGCTTAGATTGGTTCAAACACTGTGTTGTTGTAAAATGTCTGAGTTTTGCATATGCCAAGGGGATTTCTTACATGTCCTCTCTGTACTAACAGACCCCCGCTTCCCTGAAATCAGCTCTGATGTTGACACACAGATGACAGGAAGGAGTAATCACGTGATGTGTCTGTAAGAGTCAGGCCAAGATGCTCTACTGTGGCACTAACAGGCCATGAGAAGCTGTCCTGGGGACCGGACAGGAACTCCCCCAAGGACTGACCTGGTTTGAAGGGCTCAAGGCAACCAAGGGATCATCCCAGTTAAAGGGCAAAGAAAATGCATCAAGAAGAGAAAGTCTTTGTCATCCCAGGGGACTCTGTCACTGAGGTTTATACATTCTGGGGCCTCGGCGGTGCCTGAAGAGCAGGGAACAATTTGGAGAGAGAAGCAAGCACCACTCTCAGTTCTATTCTCATGGGCCCCAAATGTCTGTGGCTTTTAAACCTCTCAGGCTGTGGGATTTGGAATAAGTAGGCTTTGTAACGAAGTGCTGCTTGGACGTGTCCACTCGCATTCTAGTCTCTGTTGTTACACTGCTACAAGTGAACCTGGGATGCTCTGTACTTTAAAGACCCACATTTCCCGCCCTTCCACTGTCACCATGTACCTCAGCCTCAGTTACTGCAGAGGTGGATGTGACTAGTTCCCGCCATGCTTGCTTCTCTGGTCATCTGCCTTACAAGAAGTACCGTTCTTTCCTCCCTGGAGGCCCATCAGCCTGGTGGCCGCCCCCAGAGGTACAGCATGAGGCAGGCTTACTGTCAGGACTAAGTCACTCTCCTCACTCACCTGAAACTTCTCCTCAGAGATGATGCAACGATCTCGGAGGCTCATAAGGAAAGGAAATGGCTTGGTGATGGCACTTGCGATTTCCACCTTATTTTCTCTGAAGTGATTGACCACGAGCTGATAGTCAGCTGACTCTTCTTCATTATGGTCCTCCGTGATTGTCCTAAGGGTTAGAGTCCATGTAGAAGCAGAAAGTGGTTTACAATGGCTGAGTAATTTCTGACATGAAAAATGGTCCACTAAAAAGAAAAAAGTTAAAGTGAAATTGAAACTTAAAACATCTAAAAAAACAAAAACAAAAAAAACCGATGCATGTTGTGATGCTTTGGGTTTCGTTTGTTTGAGACAGGGTATCGTCTATAAACATAGCTTGCCAGGAACCTGATTTGTAGATAAGGCTATCCCCAAGCAGAGATTTCACCTGCCTCTGCCTCCTGTGTGCTGGGCTTCCAGTCATGCTCCACCATGCCCAACACGGTGGCCAGTTTTAACTGTCAACCTGACACAATCTGTAATCTTCTGAGACTGTGTGAGGCTTACTAAAGGAATGTCTGGATTAGGATGGGTATGGGTGTGTCTGTCTGTCCTCATTATGCCCACTGTGGGCAGCATCAGTCCCTAGGTAGGGCATCCTGGACAGCATTACGTGCAGGGACAAGCTGAGCGCTGACAGGCACACCTGCGTTCATTTCTCCCTACTATTGACTCCAGATACGGCCAGCTACTTCAAGCTCCTGCCTAGACTTCTCTGCAAGGATGGCCTGTAACCTGGACCTGTGAGCTAATAAGTTCTTTCTCCCCCAAGTGGCTTTGTGTCCGGGTATGTTATCACAGCAACAGAAATGAAACTGGAATACAACCTATAGACTTCTGGGGGTATGGGGGGAGCGGGGAGGGGAAAGGCAGACCCTCTTCTTCCAGGTCTGAGAAAATGTTCTACCCAACATATGCGCTGCGCGGCTCACCCATTGGTCCACATGCTTTCTTCTCTCCTCCTTGTTCCCCACATCCTTGTAGTGATGAGGAGTGGGCTCTTTAACAGCTCAGAGCCAGCACTTATTATCCATGCTGTCCCCTGCAATAGTGCCTGACAGTGCCGGTGGCCACTGCTCCCTGCTCAGAGTCCTAGGAGAGCATCCTCTGGCAAAGAAAGGCCCAGAAGCCCAATGAAACATAGAGTTGTTTGTTCATGTTATTGAGTCCATTCTGGCTGACAAATGGAAACAAATTATCATGTATAGTACAATGACAGAAGCAAGAAATCAACTGGGCATGGTACAAGTGCCTGTCACCATGGCATCCTATAAGCTGAAGCAGGGCCATTCATGGCTTATACAGTGATTTCTTTTCCTCTTAATTTTACCCAGTATTAGTACTGTTATGGTATTAGCACATGAAGAGGTCAGAGGACAACTTTGTGGAGTTGATTCTCTCTTTTCACTCTTCTGGGCATCAGACTTGGGTTGCCTGGCTCGCTCGGTGAGCATCTTTACCCACTGAGGTATATTGTTGGCCCTTACCTAGTGACGTCATAGCTGGCCTGGGCTATAAAGCAAGACCCTGCCTCAAAAAATGAAGAAAGAAATCAATACCAGCAAATTTCTACTTGAAAAAAAATGTTAGGCAGGCTGGCGAGAAAATTCAGTGGGCGAAAGTGCTTGCCCTCTTGTATAAGGACCTGAGTCCAATCCTGGGACCCACAGGGCAGAAGGGGAGAACCAACTCCTGCAAGAGGGGGAGGGGATGAGTGAAAAGATGGAATGTATGCATGAGGATGCATACAGAGACCAATTATTTCATATGATGACTTAAATTAGAAATTAAAAATAAAACTAAATAAAATAAATCAGGACACATCTTTGCTTTTTGGCTATTTTTAAAGTTTATGGTGTTTTTGAAATTTTCATACATGACTACTGTATTTACATTATTCCTCCTGCTCCCCCTTTTCTCTCACTTCCTCCCATGCCTTCGTCTTTATTTATTGTTATATGTACATACATACATATACATACATATACACATGCATGCATGCATACATACATACATAAAGACAATCTTTTTTCTTTCTTCCTTTTTTGTTTGTTTGTTTGTTTTTGTTTTTGTTTTTGGAGACAGGGTTTCTCTGTGTATCCTTGGCTGTTTTGGACTCGATGTGTAGACCAGGCTGGCCTTGAACTCACAGAGATCCGCTGCCTCTGCCTCTCAGAGTGCTGGGATTACAGGCGTGCGCCACCACGCCTGGCTATATAAAGACAATCTGCTGAATTCATTTAGTGTTACTCCTTTGCATACCTGTTTAGGACTGACCCTTAGAAACAGGATGATCTAACAGAAGATTCGTTCCTGGAGAATACTGGTTGGTTTTCCCATTCTTGGCAGCCATTAACTACCTATAGCTCTTCGTCTAGGGGTGGAGCCTCATGGGATTTCCCCCATCCACACCAGCACATCAACTGATGCTGCCGTTGCAGGGAGTTTTTGTTTGTTTGTTTGTTTGTTTGTTTGTTTGTTTTAAGCACTTAAAATGCCAATACCTAAATGCTAACTAGTCTGAGGAACCTTGACACTGCTCAAGACTTTCAGATGTCACCAAAGACAAACTATTCTCAGAACAATGCTGAAATGCCATTGCCCTTTATCTCTTTCCTCCTCCCAAGAGTGTTCAGTGGGTTTGCAGATGCCCATGGGCTGCAGTGTCACAGCAGATTGAACACAGGGGTACAGGGAGGGGTCTTCTGACTTTGAGTGAGCAGGAGAGTAAAGGCATTTGCAAGAAGGTAAAGCAGGATTGCATCTTGTTTATTCTTATTTCTTAAAATATTGTTATTTTCCATAAGAATGTGTCACTTGAAATAGTGATTAATTTATTGCTACTACTTTTAATGGATAAACATTCTAAATGTCTGAAGCTTTAATTTATAATTAATGGTAACTCTCGTTAGATTTAACTGGAAAACTAGCTTTTGGGGTTCTCCATAATTTTTTAAGAAAAAAGGATGTGGTTATGCACAGCTTTAATCACAGCATCTAGGAGGCAGAGGCAAGAGGATCTCCATGAATTCAAGGCCAGCCTGGCCTACATAGTGAATTCCAGGCTAGTCAGAGATACACAACAAACAAACACAAAAAATATCAAAGTTATCTGATAATAAAAAACTTGAGAAGCATTTTGTTTTTAAAAGAGTCTATGCCATGCATGGTGGTGCATGCCTTTAATCCCAGCCCTCAGGAGGCAGAGGCAGACAGATTGCTGTGAGTTTGAGGCCAGCCTGGTCTACAAAGCAAGTCCAGGACAGCCAGGGCTAACACAGAGAGACCCTGGTCTTGAAAAACCAAAAATAAATAAATAAGTAAATAAATAAATGAGCCTATACTCCAATGTAATAATATAACTAAGCTATAAAATTTTTATCTTAAATTTTATCTTAATTTTTATCTTAAACTTAAGGGCTGTGTGTGTGTGTGTGTGTGTGTGTGTGTGTTCATGTGTATGTGCCTGGGTGTGGGGGCAGGGGAGTCCAGTTGCTCTTCACCCTATTTTTTGAGGCAGGGTCCCTCACTGAACCTGAATGGCATTAATTCAGCCATTGGTCTCCTTTCCCCTGATTCTGGCGTTAACACACACACACCACTGCATCCTGCTTTTATGTGGGTCCTGAGGGTCTGAACTCAGCTCCTCATAAGAGAACTCAAGTGAAAACTGGAGTTAGAATTGAATTGCTTCAGAGAGTACATTCAAATAGCTCAGTTTTACATTTGTTCTTTCGGCCCAACTAGACAAATGTAGCAAATTAGTCAGACATCTAAAAGTGGCAAGATGTGAAAACCAAACTATGAATGCCAAAAAATAATGAGCTGGGGGGGGAGGTGAGGGGTGGGGGACACGCTGTTTAGCAAAAATGGAGACATACGATACGAAAGTTTCTCCAAAAAGATTATCAAGAGGATCTCCAGAACTAATCCCCAGTACTGCAAAAGAAAGAGAGAGAGAGAGAGAATAATTGATAAAGGAAGTCATGAAAAAAAGTCATAAAATGCTTGACTAAAAACAAAAAGGCATAAAAAGAAAGGAAGGACAACAAGAAAAATAAAATGAAACTATTTACAAACAGGGTAGGTGTTGCTCTGTGTTCATCAGACTAAACGTGAATGGTCCAGTTATAACAATTTAAAAACAGTACGGGGAATGAGAGAAGGAGAGCTGACTCTGCCTCCTGTCGACAGCCACGTTGTGTGCCCAGGGCAGTGCTGGAGAGCTTGGTCTGGTGATGTGGATGAGGCAGAGCCAGCCAGCAGACTAGTTCATCTACCACCCAGGCCAGATCCAGAAGTGGGAGTTGGCCCACCCCAAAAATCTATATCATCTGCAAATGGTTGTCCTCTGACTCAGCATACACACATGCACTTGCACACACACAATAAAGGAACGTAATTTAGAAAATAAAAAAATGAAAGTATAGGAGTAGACTGGCAAAAGTATGGCCCTTTCTCCTGCACTAAAAAGCCCTGAAGTTTAATACATACATACATACATACATACATACATTTGAAACACCAAAACAGTGCCTTGGGGAAAGTGTATAGCATTAACTGTATGTGTCAGAAGATAAGAGGGGCCAATATGAGCAATCTTCTGAGGAATCGGGAAAATAAGAGGAGCAACTTCATCCCAATGAACTAAAGATGTGATAAAAATCGAAGTAGAAACCCATAAAATTAAAATAAGTAAGCATTATATTCACCCCAAAAACTACTCCTTTGGAAAGACCAATAAAGTTATTAAATTTCTAGTCAGGCTAACAAAGAAGAAACAGACACAAGCCATGATGAACTCCACGGACATTAAAGGAAAGCAAAGGCTAATATGGCCATCCTATACCTGTAGATCTGATAGCTGCCACAGCAAAAAATGACCAAATGCCTTCAAAGACAGAAAGTAAGAGAAGTCTCACTCTGAGAGACAGATCATCTGAAATCGAGCCTGTACGTAATTAACCTTCCTCTCCCAACAGAGACAGCAGGCTGTTGGCATCACTGGTGGATCTAACCAAGTTTCACAGGAGAAATTCTGCTTTCTTAGGACCCCTGCAGGACCAGAAGTAGCCTTGACTGAGGCCCTTTTGGAGGACAATGAGCTCCACACACTTTTGTCTTTTTTTTTTTTTTTTCTATTTTTAACTTACATATACATGTGTCTGCCTCAGTGTGTGTTTCCTGCTTGTAAGTGCAGTGCCTGTGGAAGGCAGAGGAGGGTGTGTGAGCTCCTGGAGTTGGAGGAAGACAGTTGTGTGAACTCATAACCACTGGGCCATCTCTCCAGTCCTGTCGTGTGTGTGTGTGTGTGTGTGTGTGTGTGTGTGTGTGTGTGTGTAAGATCCTGCTCTAATCAGCTAGGTAACCAGCACAGAATAAAAAAGGTTACAGCAACACCCACTCGCAACGTGCTCAGCTCTCATTCTTCCTCCATTGGAGTGATCAAACTCTTAGACTGGCCTAAGCGGGACAGGTGGGCTCAGAGCAGAGAGTCCTCAACGCAGACTGGGGAAAGATCCTCAATGGGCAGATCGGATTTGAACTTCTTCTAAGCGATCATTCTTTGGACAGGCTTGTGTTTTGACAGTGATGATTAGGGAGAGATGAGAGGTCAGAAGTCACAATGAACCAGCCACTCCTATGGGAGCTCCCAGAAGTCCACACAGTGGCAACCCAGCTCTGCGACAGGAACAAGGAAGTGTGGTGGGGTGAGTTGGGGTGACATAGGACTCTTCAACAGCTAGCCTACAGCAGCGAAAGCTGCTTTTCCTGGTTCTTCATATCCTAATGATCTCATCATCTCAAATACATATGGACCATGGGCCCAGCCTGGGCAGGCCCCAGTCGTTCATAGAAACACCGATCTTAGCAGAAAGGAGGGACAGAGGGAAGTGGACTTACCTTTTTCTGAGCCCATTGTCTCCTCCTGCCATTCCCCCACTCAGCTCCAGGGCCCCTGAAGTCAGCTCAGGGTCGACTGAACCCTGTCTGAGCCTCTAGGGAGCCCAGAGAGAACTCCTTCACGGCCCTCTAAAGAGAAGAAAAAGGAAAGTGAAACTGCCTGCCCATGACGTGGAGCCTGCACTCACAGTCTCTGCCTCAGAGGGGAGGGACTAAGAAAGACCAAGTCCCAGAAACCTAGAACCCCTGCTGCTCTCCAAAGAAAGAAGATGGAAGGGCCTGTTTCAGTTAAGGGCTCTGGGCTGTCTGAGGCCAGCTGGCTAAGGAGCACCTTAGCTGGGGTGGTGCCTGGAAGGAGAAGGGATAGTAGGTTGTGTTCTCTCTCTCTCTCTCTCTCTCTCTCTCTCTCTCTCTCTCTCTCTCTCTCTCTCTCTCTCTCTCTCTCTCTCTCTCAGACCTGTGGCTGTCCTGCCACCCTGATGGAGCAGAACTAGAGGAGCCGGACCTGGTATTTGAGCACCAGAGTAGAAAAAGTCCGAAGCTGTGGCCTCCTAAAGTGATTGGAGCTTTTGAAGGTAAGAGACCTCCCCCCACCACCACACCCACACACCTCCCCAACCAAGGGCAAGTACAGAGACTCCAGGCAGAGAGCAGCTCGCGTAGCTGTGCCCTTGACAGCTCAGGCAACAAACGGCTTCAGCCATTTCACCAGGGTCTTGAGATCAAGAAGCATCTGTGGGAATAAATGAGAAGTGATTACCGCTAAGGCTATAGCTGCTCACGGGCAGCACAGTTCTGAAGGATGGGTGCACTACGTATATTCTCCCAACTTTCTCACCTGCAGCTAATCCTCGTTCTGTAAGTGGGAAGACTAGTTTGAAGTGGAAAGGTAAAGAAACAGGAGGAAAGATGAATGACAAACAAACAAACAAACAGATGACTGGAAATGCAGGCAAAACACGGAGTCAAACACAAGGTGGATGGGCTGAGGACCTGTGCAGGGTTCACGGCTCAGACCTCTGCTAAAGAGGAACAAATCCCAGACCTGCAGCAACAGGTCCCACAAGTACAATGATGAGCAAATGAAATCATACACCAAAAAGTACGCTGTACACATTTTCATTTATATGACATTTTCACACAGACCAAACTTAGCTGTGTAACGTCCAATCTGTGGTTATGTGGGGCTGGAGCCCAGGAGGGGGTTTTCTGCCAACAACAGGAAGGAGGGATTTCAGGAAGAGGGGGGAATGGCCTGTGTGTTCATTGTGGCATGATTATATTTGGTAAAATTCACCAGATTATTTTGTTTTTGTTTTTCGAGGCAGGATTTCTCTGTAGCCGTGGCTGTCCTAGGCTCCCTTTGTAGACCAGACTGGCCTCAAATCACAGCGATCCACCTGCCTCTGCCTCGCTGAGTGCTGGGATTACAGGCATGTGCCATCATGCCTGGCCAAAATCATCACTTTAGATGAATGCATTTTACATATCTATAAAACTGTGCATATATTTTTTTCACTTGGTGTGAATTCCCAGGTGAGGTTTCACCAGGATTACTGTACGCTTGAGTATGTATGGTTTAGAATAAAAATTTTCAACCTTATTTACATCTGTCTGATGTAATAATTTTTTCTGTTCTAAAAGTTTTTTTCGGGGGGGGGGTGGTATTTCCTGGTATAGTTATGTTAAGGGCTAAAGGAAGTCCTTGCTGCCATATTTCTAAGACGCCCAGGGAATGTGTGCCAGATTTAGTGGCGTTCCTTCAGAAGATAGTGTCACATTTTCATAAAAGTGTCCCCTCCCCATTAGCATGGTGTTTTCTATGTCTTATAGTGTTGCATCAGGGTGTGTTGGGGCATCGTGCTGGCAACTACTACTACTGCTACACACACACACACACACACACACACACACACACACACACAGACACACACATGCATGCACGCATGCGCGCACACACGCGCGCGCGCGCGCGCACACACGCATGCAGGCGCACACCAGCGTTAACTGGACTTGCCTTGTTCCTTTCCTTCTTGTGACAATCTGGCCCAAGCCTGATAGTTGGCTATGAATGCTACTGTTGGTGTCTCCAAAGGAAGTTACAGAGGGACTTTCTCCTCTCTGGGCTGCTCTTGGTTCAAATGTAAAGCCCCAGAGGCCTTGTAGGTGTCCTAGGTGGGAGATCTTGTGAGTCAAGTACATTTGGGAAATATTAGACAGAGTTACACTGAACTCTCAGTTGAGGACCTCTCAGAGGCTCCAGTTCAGGCTCCTTAGGGAACTTTAAAGGGGTGTGTGTGCAGGGCCTGTCTGCCAGTCTTCACCTGGGTGAGGGGAGTGATCACCTGGATGCCTTTGATTTTATTTCAGCTTTCTCGCTTACTTATCCTGACAAATTCTAGACGTTTCAAACACATCAGCTCTGGTTATTGTTATTGTCGTTTTTAATTTAATGATTTCTAGCAAATCTATTCCGTGTAACCTTCACCACAATCCAGTTTGAGCGCATTTCATTCCTCCAAAAAGGCTGGAATGAGGCCACTAGGGAAATAGAGACTGCCGAGAAGCAGACAGTGTTAGCCCGGTTCCCTTGATCTTCAGTGCCTGTCCTTAGCCTTCCCTGCCTGTCCCTTCTCTCCTGCGGGATCTGGATTTGCAGCAGAGCCTCTGCAACCCAAAAGGCTAACCAAGCTGGGGCGCCTCACCAGCTCACCACCCAACCCGGGCGAGGGGGGGGGGGGTGAGGGCGCGGGGGCAGGGGGGTTGAGCGGGAAGTAGCGCTTCCTGCTCAGTGTACGGAGATCACTTTCGGTTTCGGTTTTCTTTTTTCTGAAGCCTCTCCCCTCGGGTCTGTCCAAGGTGGCCACAGCGTGGCTAGGGGGCTTTTATCCAGCTGGGTCCAAGATCTCCTTAAGGAATCTCCGGGGAACCTGAGAGAGAGACTGGTGGCAGCCAGGCAGCCAGGTGCGGTTCTGCTCTTGGGCTCTGCAACGTGGGATCTTCGTCCTTGGGGTCAGCTTTTATCTGCTGGACCTTAGAGTCCTCGGGTTCTCCTCCGCAATGTACTGTTTTCCAGGGTGCCTAGGACCTTCGTGAGTGGGTTGGGGGGACGGGGAAGGAAAGGATAAGGGAGAAGGAGGGGAGTGCGGTGGAAGCCGATACACGCAATTCTTTTTCCTGAAAGTTAGAGGCTTTTGGGTAGAGTGTCCAGTGTATGTTCCCAAGGTTGGACGTGGAATGCACCCATGGTGGGCAGTGCCTTCATCATCCACTAGGCGCTTGCCAACTTATGGAGCTATTGAGAAAGAGAAGTAACTTAGCATCCTTACTTCTACCTAGCGTGTACAAATAGTCTTTGCATGCTTTTATTTTTTAATTTATGGCCATTTCTTGAAATACATTCCTGTGCATTAAATTTAAGGGAATTCATATTTTAGAGCTTGCGACACCGATTACCAAATGAACCACAGAACACTTGAACTGGCTTACATTTCTACCGTATTGGGGATTGTAGCTATTGATTTCTCTCTTCGTCACTTTGATATGAATATGCACTGTCAAGCCCCTCCCACTTTCCCCAACTTAATTATGTATTCAGGGATGGTCGTGGTAGTGATGCACTCCTTTAATCCCAGCACTTGAGAGGCAGAGGCAGGCGATCACTATGAGTTTGAGGCCAGCCTGGTCTACAAAGGGAGTCCAGGACAGCCAAGGCTACACAGAGAAACCCTGTCTCGAAAAACAAAAACAAAACAAAAAAATATGTATTCAGTGTAACCAAGTAGTTATTGATTGCTCATTTGGGGTGTTGTTTTTCCTAATGGATGCTTGCCTTTTCCTAACATGTCAGGCCCCTTAACATAATAAAAACCTGAATGCAAGCATCTGAGATACACTATCTTTTTTTTTTTTTTTTTTTCTTTCCAAGACAGGATTTCACTATGTAGCTCTGGCTGTCTTGGAAGTTACTATGTAGATAAACCAAACAGGGCCTCAAATTCTCTGAGGTCCACCTGTCTCTACCTCCAGTGCTGGGATTAAAGGTATGTGCCATTTCCCTGGGTTTGAGATACAGCGTCTTGCACAGTGAGAAGAAACAAAATACTAGAGACAGACACATTCTGGTGTGTACTGGTTTCCTTGGGCTAGTTGCTTCACCTCTCCTGGTCTGACTTTCATCCTTTGGAAACTGTGGCAGGTGGCAAATGAGAAAGCTGTCAACTGTCTCCATCTGAGTGCTGCTATATGGTAAAGTATAGTAAATCATCCTAAACAGAGCCCAGAGCATGTACTGCGCTCTCCCCTCCACCCCCTGCATGCATATCATCACCAGCTTTCTCTCCCACCTGTCTTCTGTCTTCCAGGACTTCCTCAGGACTGAGGACTGTCCATGGCACATCTTCCTGTTTTACAGTCCTGCTGTGAATTCTTCTTCTTTTTCCTCAAGTTTTTCCTGCCAAGTTTAAGGAATTTAGAAATAAGGAGAAAGGGACAGGATGGACTGACTTGTCACTTTCTTCTGGAAATACTTACTAATTAGAGTTTGATATTTTACTTAGCAAAAGATGAAAGGGGAGATCTTTGCTTGCTTTGCGTTTAAACACACAAACAAAACCTTGAGTGTTAGCTGGGGATGTAGCTCAGTGATGGGGCACTCACCTAAGATGCACAGGTCCTCGCTCCTTCCCTGGTGGTGCCATCCAACAACAAAAGCGCCCCTAGATGATTGCACCATTTATGGGGACTTTCATTCTTACAACAGTTTGCCAGACTGTCACCTGGATGTTTTCTTCCTGTTAAAACTGACTGGTTATTTTCTCGTGGTCTGGAAGCAGACAATTTCTATGAACGTCCCATAGGAAGATACAGGCCCTGAAGAATGAAATGGGTTCATAAAGCCACGTGGTGACCTTAACCAGTTCTATGTTTCACCATCTTCCTGGTTTTATTTACGTGTTGCCCTACTTCTTTCCCTAGGATGTTCACTGTGACCAGGGCCTTGGAAGAGGCCCTCCTCCAGCACTTCAGATACACGAAACTGGACATCGCCTATGCCATCAACAAGCCGTTCCCCTTCTTCGAAGCTCTCCGAGACAACTCCTTCACCACTGAGAACATGTACAAGGTGAGGCCTGGGGACCCCCACAAGACAACCAAGTCCTCGATAAGTATGTGCCATTATTGAGCTCCCTGACCACAACCCACCGTGGCTTCTAGAACATGGAAAAGCCCAACTTGACCAAGATCATTATTGCAGGAAGGGATGATTGGGAGAAAGGGTGTCATGGGGCTGTCTTAGTGCTCCCAGAGCAAAGGACCACAAACCGGAACCAGAAGTTCGGGAGGCCAGAAGGCCCAAATCGAGGTGTTGATGGATTGACTTTTTCTAGAAGTTCTAAAACAGATCTTCTTCTTGCTTCTGTTAAGCTTCTGGTGGTTGCTGGCAGCTTTTGGAGTGCTTAGACCAATAGTCCACTGCAGTGCTTTTCCGTCTTCGCTCTTCTGTTTTCTCCTTTTCCTTCCTTTGATAAGAACATGTGTGTTTAGGAACTGCTCTAACCCAGCATAGTCTCGGCATCCTCTACCGAGATCTGCAAAGATCTTTTGCCAAATAAGTTCACACTCACAGGCTCCAAACGTTGTATCTTATTTGGAACGAAGATGCCGCTCGACCTAGCACAGGCATTGTCCCAATGTCTAAGAACACGTGGCTGCCAGGTTAGTCTAAAACATGACGTTTGTTGTGCTGTGTGACTGTATGAGTGTGTGTGCACATATGCCTTGGCGTGTGTGTGGAGGTCTGAAGATAACATACGGGAGTTGGTTCTCTGTTTCTGCCATGTGGGTCCCGGAGATTAAACTCGGGGTTACCAAGCTTGGCAGCAAGTGCCTTTATCTGATACATCATCTTGCAGAGTCCCCAGTTCATTCTGATGTAAGGCAGGCACTGGAGGATATGGCTATATGCACAAATGTGGTGCCTTTTTCATACCAGTTTAGTGTTGGCTTGTTTGTGTTTTGGAATTCAAGGTTCTGGAAAGTTGCAGCAGCCTTTTCCACATCTTGACACATCTCCTCCATCAGATCACAGCCCACACTGCATTGCTCAGAGGGTACCCACTCATCTCACAGAGATGCTCAGAGTTTCCCCGTAACAACTTGTGCTTTCCTTATGACACTTCTCAGTTGCAACTGCCTATTTATTGACTTTCTTTTCAGGGATGGATGCTCTCTCGTTCTCCACCTGGGCAGGGTCTGTCTCACATGGGCAGGGGCCCGCCTGGGCATGGGTCCACCTGGGCAGGGGCCCACCTGTCCCATCACCGTGTCTATCTGGTGGTGGGCACACAAGGATTAACTAACAGGTCTGTCAGATGCTCGTTGGAAGGATTTTGCAGTTTGTCCTCTCCTCCTGTGCCTTCTGTTTTGAAAAGATTTAGTATATCTTCTACTAAATTTTCTCCAAAATTAAAAAAATATTTTTTTTCATAAATTTTGCTTTTTGTTTCATTTTGCTCGAGACAGGATTTCTCTGTGTAGCCTTGACTGTCCTGAAACTCACTTTGTAGACCAGGCTGGCCTCAAATAGAAAACATTAGAGATCTGACTGCCTATCTCCTAAATGCTGAAATTAAAAGTGTGTGCCACCAAGCCTGGCTTCTTCATTCTTTTTCCCAATTACAATCACTTATTTATTTGGGGGTGGAGGAGGGCATATGCTATGGTGCAGGTGGAGGTCAATCTAGATTTGCTGGGCATGGTGGTGCATGCCTTTGATCCCAGCACTCGGGAGGCAGAGGCAGGCAGATCTCTCTGAGTTCAAAGCCAGCTTGGTCTACAAAGTGAGTCCTGTGCAGACCAAAGTAGGTTTCTTACAATCTAGAGAAGCACAGATATCGAGCTGTCAGCTCAATGAATAATCATTCAAACTAACCCTACGCTCCACCACTCTCTGAAGGAATCTCTAAAAGCCTGTCAAAATATGGTCCCTCTGTCCAAAGTGGTGCACAAGGTTCTCACCAATCTGGAGAAGACTTTTCACATGTCACTGCTGCAGACATTGTTCAGCCGTGTCAACCTACGTGAATACCCCAGCATGGAAGCAATTTTCAGAAGCTTCAAAAATGGTAATGTGGGTTTTTTTCCCCCTCTGATAATTTTTACACGTGCAATGTTGCTACACTAAAAGCCTGGGCTTGTATCCAATGTGTCTTCCGGTGCCTGCATTTCCTGTGTAAAGGTATAGCCCACAGTCAGTCATAAAAGCAGCTGGAGGGCTAGCCCTTGCTGACTCTGACCTCAGTTTCCCCAAAGTGAATTCCTATAGGACACAGATTTTTTTTTTTTTGTTGTTGCAGCTAATTAAAGAATTTCAGTGTTGGTATAACTTTGTTTGTTTGCGGCAGAGTCTCATGATGTAGCCCAGGCTGGCCTGAGATGTAATCATTCTGTTTCAGCCCTCTTTCCAAATTATGGACATGGTCCCTCATTCCTATCTTGAAAATATAATGTACTGGGCCATCTCTAGGAAAGAGGAATGTCAGAGACCCGATATGAAAGAAAAGGAGCTCTAGAGAGAGAGTGGACCCAATGTCTATCTCTTTGTGACAGTGTGCTTGTCCCCACACATTTTGTATGATCATCTCACGTGTCCTTAAAACAATCCGTGACATTATTGTTAGCTGCTCTTGGCAAGGAATGCAAAATTCAGAGGTAACTCCCCCAGTCCTCCATGTTAGAAGTAGAACTGGGGACTCCTATGTGGATTTCCCAACACAAGAGCCTAATACGGTAACCACTATTTCCACAAAGCCAGCAAGGAGGCAGCGTGTAAAGCTAGGGAATAGGGGAGCTCACAAAGACGGGGGAGATGGGCATGTAGAGAAGGGGGTTGAGAGAAAGAATGGAGCATGGAGTCCACTGAGACAGGAAGGGCCTGTGTGGTAGTCACATTTCTATCTCTGTCACAAAATGCCCAAGACAATTAACTTATAATGAGAAAAGAGTTTTGGGGGGCCTCATGGGTCGAGGTGTCTTTACTTCTGAAATAAATGACAAAGAGCAATCTTAATAGAAACCAGCCCCAATCTGTTCAAGGGATTAGCACGTGGAAAGCCATGTGCCTGGTGTTAGGCTGGGAAGGAAGATCATAGGGTGTTCACAGTGATGTGGCCAGATGACAGGGTTTCAACAGAACCTGCAGGAGTGAGGAGAGACCACAAGACCAAGTCCCAATATACCCTGGTAAGGAAGTTTTGTTTCATTTGGTCCAGGGAGATATGTTTATTTATTAAAATAATAATAATAAACAAATAAATTATAAAATAATAATAATAAATATTAGAGACCTTTGTTAAATTAGAACATTCACACAACTGACCAAGTTTTATGAAACCAAAATTGCAGAAAATTAAATCCTTGGGTACAAAATACCCAATTTTATGTGTTAAAATCCACATGTGCTTAGCTTTCTCCCCATTTATTTATTTATTATTTACTTATTTATTTTTGCTGTCAGTTTTTCAAAAAAATGTCCATATATTTGGTCATATTCTCTCTCTCCTCCCTCAACTCCTCTCAGACCCCCCCCCCACACTTCATAGTTTTTCCTCTCTTAAAAAACCCAAATCAAGCCAAACCAACAAAAAACATGGAGTCCATTTTGTGCTGGTTAACTATTCCTGCACATGGGCCTTCCCTGGAGTGTGGCTCATACCCAGTGTCCCTCCATTGCAGAGAACTGGTTTTCCCTTTTTTGTCAAACATTAATTGTGAATAGCTTCTCTGTTAGGAGTGAACCTTTATATAGGTTACCAGCAGAAGAAGTGACCCAGATTAAAGGTGGATCTTCCCACCTCAAGAGATCTAAATTTAGGATGAGTCTTCCTGCTTCAAATGATTTAATTAAGAAAAAAAAAAAATCCCTCACAATTGTACCCAGCCACTTGAGTTTTGGTTAATTCCAGACATAGTCAAGTTGACAACCAAGAATAGCCATCACAATGGGTATATCAAAAAAAAAAATCATTAGGAGTCATTTTGTTGCTACATTCATTTAGAAGATTAATTGTAGTAGGTTTTACTCTAGAGCCCATGACCTATCTAGTCTTAGATCCTTGGCCACATTAACACTCTAGAGCCCATGACCTATCTAGTCTTAGATCCTTGGCCACATTAACACTCTAGAGCCCATGACCTATCTAGTCTTAGATCCTTGGCCACATTAACACTCTAGAGCCCATGACCTATCTAGTCTTAGATTCTTGGCCACATTAACACTCTAGAGCCCATGACCTATCTAGTCTTAGATCCTTGGCCACATTAACAATGTTGAGTGTGGGTCCTGTTTCATAGAATAGTCCTTACTGGTTGGTCACTCCCATGACATTTGTGCCACTATTGCACCAGTGGGTGTATCAAGTAGGCAGGTCATTATCACAGCATTCCTAGCTGGGTGAGATTGATGACAACTTTTCAGCTCTGGTAGTGTGTATAGAACCTTCCATCACTATGAGTGGATGAAGCTTCTGGTTGAGCAACAGCTTGATTTCTTCATGTTCAGTGGCATAAGTATACGGTGCCTTTAGCAATAGGGTTTTGCCAGCAGGTTCTGGAGGATACTTGATAATTCCATTTATATGCATATATATTTTAGGGAGCTTCTATAATAGTAGGTTTGTATATGGTCAGTCCATTTTTGGTGATAGATTGGGGACTAAATAGCACTGAGTGTCCAAATGAAATAAAAGTTGGAAGGGACACTTGTGGTGACAAACCTGTTCCATGCACGGGGAGAAAATCAGTAACTCTGCCTCTGGTCCTATGGGTAAAAATGCACTAGGCGATCCTGTCTGCTGGATAACTTCTGAATCTTCAGGCTCCTGATGTATGCTCCTTTGTGAATTCCAGTTGCTGCTGCCTATGAAAGGAGGAACACAACCACACAGACCCTAGTTGAAGTCCCAAGCGACCCAGCAGAAGGGTGCTCCCTCCAGGCTCTGCCACCCCTGCCGCCACCCCAGCTACCTCCACCAGGTCACCTGTCCTCTGCAACAAGAGCCTGCAACCCCAGAGCATCCTCACAGCAAATCACTGAGACCCTGGATGAGAAGCACAGCCTTTCTCACCCAGCAGTACCACTCCCTGGCTTCATTCAGGAAGAAAAAACCACTCCAGGCAAGAAACAGATCTTGTCCTACAATTTGTACCAAGAATGCTTGCTCCCTGTCGATTAGAATCCCAACTTACTGTCTTTTATTGATCTGTTCTTTTCTATGCACCTACATACCTACACACAACCCTTTCTAAGAAAATCACGAGCATTGCCAGTGGCCAGGCAGGCCCAGATCCCAGAGCACCTTCCTCCTGTACTTGGACACTCCAACCTCTGCCCTTGACCTTATTCCTTCACCTTCCCTGCACCTTTAGGCCAGCGGTTCTCAACCTTCCTAGTGCTGCGACTCTTTAGCAGCTCCTCATGTTGTAGTGATCCCCAACCATAAAATTATTTTTGTTGCTATTTCATAGCTTTCATAATTTTGCTACTGTTATGAATCATAATGTAATTTTTTGTTTTGTTTGTTTTTTGAGACAGGGTTTCTCTGTGTAGCCTTGACTGTCCTAGGCTCACTTTGTAGACCAGGCTGGCCTCGAACTCACATCGATCCCCTTGCCTCTGCCTCACTAGTGCTGGGATTAAAGGTGTGAGCCACCACGCCTGGCTCATAATGCAGTTTTTTGGAGATAGAAGTTTGTCGTGGGGATCTTGACCCACAGGTTGAGAACCACTCTTTTAAGCCATTCACTCTCTTTCCTTATAACCTTTATATTCCCTTTGCCTTCAGCTGCCAGTAACGATTTAACAGCTACAACCAATAAGGAAGAAAATTCGGAAAGGATGCCTAGCCCTTCCCCTGGCACTGTACAAGGTATCACCAACTGGGCTGTGGAGGGAGACTATGCACATGCCAAATGAGAGGCTGTGGTTAGAACCACAGGCATGAGAAGGGGAGAGAAGCAGACAGAGCTGTTCATAGGCTCCCAGAGCAAAGGTAACCAACCATCAGAACTGGTGTGTGGGTCTGGGGTGTAGCTCAGTGGGAGATGACTTCCCTGGTAAATGCAAGGCTCCTAGGTCAGTCCATGGTATATACAGTCAGTCTCTGTCTCTGTCTCTGTCTCTGTCTCTGTCTCCATCTCTGTCTCTGTCTCTCTCTATCTCTGTCTGTCTCTGTCTGTCTGTCTGTCTCTCTCTCTCTCTCTCTCTCTCTCTCTCTCTCTCTCTCTCTCTCTCTCTCTGTCTTGTTACACACTTACAGTGGTAATTCTTCCCTGACTACAGAAGCCTTTGAGTCTTAGCCTTATTTGTTCCTTTTTATTTTGTAGTGTGTTAAGAGTAGAACTGAGGGCCTCTGGCATGCTGGACAAGCACTCTGTCCCTGAGCTAACCCACCAACCCCTATATTTATCCTTAGATGAATTAGGTTCTAAAATATATGTATGTTATTAACATTATTAGAAAATACTGGCTGGGTGCTGGTGGGGTACGCCTTTAATCCCAGCACTTGGGAGGTAGCGGCAAGCGGATCTCTGTGAGTTTGAGGCCAGCCTGGTCTACAGAGTGAGTTCCAGGACACCTAGAGCTGTTACACAGAAATCCTGTCTCAAAAAACAAAACAAGACAAAAAGAAAGAAGGAAAAAAGAAAGAAAAGAAAATACCATTAAAAATTTAAAGGTCTATTGGACCTAATTGAGCTTCCAGACTTAATGTCACTTGCCTCCCCCAAACCATCACTATAATAAAGTTTCATTACATTAACTATAGCTGAACATATTGCTGACATTGTCAAAGATATGTATTGTGGATCCCTTGCTCTCCAGGGCAGAGAATAAAGGAGTCCTATTGAACTCAGTAACATTTCCTCCACTCCTCTGATTCCTGCCATTTAAATACGTTTAACATAATCAGAAAGCTGGTGACAATGGAAGATTTCATCATCTACGTTTACAAAAAAGGTAGAAGAAATCCTGTTATTAAACTAATGAGTTGCTAATTAGGAGTAACCAACTGGTTACTGTCCTTTCTGTGCCCTACCTGACCCTGATCACCCACCTTCTGGTCACCTGCCTTCCTTGCTGGTTGAAGTCACATCTGTTCTCTACCATTCTGATTCCGACTTGCTCATCCTGAAAGCCTCAATATTCTCTCTCTCTCTCTCTCTCTCTCTCTCTCTCTCTCTCTCTCTCTCTCTCTCTCTCTCTCATTTTTTCAAAACAGAGTTTTTCTGTGTAGCCATGGCTGTCCTGGACTCACTTTGTAGAGCAGGCTACCCTCAAACTCAGAGATCCGCCTGCCTCTGCCTCCCGAGTGCTGGCAGTAGAGGCATGCCACCACCACCCAGCTAAGCCTCCATTCTTTTTCCTCTGCCTAGTGTCCTCCAGGCATCACCAGAGAAAAGATAAGGAAGACTCTCGGGAGACACCCCCCAGTCCCTCAGGCCCTGTGTCAGGTAATCTGCATTTGGCTTTAGTGTTCCTCCTTTTCTGGGCATTTACACCATCCACTCTCCTCCCTGGCAGCCAGACCGGTAACCCAAGATTTTCCTTCCTACAGTGATCACAGACAGAATTTAAGATATTTTCATAGTGTTGTGTAAACAACAGACAGCCTTAAGGAGACAGGTCTTTTTATCTGTTACAGTTTCAAGTCTCTTTGTTTTTCTTATTGCATCAAAGCTAGCAGAATCTCATAATGTATTTGCTGTTGGCAGTTGCACTGGTAACAATGACAGGGTTGGTCAGGGATGAAGAGGCAACTCAATGGCTAAGAGCACTGGCTGCTCTTCCAGAGGACCTGAGTTCAATTCCCAGCAACCACTTAGTAGCTTATAACCATCAATTCCCAGCAACTACGTGGTAGCTCATAACCATCAGTAACTCCAGTCCCAAGGGCCCTCTTCTGGGCTTTACATGAACGAGGCATGCATGTGGTACACAGACACACATGCAGGCAAAACACTCATACACATAAAGTTTTTAATTTAATAACGAGGTGGTCAGATCAAGACAGAATGCTGTGGGCTGAGAGATCCCCACCTTCGTTCCTTACTCTTTTGAGTTCTTCGACTGACTTCCCTTTACACCTTCTCCTTAGTCCATTCTGAGCTCTGAGGTGGATTCTGTTTCTTTTGTTAGTGGTAAAAGATGACTCTCTATCAGCAAATGACCTGGAAGTGCCCCAGGAAGCAGCCAGCACTCCTGCAAACATGAAAGGTACAGACATCCTTTCCCCTGTTCCTCCAGCTGTGTCACACCCTAGCAGCCAGGATGCAAACCCATTCCTGCTACTGCAGTGTCTCTGCAGTTTCTTTTCATTGCACCTTCCTCAAAGACTTTGTGAAAAATTAGAGGTAACAAGAAGGCACTTATGTAGTTCTGTGTCCTGTGGCGGGGCCTGAGTCCCACATCCGGCGGGTCAGTCCAGGTGCTGCTTGCCTCCTGACAAGAATGGATGGGCCTCAAGGTCCCATTTCTCGCTCATGATCAGGGACAGTTTAGAGCGCTCAGGGGTGAGGCTCGTGGCCTGGCCACTAAGCCAGGTTCCCAGCCTCTCTGGGGGAAGGTAGAAAATGAGTTTCCACACTGGGTGTTACAATTAGCTCTTTTTAAGATGAGACTGCAAGTCCCAAAAGGCAGTGGAGACTCGGGAGCCCCACCAGTGTCACAGTCACTTCTTTGAGCCACTGTGCCAAGCACTGCAGCAGAAACAGGTGGTTGTCCAAAGCCCACTAGCAGGTAGGGTGAGATACAGGCCTGGAGGTGCTTTACCAGGGGTCAGCACAGAGCTATCAGCAACTATGGTTGAGCAGGCCCCAGAGGCTGCAAAGGCAGTTCCATCATTGCTGCCTGACCACCAGGTCCAGTGGCAGGTTTCACACACACACACACACACACACACACACACACACACACACACACACACACACACTAAACAGAGTCTCAGGTGATCGTGGTGGAGGAATGGCAAGCCAGACAGTAGGAGCAGGGGCAGGAACTCGAGCGTCAGCCCGAGCATCCCACAGCCAGCCAGCCTTTATTTATAGACCTTGGGCAGCGGGGAGGGATTTTGAGGGTGAATATGTCTGATTCTCTAGGGCTAAAGTTGCCAGGATACTTAATCTACATACAGTGTTGCAGCCTCACTTACAGTCAGTAACAGGGGGACCCTATCACAAGAAGGAGAAAACAGTACTTAATTGTCCTATGTGTGAGGGAGTGATCCCTAGGTGCAATTAAGGGTCATTTGCTGGAAGCTAGGATCTCAGTATGGGGATGGGACCTGTATTTTTCTGTTAGGACTGTGTGACAACCCTTACAAAATCTGGGATTACCAGATCAGGTGGAGTGAAAACCCCCCACTAAGAAAGGGAGTCCATCTTCGTAGATGGAGCGCAAACCGGCTATCCGGAGAAGTCAGCCTTCAGCCTTCTCCAGCAGAGTCCCACCTCTCAGACATATTGAACCAAGCATCCCTCAAAACCACTGGACTCCTATTCCACAGCTGCTTAGCGTGTCTGTTACACTACCTATAATTAGTCTCCCAGGAGGAGACTGCTTCCTGTCAGGTCATGTCCAGGCAACCTCTGTCATCCTTCACTTACACATCATGGTGGGAAGAAGGTTGAAGGTCTGTCTACCTGGCTACCTACTTCCTATCCTGCCTTTTGCTCTCTTGTCTTCACCTTTGAGGTATCACCATTCAATTGAAGTGCGTTATTGGCCTGACAAGACGGCTTATTAGCCAGAGGTGCCAGTCACGAATCCTGAGGATCTGAATTCAATCCCTGAATCCCAACTCATGCAAGTTGTCTCCTGACCTCTGCGTGTGTACCATGGTACATGTGCCCAACCTCCACATGCCAATAAATGTAATCATTGTGATGATGGTGATGATGATGATGGTCACAGTGACCTCTCTAATACTGTCATCCATTGGCTTCCCCATTGCTTTCTGGAAGCCTCCTAAGCCTGTCTTCTCCCACCTCACACGCCGCCACGGTCCTGGATGCCTTCAAGGCATGATGGATAGCAGATGACCCACCCCATACTCCAGCTGCTCAAGTCTTTATCTCCTCACATCTGGTGATTTTTTTTTTCCTTCACAAATTCTTGGTTTCTCATGTCCAAAAGCCACCCATAAGGTACTACCATTATCCAAGACTCATTCAATTCCCTAATAACTAATCCAAAGAATTCTCATTTTAACTCTTATCCTTGAGGTTTGTCCTTATAGTCCAATCTCTGATCTCTCTTTTCCAGCTGATCCTTTAAAAAGGTTAGGGGTGAGGTTGGAGAGATGGATCAAGGTTAAAACACACACACACACACACACACACACACCACTCACATGCATACACACATGATTAATGAATGAAAATATAATTTTTAAATAACAAAGATTGAAAGATCTATGTGACCATAAAAGATTTTGTATTCTCTCTTCTTAGCCAAAAATAAAAGAAAAAACATCTGGTCAACTCCCAAAAGACAGAAGAAAAAAAGACCCCCAGAAGGTAAGATGAGGGGCAAAGGGGTGCTGGAGGGAGTTCCTGAAGGGCTGGAGATTCAGTGGGGAAGTGGGTGGAGAGCTCTGAGCCCCATAGGAAGGCACACGGGAGCTCTGGGCAGTGCCCTGATCTGGTTTTACATTTCTCGAGACCAGTTCTGCCTCTGAGTAAACAGTGAGCTGGAGCACGCTGGAATCCTGTTCTGATGGCCGGTTACAGCCCAAGGCGAAGAAGGGTGGAGAGGGATATGGTTCCCCTCTATATACATGAGGATGACAACCATCCTTCCGAACTAAAAGGGGAGTTAACAAACCTTGCTACTTTGAGATAAAATGCAGAAGAGCTTGGGTCCTAGCCCTGAGAGGCAATTCATGGGACAAGCCCCAGAAGAGCTCAGGAGAGGTGGCCTCCTGACAGTGGGGTGTAGCTGTGCGGTAGACACCAGCTCCCAAAGTCCCAGCAGTGAGAAGTACCCTGAATGTCCTCCCTCCCTTCACAGAAGGCCACTAATCTGCCAGTCCTGTCACAGCAGAGCCCCTGGGGCCTCACCACCCTCTCCAGTGACACTCCTGGGAGCTGCCTTCAAGGCAAGCACTATGCCTGTCTCTTTTGTGCTTCTATACACTTTGCCCAGAAGAGGTGCCTGGGGACCTTTGGATGTTGTCTGTCTATACAAGGGTACTACATGGAAGGCCCTTCCCTCCTGCCTGAAGGATCCCAGGCCTTTGCCATTCTGCTCCCACAGGGTCACCTTGTGGTTCAGGAGTCTTAGTAGCAGGAATCAGAGAGCAGGCTCCCCCAACCTTACCCCCAATTCCTCCATAGTTATCAGGGTACTTTTGCTTGCTTGTTTTTCAAGACATGGTTTATCTATGTGGCCCTGGCTATCCTGGAACTAGCTCTGTAGACCAGGCTGGCCTCAAACTCACAGAGATCGGCCTGCCTCTGCCCTCCCCCCAAGTGCTGAGATTAAAGGGGTGCACCACCACTGCCCAGCTATCTAGTTAATTCATGACTAACCTGGGGTGAAAACATGATTTGGGGGGGAGAAAGCATGATGCATAATAAAATAAAATAAAAGTGAGGCACAGAGGTACAGAGATCTGGAAGGAGGGTCGATGGGGAGCCTGGGAAGGAAGGAAAAGATACACTGGGGTCCTCCATTTAAGCCATTCACGAGTCTGTCTTGGCCCAGGGGTGGCCTCACCTGGACATAGAGTCCAAAAGAAGCTCAAAGTGTTGGTTCAGAAGACTCTGAGGAAGAATGACTCAACCAGGAACTTGAAGGAGGTGACCAGTACTCGGAAAGCAAGGAGGAAATGTGCCCAGACACCCAGATCACAGGGTAAGGCCGGGGGGGGGGGGCTGCCATTGAAAGGTTTAGTATGGGAGGGTCTCTTAGAGCTGGTGCTAGGGTAAGGAGATATATGGTGTAAAAGGAACTTTTATTCTCCTGGCTCAGTTGTTGTCTCGGAGGCTTACTGCCTCTGTCTGCCTACTAAGGAAGCGCGTAGGCTCCATGCAATCTAACCTAGGCCTAGGATGTTTTCTGTCTCTGAGACTTACTGCTTAATAAGCTCACCCTTTCTTTTTCTACTGACTTCTGGGCTGCCTGGTTCAATTCAGCTGTACTGGCTCAAACTCCTCTCCCAGCTGACTTATTCAATTTGGCTTCTCTCTTGGCCCCTGAATTGCTCTACTTGTCTTCAAACTAACTTCAGCAATCTTCTCATTCTCTGCCTCATTCAGTCTTCACATGAGTTCTCTATCTGCAACCTGTTTCTCTATTACTGTCACGGTAAAACTGCCTCCTCCTCTTTCTCTCTCTGCATTGCCCCTTAAGTAGCTTCCCTTTCCTCTCTCTTCTCATGAGTGTTGGGTGTATTGTGTTCTGTCAAATCTTCTCTGATTTGTCACTTTTTCTGCCACTCAATTAGACATCACTTTCAAACATGGGTGTTTCCGTCTACAAACTAACTTTACCATCATTGTTTGGGATTAAAAAAAGCATATATCACCATGCTTGGATCTAAGCTTTTCTTTACCTGATACTTGCTCTATTCCAGGCTGGCCTTGAACTCAGATCTGCTTGCCTCTGTCTCCTGTATTAAAGACGTGTTTGTATTCCAGCCGGATTACACAGACCTAGAAGGTCTTTGGATGTGATCTCTTGCCAGGACAGCCATGTTCTGAATTAACATTCCTCTACAACATGAACTCAATATTTAGAGAGAGAAGCTCAGAGAATGTGGATGGGGTGTGAGGGGGGTTAAGGAAAGGCAACATCTACTGCTGCTGAGGAATTTGTGTTAAAGGAACAGATATGATCACAGCTGCAGGTCACCTCAGCCGAGACCTGAGGCAGAGAGCCTCAACCCTTTAGACCTCACCACCTTAGGGATTGCTTAGAACATCCCAAAGTCTATGGCTATGTTGTTTATGTCTACCTATTTGCATATTATTCATAATTAAAAAATAATAATTTATAAATCTTTGTTTAAAGTGAAATAAATTGGTCACATAACTGTATAAAAATGTATTTCTGAAGCAAAGACAAAATTAGACGATACATGTCAATCTGTGTTCCTGCAGGTCTCGGCAATGTCAGGCCTCAGGAGAGACAGGTAGATTCTTATAGTTGTTTCTGAACCTGCACATCTGTGATGAGTGGCTATGGCTGAGGATAGGGAGAAAATCTCCAGTCCTCTGTAAGAGCAGTGCATGCTCCTAACCAGCACCATTAGTTATAATCTAGACTCTGAATCTACATCTCTGACACTGTAGTTCTGTTAAAATAAAATGTGTCAACACCAGCCCGTGTGCTATCCCACGCCTTTAATCATAGCACTTGGGAGACAGAGGCAGGTGGATCTGTTTGAGTTCAATCTCTTTGAGGACAGCCAGGTGTATATATTCAACTCCAAGCCAGTGAGAACTACATAGTAGGGCCTGCAGGGGAGATGGTTCAGTGGTTAAGAGCACTGGCTGCTCTCCCAAAGGACCCAGGTTCAAATCCCAGCATCTACATGGTAATTTACAACTGTCTGTAACTCCAGTTGCAGGGGATCTAATACCCTCACACAGACACGCATGCAGGCAAAATGCCAATGCACGTAAAATAAAATAAAATATAAATGTTTAAAAGAGCAAGAGAGAAAAGCCAGGTGTGGTGGCACATGCCTTTAATTGAAACAAACAAATAAACCAAAACCAAACAAAAAAGAACTACATAGTAAGACCCATACATGCCCCCCAAAAGCAAACAAACAAAAGACATTAGCCATCTTACTTTTTTTTTTAATGTAGCCCTGGCTGGCCTCGAACCCAGAGAGATCCACCTGCCTCTGCCACCAAGTCCTGGGATTAAAGGTGTGAGCCTCCACACCTGCCTCCCTGTCTCAGATGGATCACCTACTCCTATAAGATTTTAAGTCTCAGACATTTGGAAAGTGTTGAACTATATAGTTCACAGGCACTTACATATTTTTCTTGGGGCAAGTGGGATTTCGAGATGTGGCAGAAGTATTTCGTATTTACTTCTCACTTTCTCACCCTTGGGAGAGGAGGTGGCCTGGAGTCTGCAGTCCTCAGCTCTGAAGGATGGCAGGCCTTCCAGGGTCAGGAGCTGCCTTATGGAGCTGCCATGTGCAAGGAACAGTGTTTCTTTCTTCTTTTTTCTTCTAGAGCTCAGCAATGAGGCTTCAAAGACAAACAGTAGAAGGAGGCCTCAGAAGAGGCACAGCATACCACCAAGAACCAGACACAGTAAGGATGGGGCACTGTGGGTCCCAGAATGCAGACTGCAGGAGCCCACAGCCAGAGCTGCACTCTCTAAGCCAGGATTCACTGCCCTTTACTTTTCATGGCCGCTGCCCTAAGGAGCCAGTTAGGGATTTACTGCCTCGCCACAACCTTCTCATGATGGCTTAAGATTACTAATGTATAGCCATGCATGGGCTCCGTGTGTGTGTGTGTGTGTGTGTGTGTGTGTGTGTGTGAGAGAGAGAGAGAGAGAGAGAGATTTTTTAATTTGTTTTGTTTTTTAGGATTTTTGTTTTTTGAGACAGGGTTTCTTTCTGTCACAGTCCTGGCTTTTCTGGAACTCACTCTGTAGATCAGGCTGGCCTTGAACTCACAGAAATCTACCTGCCTCTACCTCTGCTGAGATTAAAGGTGTGTGCCACCAAGCCTGTCTTTCTTTTAGGGGAGAGGGTTGTTTTTGGTTTGGTTTGGTTTCAGTTTTTTCGGTTTTTTGATTTGTATGTGAGGTTTATCTTTTTTTTTTTTCCCCTCCTGAAAGGTCAGTGTTTGTCCCATTGTTGAGAACCTGTGTTTGAGAGCCTTGCTTGCCCTGTGCTGAAAATGTCCAGTTGTGAGTCAGGGTCGTTTTTTTAGAAATCCAGTCTCTGGAGAGATTGCTCAGAGGTTAGGAGCACTGACTGTTCTTCCAGAGGACCCAGGTTCAATTCCCAACATTCACATGGTGGCTCACAACCATCTTTAACTCCAGCTCTAGGGGATCCAATGGCCTCTTCCGGCCTCCAAGAGCAGCAGGCATGATCGTGGGACACAGCAAGCAAAACAAAACACACAAAACAAACATACGGACATACAGACATAGCACTATGTATGGGCAACCTGCAGCACTGCGAAAGGACGCGTGTGCCGAAGCGTGCATGTGGAGTCAGAGGATGACTTTCATGGAGTCCGCTCTCCGCTTGCACCTTTATTTGGTCTCCTGAAATCAGACACTGGTTGCCAGGCTTACATGGCAAGCACTGTTAGCAGCAGAGCCAACTCTCGGCCCCACACATCTCTGGTGCACAAAAAACTACTGCGCTCGGTAAGAGATGAGCACCTCCAGAGCTCTGCAGTTTTCTGTTTTGCCTCCACCGTCTCTCTCTCCTCCCTTTACCCACTCTCTGTCTCTCTTTTTTTTTTTTTTTTAACTCTCAGAGCCCAGGTCTTTCAGATCCCTGGGAACTTTCTTCTGTTCTGTGCCTTCATGGAGCACAAGCACTCTCCTAGTTCCCAGTAGCAGCCAGCACCTCACTGCTTTGCGAATTCCAATTCCTCAGGTTGGTTTTCCTTACAATTGCCTTTTTATAAGATAGGCTGCAGACCAGTCGCTATGGAGGTCAGACTACCGTGCGCTTTCCCCTTCCCCTATGCCCCCCACCACCACCACCGCCTCCTTCCCCTTCCCTCCCCAGGGCCTCCTCCCTCAGACACACCCAAAACAGATCCCATCTTCCTGCTCCACACCAGTAGAAACCACCTTAAATCAATTATCACCTTCACACGGAAAGATCCTCTGTCCGGGACAGGGGCAGAGGTCCTAGGAATGTGACTTGCCCCAGGGAACCCTGGAGATATTCCTCTTGGCTCTTTCTGAGATTTGGTTACTTGTCTGTGTGCCTCCTGTTTACTGTGAGAGTGGCATTTGAAGTCAGAGAGCTACCTCAAGTCTTGCTTTCTGTCCTGTATCCGCGCCTCTGTGCCTCTATCCTTATCAGAGCACTATGAAGGCCCATACCAGGGCCTATGCTGCCCTCTGCTGGACTGACCCTGTACTGCGCACACACCGCCGATTGTTTCTCAGGGGCCTTCTTCAGCTGAGGTCTGGACAAGAGGGCACTGGCCCTTCATGTTGTCATTCAATCGTCATGATGGAACTCAATTAAAAGGGAAAAGACTCATATAAGGTAAAAATCCACTTGGGTGCTTCCGAATGCTTTGTTTTTTACAATGAAGGAAGTGAAAAATCGCAGGTGCCTCTTTAGTCTTTTTTAGTGAAACATTTGATGAAACAGGAACCCAGACCCATGCGTACCTTTGTCCTTCAGCTTGGCTTCCACCCTGGGCTGCAACTTCCGGGTTGGTCTAGGGTGCTTGTGCTATTAGGAGTCCCTCTGTGCCATTTTGGATTTTATCAAAATAATATTTTCTTTATCCCTTAAAAATGTCATAGATGGGCTGGGGAGATGGCTCAGAGGTTAAGAGCACTGGCTGCTCTTCCAAAGGTCCTGAGTTCAATTCCCAGCAACCACATGGTGGCTCACAACCATCTACAATGAGACCTAGTGCCCTCTTCTGGCCTGCAGGCACACATTCAAGCAGAATACTCTATAAACAATAAATAAATAAATATTTTTTTAAATGTCATACATGCAGAGGCAGGCAGATCTCTATGAGCTTGAGGCCAGCCTGGTCTACATAACAAGTGAGTTCCAGGATAGCCAGGACTGTTAAACAGAGAGTCCCTGTCTCAAAACAAAACAAAACAAAAAAAGTCATGTGGATATACAATCTGCTTTGATCAAGCCCACCTCCTCTTTCCTCCTACACCTTTCCCCGATTTCCAGGCCTAGCACACGCCCCTTCCATCTTGGTATCTCACTGAGTCTAATTAGTACTGGGTGTGGGCCTATCCACGGGAACATGGGCAACCTAGGAGGTGCCACACACCCCATCCGCATCCCAGGGCCAGCTCCCTCACACACTGTCACTGTTGCTCACTGTCCCCGTGTCTGAGCTTCTGCCCATCTATTAAGTGGGTGGTCCCGGCCTTCTTTTTGTGAGAATGAATGATGCAACTCTTGGTGTTCTTGATTCTGTTTAGAAGTCTCCAGCCACCCCACCTCCACCCTTCACCGTCACCCAGGCCATTGGTCCACAGGTCACGAAGTGCACAGATCTGCCCTAGACATTTCATTTTCTCAGATACACATTAGCTGTGGATCTCCGTGTGTTCTGGAAGTAACAGGAGCTGGTCTTTGGGCTGCTAATTAGGTTTTTTTCCGTTCCGCTGTTCCCCTCCCTTCCCTAATAGGCTTCCTCCATAGATGCTTGTCGCTTCAGGAAATTGTTTTTTATCTTTAATTGCTTACTTGCAGGCTCCCGGTTGTTTGCTCACACTGATGAGAGTCTAAACTGGCTGCTGCTGCTCCCTTAGAGTAGGGCTGGATGATACTGACACACAGGCTGGCCCTCAGGTTCCATCATTAAAGGCCTCTTGCTGAAATGGGCAAATGAGGCTAAGCCAAACTCAGTACCAGTGAGGACTCACCAGGAGACTGCTCTTAACAGTAAGGTACTTTAGAAGTCCTCAAGACTAAAGGCCCTGAGTACCTGCAACAGGTAAAAGAGGAAGTGATGCTTGTGGCCTGACCCTGCATGTTAGCTTGCTGCCCACAGCACCCCCAAGCCCCCACTGCCCCTTCATCTGTTACGAGCATATGCAGGACATCTGTCTTCTTTAGAGCTATGTTTACCATAGGAAGTTAGCAAAGATGTTTCCATGGAGACAGAGAACCGTGGGAGATCCCCACACTGTGCTAATCTGCCCACCCTCTAGGGTTTATAAATAGTAATTCAGGGTTACCTGTGACTCTGTCTCTCATTCAAATCACAGAGCTGAGAGCACCAAACCTCCCACTCAAACTGGATAAGGACTTGATTGACCCTTCTAGGGAACCGCAGAGCCAAGAGTCCACCTCTGGCTCCGTGTTCTCATCTACCGTACCATATTTGCATGGAGCCCAGACTCAGGTGGTGGGGCAAGCCAGTCCGCACCCTTATCCACATGGCTAACCTGGATGCCAGCCTGGTTCCTCCTAAGCTGGACATCCTTTGGGGCTCTTTGAGATAATCCATGCCCTCAGATCCCACGAGCCCCTCCTCCCGCAGTGTGACACTCCTGGCTCCATCTTTCCAAAGTAATTAATGATAATTAGCATCTTCACCTCAACATTATTCTTTCCTTTTCCCAATAATGACGTGTGTGTGTGTGTGTGTGTGTGTGTGTGTGTGTGTGTGTGTGTGTGTGTGTTTTCTTTTACTATTTTGGTGTTAGAGGCTAGAAGGAGCTGGGTCCAATGTTTTTATCTTACATGGGCCCCTAACTCAACACAGACATTTTGTTCCTCTGTCCCCAGGAGACAGCCCTGCATGAACTCTTCCCCAGTGAGGTTGGAGGGGAAGGAAGCAAGAACTACCAACAGCTATTTTAAACCCTTTCACGAGTGTTTCTTTTGAATCTTAACCTGAGATCCCTGCTCTGAGGTTCTGAGCTGCCAAATCTTTCCAGGTGCAGTTTGCGGCTTCATCCTGCATGGGCCCAGAGTTGTAAAGTGACAGCAGGTGATAAGGATGGATATTATCGCTCAGTGCTAACCACTTCACTTATCCAAGTCCGTTTGTTCTCATGCTTCTAGAAAAGCCCAAGGATGACACTGCAGATTTTCTCTCTCCTGCGCTTCCTGTGACCTGTGGTAAGGCCAAAGGGATTTTGTTCAAGGAGAAACTGAAACAAGGTGAGTGCTTGCTCCACTCATGTTCCGGTCCCTGGATGATGGGGTGGGCTGGAAGGGAAAAGAATGTCCTTTGTGTAACTTACCAGGAAACAGACCTTGCTAGCCAGACCGCAGGGGAAAAGCAACAACAATAAAAAGGCTTCCCAAGAGGGAGTTTGCAGACTTTTCCATAGAAGGTGATGTGGACCCTGTCCTCGCTACATGTACAGTCTGCTACATGCAGACTCTGACCTATTCCCTCAAAGGCCTGTAGAGATTATGGTCCCCTGAAGCTGAGAGAGAGGAACCCCAATTCTTCAATTTCTGCTCCCAATCCTGAGGAATCCCCTCTTGACCTGGGAAGATGGAAAGTCATAATGGCAAAGCTCAAAAGTTTGTGGAAAATTCCCAGAAGATCCAGGTGTGCCCTGGAATGGCCTGTCTTTTTCTTACAGGATCCTCGGAAAAGTGCATTCAGAATGAGGCAGGAGCTTGGCTCACTCCAAAGGAGTTTTTAATGCAAGGAGAAAGGAGCAAGTCAAAAGACTGGAAGAAGGCTATACATTGCAAGGCAAAGACGTTACGATTCCTGGAGGAGGTATTATAATGGCCAAAGGGGATGGGTTCAAATCTCGGAAGAGTGAGTGGTGTTTCCGTAGCAAAAATGTAGACAAACTCCCATTGAGACAATATCATGACTTACAGATAGCCAGATGTTCAACCAGAAACAGTTGTAGGTAAGGAAGTTAGGAAGATAGAGGCACACGATGACGATCTAAGTGCAAACGAAGTGGGCTGAGAATTTTAATGCAGGCCAAGTTTTTAAGAAGCTTAGCCTGGTAAGGCTGAGTGGTAGAGTGGAAGGAAGCTAACCGCAGGCAAAAAATTTCCCCGAGTCCCCAGTCTGTTAAGACTTTACAGAAGGCCCAGTTCCTGTGGACCCAGTGAGCCGTTTTTTTCACAGCCACTTCAACGCCTTTGTGGCACTCCCTTTCTAACCAGTTCCAATTGCAGAAGGTATGAGTTGTTGAAATTCCTGGACAGGGCCTCCTAATAATATGCAAACCATTCTCACAGGGTGCTGCCCCATATTTGCTTTGTGGTGGTGAGTGCTTTAGAAACAGACTTCTCAGGAGACAGCTTCAGTGAGACAGCTCATTTAATTGGGGGTGGGGGGAATGGGTGAGTGTACATTATTGGCTGGGGCCAGGGTGTTGAGAATGCCTTATTTGCATGAAAAGGAATTGCAGGTGCTTGCTGGGCATGACTTTACAGAGGTGGGGCATGGGGGCAGTAAGGCTACATGCACCAGAGACATACAGGCTGGAGGGGGGGTGGGGAGAGCAGTCCTACTCCTGCCAAGAGATTTTGGGGATTTGGACATGCCTTGACCTCACTCTTGCTCTGGGCCAGCTTCCCCAGTTGCACAGCTCCCCTGCCTCATAAAAGGAGGCCAGTGAGATGGCACAGTAGGTAAAGGTGCATTCCGTGTGAGCCTCGAAAGCTGAGTTCAGCCCCCCAAATGTGGAAAAAGAGAACTGACTGCACAGAGTTGCCCTCTGACCTCTGACCTCCACATGTGCAGTGTGGCTCCTGCTTACCTCCATAATAATAAGTAAAGTGGGGTTTGTTTTTTGTTTGTTTGTTTTTATAAATAAACCTCAAACATCACATGTAAGGATTTTACCTGGAGAGGAAGAATGAAAAGAGAAAGTGGGGGACGAACTGAGAAAGGAGAACCTAGGTCTTGGGTTTAAGTAAAGGGGAAAGTTACTTTATCATTAAGGGAACATTTTAAAAGGAAGCCATTAGGAGAAGCTCATTTCTCTCCTCACACTGTGAGTTTTATACCTAGTCTGATATTTAGGTGCAGGTAAAAGGGGGTTGGTATCAATATCCACAAAAGCAGAGCTTCCAGAATAACCTTCACTTGTCAACCTCTTCTCTTTCAGAAAGGACTTTTGCCCTGTACCTTCAAGAATAAACCTCAAAACAAGGGTGACCAGTGGATGAACTCCTGACCCATGCTCAGCTGCTGTGTTGCAGGCTCTCCGTGTCTAAACTTTGCCTTTGAGCCCCTGGGTGTCCCAGCTCTGAGACCCTTCCTGTTTGAGCAAGGCAACTCATCACACCTGGTCCAGCACTGGGGTACATGCTTGCACTGATGCCTTTGTTCACAGATGATTTGCCGTGGAAAAGTGCATGCATCCTGGAAAGTAAAGACAAAGCTGTTGCTGTCTGTGTGCCTTAGAAAAAGATGTTGGTATTAGAATGAGTACAAACTAGAGGTGTCAGAAGGAGGCGGCTTTAGTGCAAGAAGCAAACATGACGCCACACACCTATTGCTTGTGAGTAAGGTGACCCCTTGTCTGCAGAGACCCCCCCCCCTCCAGGGCAAAGGGCCACTACTGGTCAGCTCCACTAACTGTCAGCCTGCCTTAGCTCTAAGACGTGTTCTCCATCCTTGGTCCCACCTGTGAGCTCCTTTTAAATGAGAACTTCCAGCAGAGGCGATGCTGTGTCTCCTTCTTGTCCAGGAAACTGGCCTGGCCCTTGGCCAATTTCATTCAAAGTTTAAAGCAAAGATCCTCCAGTGTCACTTATAACCAAAAAAAAAAAAAAAAAAATCCTTTTTATGCTGATTGAAAGACACTGGGATCAAGGATGCTTAGTGTGTGGTTGCTACCACATTTCATTGATATTATAAAATATATTGATACATGTATTGGCTAAACTTTTTTAAACAAATACATATAAAATCCCATAGGCATTGCTATGAACTTAATGTTCCCTACCAAGACCTATGTTAAAATTGAGGCTCTATTGTTCTGGAGGCTGGGTCCTGCTTCTTCCCTTGGGACATCCAGGTACCAATGTGTACAGATGCTGGACTGAAACTTAGCCAGGTGGATGGGTTATCAGGATCCCCGTCTGGCGGTGAATGCTGGGAGGGGAGAAAGCCTTCTCTGATACATCTCTTTCAGGAATACAGCTCTCCCGGTGACAAGCTCTCCTTTGCTGGGGTGAATAAAGTCAACATGATCCTTGGGGAAGTAGGGAGGGGTTTTCGGGTGAGTGTACATCATTGACTGGGGCTGAGGGGCTGGGAAAGCTTCATTTGCATGGAGAGGAATTCCAGGTGCTAGCTGGACAGGTCCTTAGGAGGAAACCTGAAACCTGGTCACCAGGCTACATGGTTATCTCAAAGGTGACAGAAGTGGGGGTCAAAAGACTGCATCCACCCAGACATTATACTCCTGCTGGTCTCAAGATGAGGTCTTGGGGTTTGGCCACATCTCAACCTCTTGCTTCCCCGGTCACACAGGTCACAGTGGCAGTGTTTCTCAACCTGTAGGTCATGACCCGTTTGGCTGTCAAACAACCTTTTCTTGGGGTTCACCTAAAACCATCAGAAATACCATATATTTGCATCATGAACCACAACAGTATCTAAATTACAATTAGGAAGTAGCAACAAAAATAATTTCGTGGTTGAAGGTCGCCACACATGAGAAACTGTATTCAAGGGTTGCAGCATTAGGAAGGCTGAGAACACTGACTCGTGGTGTTTGGGGGTGAGACATTTAGGAGGTAACTGAGGACAATGAGGCCATGAAGGCAGGGTTCTCATCCATTAGGACTGCGCCTATGTAAGAAGGAGAGACAAAGCCAGGTGGAAGCTCACACCTGCAATCCCAGCACTTAGGGAACTACGGGTGCTCACTTACATCCTCACTGGTCACTGTGAGCAAACAACTAGAAACCCGCGAAGAATCAGGTTTTAAAAAGTGACTTTCCGGCATCAGGATCACGCGTGGAGGAAATGAAGAGGAAGTCTGATAGGGAAGTGGAGAGATGGGATGGGGAAAAATCCAACTCGTGAGCCAAAGACCAGCTCCTGGATACTTCCAGAATACAGGGGAGGAGAACCCAGGTAAAGGTTACACCTGAGAAAGTGAAAGGCCTGGGGAAGAGCTGGCCACTGAGTGACCTGTGGACCAAAGGCCTGGGTGCAGGTGCCCAGGGAGTCCAGAAGAGGGTGGCGGGTCCTCTGCAGCTGGAGTTACAACCTAACGTGAGTGTTGGGAAGTGAACCCATAGGTCCTCTGCTGGAGCATGTGTACTCTTAACTGCTGAGCCATTTCTCCAGCCCTAAAAGGTTCTTTATTTTCAAAGTGTTTAATATGTCAATGTAAAGAGCCCAGCTTTTGTGGTGTAAGGGGGTAGAGAGGCACCTTTTCCCAGTTGGTGGCTCTGTTTCATCATCATGAAGTCCAGCAGGTGCTGTGCTAAGTGCTGCTAAGTGCTAAGTACATGCTGCCTTAGGCAAAGGGAATAAGATCTAGAGCCTGCCCTGGAAAAAAAAATGGTGAAGCTTTGTTTCTTAGGTTTGGGGATGGAGAAAGGGGCCGACTTAGTCTAAACACCTAGAGGGGAGACGTGCACCTGAGGACTGACAGTGTGCTTTGGTGGTAGAGTGCCTGCCCAGTGTGTACAAGCACCCGATCTCTCAGACTGAGAGGAGAAGATGGGACAGGGAGGAGGAGAACTTGACACCAAAAAAGAGTGTAGACGTGACACAGAAGCTCTGTGATGACAGGACAGCCTGACGAGTGATGGGTAAGAAAGAAGATGTGTCGCCCCGCCCCCAGTGTCCAGACCCAAAGCAAAGTGGAGAGTCAAGGTCCGACTCTCTTAAGTAATTGGTTTGGCTCCCAAAAATAAAAGGGCTGGGCTGGCAAGATGGCTCAGCAAGTAAAATATTCGCATTTAAAGTCTGATGACCATATAAAGGAACCTACATAAAAGAAAAAGTCAGAACCAGGTCCTAAAAGCTGTCCTCTGGTCTAGACACACACACACACTCCATACATAACACACATGCCACATAAATGCATGTGCACACATGCACTCCTACACAGTGATTACCTTTTGCCAAAAACAAAAACAAAAACAAAAAAACAAGGGCTAGAGAGATGGCTCGGAGGTTAAGAGCACTGGCTGCTCTTCCAGAGGTCCTGAGGTCCTGAGTTCAATTCCCAGCAACCATATGGTGGCTCACAACCATCTATAATGAGATCTGGTGCCCTCTTCTGGTGTACATGCAGGCAACACACTGTGTATATATGATAAATAAATAAATCTTTAAAAAAGAAAACAAGCAAAAATGTTATGAGAATTGCAAGATTTAGAGCCTCCTTGGCTCATGTAAGTTCTTTCTTAACCTCAGTTTTTCTCATTTGTAAATCAAGAGTAATTATGCCCACATTACAAAACTGTGAGGGTTTGACATAGTGTAAAATGGGTTGCGTAGTGTGGAGAATGTAATGTCCAGTGTGCCTGTCACTTCTGATATTATCATCTGTAAGTAAAACTAAATATAGTAACAATGGGGCCCATGAGTTGGTTCATTTGGTCCTCACTTCCCCTTGTGCAGTAACATCCCACATTGCCAAATCAGTTATACCTAAGAACTACATTTCCCAGACTCCTTTGCTTTTAGGGTCTCAGAGGCCAGTTAGGGTCCACCAACTACAAGTGAGTTGGTAACATATAGAAGATTGAAGGAGGTAGAAGCCATCTCAATGCTGTTTCTCCTGGCAAACAAATGTCAAGAGTGTCCACAGCCTACAGCTACTTGACCTACTTGGCCTCCAGTCCACGGCTGCTGTGGTCTGTCCTTGGCACCAATCAATGGGGTCCTTGACTTCCGTTTCCTCTAGCCTTTCCAGTGACTTCATGATCATATGATGCCTGCATTAGGCCCTTTCTGCTTTCGCACACAGACAGTAGGGCAGGCCGTCAGAAATGGTCATTTGGGTTTAGAGTTAAAGGCGCTAGCTGATCTTATTGAGGTGCAGCACAGAGGTCTGCTGTATTTTCAGAATCAAATCAACGCCCCTAGGCCTAGCTGACACGCCCATTAAGTCTGGAGTCACTCTGAAGAGCTGAATCTCTGCTTTTTAAGCCAGCCAACCGCAGCCAAGGGTACAGTTTGCTCTGCAGGTCTCTGTCACGGAGCCCGTAGACCAGAGGGTTGAAACACTGCGCAAAAGCGAAGATAGCAAAAAGCACCATATTGAGAGCAAAGAAAAACACCCCGCACTGCTTTCCTAAACCGATGAATATCAGGGTGGGTATCACGTGTAAGCTTATCTGCAGTAGATGAACCAGGACCGTTCTCCTGGCCTTGATGTTTGAGCTGTTAAAATGGCCAGCCCGTTTCCCTTCTCGGTATATCAAACAGTAACTCGCAAGAATGACAGATAACGGAAGGGCAAGGAAAAGCATGCCGATGACTCTGGCAGGCGCGCCATTCAAAATCACAGGACAGAGCAGGGCAGACTGGAAAACAGAGGCTGGAGTGGTGCTAGCGCCCTCTATGAGGAATAAGCCAACGTTCTTGAGAACGACGGTGGTCCAGGTCCCAGCTAGAATCCTGTACTTGGCAGAGTCTACAAGGGATGGAGAGTTCAGGGGATAACAAATGGCGAGGTAAGTGTTGAGGGCCATCAAGGCCAGAGTAAGGAGGATCCCTTCTCCCACACTCAGCTGTGCCCCAAACACCACCCAGCACAACAGCAGGGGGCTATTGGCCAGCCAAGCCCTCATTCCTTGGAAGACAACCCCCAGGCCACAGTAGGAAGAAATACATAGCAGGTGTTGACAAAGGAGGATCAGCCGGACCTCTCTCCTCAGCCGCAGACTCTGTGACACTATAGCGACAATGACCACGGTGATAGATGTGGCGATGGAGAAAGCCACCACGTACACAGAGGCCTTCACCGTAGCCTCTAGCCTCAGCCAGTCAGATATGTTGCAGCTCTCAGAAGAGTTCATGGTCTTTGGGGCAAGCTCGGCTCCTGGGGGGCAAAAAAGGTGGAAATGGGTGACTCTGCCTGAAGCTCCTGTGTGCTTCCGGCTCTGATCTGTGTTCAGACGCAAGGACTAACGGGTACCTTCTTCGAGAGAACGATGACTTTAGATAGCATTGATGAGGCTCAAGGAAGCTGGAGAAATCATGTGGGTCTTCCTTTACTTGGGGAAGGGGCATCTGGATAAGTCACAAAAAGGAAGGCTGGAAGACATATCCTGAGTATTCAAGTGGCTCAAGTTTGGGGCAAGATCAAAGCCAATGCCTACGTGTCCTCAGAATCATAAAGTCACATGACTTTCTGCTAAGCATGTACTTTCTAGGAAGCAAACTAGCCTCACAGTATTCTTCTCAGCTCCCCTGCCCGTGTTTCGTGTCTCACAAAGTGGTTTTATTATGCACTTTTTACAAATGAGAAAACAAAGCTTAGGAAAGCTAAAGGCTTGAGAGTCCCCACCTCCCCAAGAGGCCCATGTGCTAAAGTTTTAGTCCCCAGGATGGCCCTGTTGGGAGATGGTGGAATTTGTGAGTTAGAAGAGGTAGTTTGTACCTAGCATGTACAAAGGTTTGTCCCAGCACCAAATAAAGCAGGCATGGTGACACATCCCACCCTGGACATGACTATCATAACTTTAAGGTCATCCTTGGCTACATAGTAAGTCTGAGGCAAAACTGGAATGTATGAGATCCTGAAGGGAAGAATGAAGGGAGGGGGAAAAAGAGAGGAAGGCAGGATAGGGTCTAGAGCAGTGGTTCTCAACCTGTGGGTCTCGACCCCTCAGGAGTCACGTATCAGACATCCCGCATATCCAATGTTTGCATTCCAGTTCATAACAGCAGCAGGAATTACAGTGGAGAAGTAGCAATGAGATACTTTTATTGTCAGGACATGAGGGACTCTATTAAAGGGTCGCAGTGTTAGGAAGGCTGAGGACCACTGCCGTAGGAGGTTTTTAAATCATCAGGGACAGGTCCTTGAAGGGGTTGTAGATACCCCTCTCCTTACTCTTCGCCTAGCTAGCCATGAGGGAAGAGACTTTTCATGGCCGCACACTTGGTTCTTGACAAGCCGCCTGCCACAGGCCCAGAAGCAGCAGGGACATCAGTCCCGAATGAGGATAAACGTGCAAGGATTCCTCTCTTTGTTATTGGAGATGGAGCCTTGTGTTGCTCGAGATGGCCTCACACTCACTCTGTAACTGAGGATGACCCTGGATCTCTAATCCTCCTGCCTCAGCCTCTCAAGTAGGGGGATTACACCCACCATGTCCGGTTTAGGTGGTGCTAAGGATCAAAATCAAGGTTTCAGATAACCTGGACAAGCTGCTCTACCAACCGAGCTAGATCCTAGCTCAGTTTGCTGTTTGTTTGTTTTGAGACAGGATCTCTCTATACAGTATTGGCTGTCTGGAACCCACTATGTAGACCAGGCTGGTCTTGAACTCACAGGCATCCTATTCTGCCTCCCAAATGCTGGGATTAAAGGAGTGTGCCACCATCCCCAGCTTCAAGCTTTCCTCCCCCTGCCCCTCTTCTTCCCCTCCCTCTCCCTGCCCCTCCTCTTCCCCCACCCCCCTTGGTTTTTTGAGACAAGGTCTCTCTTTGTTTTGTTTTGTTTTTAACAATGAACTTTTCAGCTGGGCAATGGTGGCACAAGCCTTTAATCCCAGCACTTGGGAGGCAGAGGCAGGTGGATCTCTGTGAGTTCGAGGCCAGCCTGGTCTACAAAGTGAGTCTAGGACAGCCAAGGCTACACAGAGAAACCCTGTCTCAAACAAAAACAAAAGCAATTTAAAAATAAAAATAAAAATATCCTACCCAGGATCCCTCAGTTATTAGTTTGGGTGTGATAACACATATCTGTAATTCTAGCATTTAGAAGGCTAAGGCAGGAAAAGCCCAAATCCAAGGCTAGCCTGAGCTATACAGTAAGACTTTGTCATAAGTAAATAAATAAACGTAGCCCTTTCTATAATTATAATATGAGGATAAGGTAATAAGATAATAAGGTACCAGATGCCAGATATTATATTAGATTTATTAAAGGAGCATAGGGGAGAAGGAAGGGAGGGAGGGATACCCCAGAGAGAGAGACAGAGAGACAGAGAGGGAGAGAGACAGAGACAGAGAGAGAGAGACAGAGAGAAAGAAAGGGAGGGAGGGAGAGAGAGAAGGGGATAGAGAGAGGAAGAATAAGAGGTGGGGGTGAGGTAAGACTGCCCTTTTATATAGCCCTGGGCAAGGCCACACCCCCACGGCAGGTAGGCAATGACATCAAAGGTAGGCAGACTAAAGCAGATCCGAACAGCCCTTCCTTCTTAATTGTCTACTCCCAAAGATTAAACACACACACACACACACACACACACACACACACACACACACACACACACGGTAACTGTCCTTTGCAAACCACCACAGAAGTTGAGGGCCAGCCAGGCAGTGGTGGGGCATGTCTTTAATCCAGCACTCAGGAGGCAGAGGTAGGTGCATCTCTGAGTTCAAGACCTGCCTGATCTACAGAGCAAGTTACAGGCCATCCAAGGCTACACAGACAAACAACAAACAAAAAACAAAAACAAACAAGAAGAGGAGGAGGAGGAAGGCCAAAAGGAGTCTCCATATGGAGGAATTAAATGAACCAAAACACACACACACACATACACACACACACACACATACACACACACACACACACACACACACACACACACACACACACGTGCCACATCGTGGAGCATCGTGACTTTGGATATTGAAGTCTCTGCTTCTCTGGTCCTTGGTTCCATGACCAAGCTAAGCTCCACATCCTTTTTTTCCTCTATAAAGTCATCCTCACTCACATCTTTAAGGAGCAACCCTGAGCCTGGGCCCACAGCATCAGTCCCACCTCTACCCCAGAACCTCTTGTATGGCTTCACTGTCCCCGGTCCTTTCCTTGCCAATCTGAACAGAACCCAGTCTAGCACAGAGCCAGCTCTGTCTGAGCAAGCTCTCTCTCTCTCATACCCTGCAACCAGCATCTGAGCACCAGACACAAAAAGTCTACTGCTAGCTGAATCAACAGTGCTCAAGATCATCCCAATAGCTTAAGCCTCCCAACAATGCATGTGTGTTCACACACACACACACACACACACACACACACACACACACACATGCCTAGGTTCCCCATGGCCAGGAGTGCCCCACTGAAGAGCTACATTCTCTGTTATTTGATCCTGTTTGCCACCCTTCATTTTGTCTGGAATCCCAGCCATCTCTGCTGGTTTCCTCCTCCCTGTACCTGCCTGGGGTACCCCATGTCTGGCACACACCTGCTCCATTCCATGTGAGCCGTGCAGTCAGCCCTGATCAGGGCTTTAGCTGACTGTATTCCAAGACTCCAAGCACTGTTAGTGTACATTCTAAAAACTCTCCTCCACCCCCTACCCTGCCAGCCCCACCCCCACCCCACCTCCCATCACCCACCCCCACCCCCCATCCCCCCTCACCTAAATCAATGTAGTTGCAGCTGCCATCAGGGGTCAGCTGCCCATCTTCCCACCCCCACCACTAATCCAAAATAGCTTCTGGGAACCACGGTTGGTGAGATCAAGTGGGGACAGGTTTCTTCACTTGTCTGATATGCTTAGCACATGAATCAACATGACACACTGTTTTGTCATTGTTCTCAACGGGCCTTTACTGAGTGAGCACTGACACTGACAATGCCTAATCCTACACAGCCTGGGGACAGATGGTAAAACAGTCGCTGTCCTACAGAAACTTATTGTTCAGTGGGCGATGCAGATTCCAGTTTAATCAAATAATGAGGCACCATGCACGGACCTTTACTTATTTACTAAATCAGTAAGAAAACCAGGGGCAGTGTAGGAAATCAAAGCAAGTGTCCTGATCGGCTACAGTCAGAGAACGCCCCCCCCCCCGGGGGGTGGGGGAGAGGGAGACTTGAATCAAGCCTTTCAAGGCTGATATCCAGAGTGAAGGACGGCAGGGGTGGGCAAGGTGGAAGAGCAAGGCAGGACCTAAGCAAAGCATAACAGCCGGGCTGAGGTGGAGCCACATCTGCCACTTTCAGAAGATAACGAGCCACCGTGCCAGGGTTAAAGCCATTTTGTATGCAAGAAGGAAACGCGCGTGCATACAATTAAGAGCAGTACACGTCTGAAGTGGACGCCAGATGAGATGCCTCCACCTTCCTGCACTGGGTTGACATGCACCCTCCTGCAGAAGGGCAGCCCAGCAAAGTGGGGGATGGGCCGTGTGGACACCAGCAGAGCACGTGACTTAACACACTGTGTCTGACTGGAGTTGGAAATCTGCAGTATTAATAAGGACAGGAAGGCTTCATTGCTTTTTATTTTGAGACCCCAGGAAGATGAGCGATTTCTCCCCACCTTGATTTGCATTCCGACTCAGAGAGACATTTGCATATCAAGAGCTCTAACAAACAGGCCCAAAAAATCAGCTTCGCCTATTAACCTACTTAGAGACAGTTCTTAGGGCTCTGTCCTTTTTCTGAAAGTGTATAAGGAACACCTGCCGCCTTCCAGCCCAAAGCTTCAGGTGTGAAATAAGACTTCGGAGCCAAAAGACTTCAGTGAATTCTTAGATCTACAAATATAAATTCCCTAACAAAATCAGAACGTGCCACTCTTCTGCAAAAGTCCCATGAGACATCTAGGCAGCGATGTCTGGCTAAATTATATAAAGAACTTAAAGACTGAGTGTATAGCTCAGTTGGTAGAGCGCTTGCACAAAGTCCTGGCTTCCATCTCCTGTGCTATATAAAACACCCACTTGTAACTCCAGCACCTGCGGGATGGAGGCAAGAAGATCTTTTATTTTTATTTTATTTTACCTAGCATTTTATTTTTATTTATTTATTTATTTATTTTTGGTTTTTGGTTTTTCAAGACAGGGTTTCTCTGTGTTGCCTTGGCTGTCCTGGACTCTCTTAGTAGGCCAGGCTGGCCTCAAACTCACAGCCATCTACTTGCCTCTGCCTCCCAGTGTTGGATTAAAGGCATGCGCCAGCACACCTGATTTTTTTTTTTTTTTTTTTTTTTTTTTTTTTGGACACAGGGTCCTGGACTCTCTTTGTAGACCGGACTGGCCTCAAACTCACAGCAATCCGCCTGCCTCTGCTTCCCTGAGTAGGAATATTTTATATTCAGTTATCCTCAGCTATCCAGCAAGTTTGAAGTGAACCTGGGTTACATGAACTTGTGTCTCAAAAAACAAACAAACAAACAAACACGCCCCGGCCCACCGGGGTTCGACTAATGCTCGGGAAGAGAATTTTCCTGTATAGCGACAGAATACTAGACACAAAGAAGGGGGCAAGTCTGCATTCTGATCAAACCCCGTTTATTGAGAATTTTTACAGAGTTTATATAGGCACAGAGGCATGGGTATTTGCGTAAGCAAGGGTTGCTGTGGATACCTAACTCTGGAATGCTCCAGCAGGTAGGCATCTACCTTTACAGCTGCTAATTGTAGGAGAGAAATTTCAGGAAAGTCATGAAGGATCTGGTTAGTCAGGAAAAAGCTCCCAGAACTGCTGCTCGCAAGCAGCTGGCCTTTAATCTGATCTTATCAGTAGTTCCACTGGAAAAGGAGTAGCTCGGGGGTCTAGAGTGACCAGCCCCCTCAATAAACCACAACACGTGTCTAACTGCTGACCTATGACAAGGTCAGCTAGTTTCTGGTGAATGGCAGACTTCTGGAGAAATAGGAACCTAGGTTCTGACAAGATGGCTGAACATTGGCCATATAGCCCGTCCCCAACACAAACAAAACAATCAAACAGCAAATAAGTAAATACATCTCCAAATGGCCTGTGCCCCTGTTTTGACTGCGCCAGGATTTGAAACAGCCAAGTTGAGACACTAAATAGAGAGGGAGCATGGATCTCTATAATGATCGTCCTACAGACATGACTCAGAGCGCCCTCCATCTAGGTGCCCATCAATCAACTAAGGGATGGATAAAGAAATGCATGCAGAAGCCAGGCATGGTGGCACACGCCTTTAATCCTAGCACTCAGGAAGACAGAGGCAGGCGGATCTCTGTGAGTTCGAGGCCAGCCTGTTCTACAAAGTAAGTCCAGGACAGCCAAGGCTACACAGAGAAACCCTGTCTCAAAAAAACCAAACCAAAAAGAAAAATATGAGAGAGACAGACAGAGAGAGAGGGGGGTGGGGGAGAGAGAGACAGAGAGGGAGAGAGGGGGGAGAGAGGAAGAGAGAGAGAAAGAGAGAGAGGGAGAGAGAATGAGAGAAGAAAAGAGAGAGAAGAGAAGAGAAAAACACGCAATGGGCCGGATTCAGCAGCAAGTATGCCAGAGGAAATGGAGTCGATGACACAGGCCTTTTCACAGAAGGCAGCCCTCCCTTGGTCTCCTTGGCTGTGGGCGTTGAGCTGAGAGGATTTCCCACTCCTCTGACCTCTGACCTCTGACCTCTGAGCTAGTGCCCACCAGACACCTGACTTCAGATGAAGTCCTGGGTAAAGACTAGACTGGAAGGAAGCAAAAGAGAGGTTGATGGCTAGGGCCAAACCCTGTAGGAGATGACGCCCTGGTGACCGCTTCCTGTGAGGCAGCTTCAGGAAGTGCTGAGCTGCCCAAGCCACACAACAAGCCTATGACACCCATAGTGCCATTACTCCCATCTTTCAGAAAAGAAAAGGAAGTGAGAGAGAGAGGAAGGGAGGGAAGTGGGCCAAGGGCATCAGGTCCTAACAGTGATTCTAGGACTTGCCGGTGGCAGCGCCACCCTAGGACCTACTTTCTGTACTTCAGCGCCTAGTGCCCCAAGCCACATTTAACAGATACGAAGGGCTCTCCTCACACCCTATCATTTGGTTTTCCCCATCAGACCACAGAAACTGAGACTAGTGGGATTCCTATCCCTCTGGCAGGAGAGAGGTAGCTCCAAACCCAGCCTCTTCTCATTTCTGAGACTACATTTGGTTACTGAGACGTCTTTTTTTGTTTGTTTTGTTTTGTTTTTCAAGACAGGGTTTCTCTGTGCAACAGCCTTGATTTTCCTGGACTCACTTGGTAGACCAGGCTGGCCTCGAACTCACAGAGATCCGCCTGCCTCGGCCTGAGATTAAAGGCATGTGTCACCAGACCTGGTGGTTACTATGACTTCTTTAACTTTGATCTTCTGTAGGTTTGTTTGTTGGTTTGTTTTCTTGCAAGGTCGTCATAGTTAAGTTTGTAAATCATATACATAGAAAGAAAAACTGAGGGCCAAGAAGAGGGCATCCTGGGTAAAGGTGCTTACTGCCAAGTCTCATATTCCGAGTCCAAGTCCCAGACCCACACAGAGGAAGAGAGAACAGATTCCTTAAAGCTGACCTCTGACCTACACGTGTACAGCACAGCACAAGCACCTACACACACAAATAAATAGATACATAATAAATAAATAAATAAATGTAACTAAGAAAAAATGCTGAGTGTGTGAACAGGTTCTGTACCCTGAATTATACTCCGCCAAAATTTAGGACCTCCGGTGCCTGGCCCAATCTGGCTGAAGCCTTTGATTCTTTCAAGAAGGGGTAACTAGGACATGAAGGGAGTCTCCAGGGGTCCCCTCCATTGAGATAAATAACCCTATGAAGAGAGAGAATGAAGGTAACCATCTGCAAGCCAAGAAGAGCAGCCCCAGAGGACAGCAGCCCTTGAGGCCCCTTCATCCAGCAAGAGAGTTGATGTGGGTGTGGTTAGCACCACCCAGTCTGAAGTTCTGTACACATACACTGATGCAGCTTACATATATTTCTGGACAGTGGCTTCCCAAGGTCACGACTAGCCTTCCCAGAACCCAGGCAGCCAAGAGGGCTCAGTGGGTGAAGGAGCTTGCCGTCAAAGCCAGGAAGATCTGAGTTCGATCCCCAGGACCCTCATGGTGGAAGGAGAGAACTGACTCTTCCAGGTTGTCCTATGGCCTCCACATGTGTACTATGGCACATCCATGCACACCTACACACAGCAAACAAGGAAACGTATGCTTCCTGGGACCCACACTTGAAGACTCCTGAAGAGGGAAGGACTGTATACTCTGAGGAGCAGGAGGACTTTCTATGTTCAGTGTTTACGATCAGTTGGGCAGCGTCTGCCACCAAGGTCAGGGCCAGTGAGGGAGAACCCATATGCAGAAGAGATAGAGTGGAAGTGATTCTCCTTGCTCAATTCTATTGGCAGAAGGCCAATGAAGAGAATGGATCCTTCTAGAATGACTCCTGGTGCCCTCTCTTCTGCTAGAAACCAGCTCCAGCACACAGGGTAAACTAAGGCGGGTCACAGCTGATGTCTTCTCTATACACTGGGTTTCTCTATATACTTTAACTCATCTTTCAGGCTGGTGGCCTTGCTATTTACACCTTGGCAGATAAAGCAAGCAGATTTTTATGAACCTCATACACAGATGCACACATGTAATCAATAGACAAAACAAGGGTGCTCCCAAGACACCATTCATCCTCATATACATGGACATACAGATATAAATATATATGCCTGCACACATATAGACAATATATACAGACAATCAGATATATAAACAGACAGACAGGCTGGGTGTGGTGGTGCGTGCCCTTAATCCCAGCACTCGGGAGGCAGAGGCAGCTGGATCACTGTGAGTTCGAGGCCAGTCTGGTCTACAAAGCAAATCCAAGACAGCCAAGGCTAACACAGAGAGACCCTGTCTCAAAAAACTAATCATCATCATCATCATCATCATCATCATCATCATCATCATCATCATCCCACTTTTGGGGCTGGAGAGATGGCTGAGGTTAAGAGCACTGTTTGCTCTTCCAGAGGTTCTGAGTTCAATTCCCAGCAAGCACTTGGTGGCTCACAACCATCTATAATGAGATCTGGTTCTCTTTTCTGGCAGGCAGGTATACATACAGGCAGAACATTGTATACATAATAAATAAATCTTTTTTAAAAACCCAGGCAGACAGACAGACAGACACATTTTTGGGTGAAGCAGATGTCTTCAACAACAGTCTGATTCTGATTGGGTTTTTCTATGATCCAATACAAAGTTTCTCTATGTATGGAAAAAATTACCGTATTCAAAAATAGATACAATCGTTACATAAGAAGGGAGTTACAGTAGGCTATGGATCTTAATATATAACTAGATAGTAAGTTGAAGCAGTTGTTTTATCTATATGCTTACTATGAGTTCAAAACAGAGGTTTTATCTTTGTCTTATTTCAAATGTATGTGTTCAAAGAGTTTTTTATGTCAAGGTTTTTCTAAGAAACAGGTGTGTCTCTTGTCTTATAGCTATAACCATTTATTCTTTGTTTACATATTCATATATAGTCTTTATTATCCTAGTGTACACCTTGGTCGTATCCTTGGACTAAACCTAAAATGAATGTATGACCTTGATTATTAATCTGTTTCGATCTTGTTTTCCCTCTTGGTGGAAATCAAGTGCTTGGCATATGCCTCTTCACAGAGCTCCTAGCAGTTTTGGTTTTTCTTTTTTAATATTTATTTATTGGGAGGCAGAGGAAGGCGGAACACTGTGAGTTCGAGGCCAGCTTGATCTACAAAGTGAGTCCAGAACAACCAAAGTTACACAGAGAAACCTTGTCTCAAAAAAAAAAAAAAAAATTATGTATTTATTTATAATACAATTTTCTGTCTGCATGTATGCCTGCCCACCAGAAGAGGGCACCAGGTTTCATTATAGATGAGCCATGTGATTGCTGGGAATTGAACTCAGGACCTCTAGAAGAACAGCCAGTGCTCTACCCGCTCCTAGCAGGGTTGTTTTTTTTTTTTTTTTTTTGGTTTTTTGAGACAGGGTTTCTCTGTGTAGCCTTGGCTGTCCTGGACTCACTTTGTAGACCAGGCTGGCCTCAAACTCACAGTGATCTGCCTGCCTCTGCCTCCCGAGTGCTGGGATTAAAGGCGTGCGCCACCACGCCCAGCTTCCTAGCAGTTTTTGCTATACCTCAGGGAGGTTTGGGTTTTTTTTGTTGTTGTTGTTGTTTTTCGGAGGAGGGGCCGGGTTTCGAGACAAGGTTTCTCTGTGTAGGCTTGGCTGTCCTAGACTCACTTTGTAGACCAGGCTGGCCTCGAACTCACAGTGATCCATCTGCCTCTGCCTCCCAAGTGCTAGAGTCATGTAACAGGATGTTCCTGGTCCCTCCCACAGGAAAGATCAGAGCCAATCAGCTTCTAATGTGACCATATATGGCCTAATGACTCTGGATTGTAACTCGCACGACTGGCCATTTGGCCCCAGCCTATCAGCTTATGTCCCCTATGAGCCAACTCAAACAAATTAGAAGATAGCACACCCTCTTAGAAGTGCCATAGTTCCCTATAAAAAGGCCTGTGTGCCTTCACCTCCATTTTGAATAGTTGGTTGACCTCTGCATGCAGGCTGTTTGAAACAGTTATGTAGTCCTGGCTGTCCTGGAACTCACACTGTAGACCAGGCTGGCCTCAAACTAAGAGATCCACCTGCCTCTGCCTCCCGAGTGCTGGGATTAAAGGCCTGCGCCACCACACCCAGCACTTTGGTCTGTTTTAGATGCTACAAATGCAACATCTGACAGTGTTGGAAGACAGATGAGGTCTTCACTAGTGGCATTTCCACTTGGGTATGGTGGATCGGTTAACAGGAAACATGAACACGGTCCTCTGACTTTCTGCCTCATCTCCTCTATGAGGATTCTCCTACTGACACCACTGTGCCTTAACTCGTCAGCCTAGAGTATTTCAATTCTTTTAGTAAGTACAACTTTCAAAATGACACTACAATGCCAGTTTATCTCAGTGAGATGACCCCAGAAGGGTCTGGTAAGCTCTGAAATTCTCAGAGCTAAGATTCAGCTTCAAATAGAAATCAAAATGAAGCCTGGCATGGTGGCACATACCTGTGATCCCAGCACTCTGGGAGGCAGAGGCAGGCGGATCGCTGTGAGTTCGAGGCCAGCCTGGTCTAAAAAGTGAGTCCAGGACAGCCAAGGGTACACAGAGAAACCCTGTCTCGGGGGACTGGGGGAGAGGGAGGGAGGGAGGGAGAGAGAGAGAGAGAGAAATAAAAATAAGAGTTACCTTTCCAACAGAGATCTTTCCTACCAGTCCACCCACTAATGAATTGTCTTTTCCAGGAAGAGGTGTTAGAAACAGCAGCAAGTCCTAGGAAGAATGTCCAATGGCCAGGGCCTCACAGTTGGAACCAACTTCCCTGAGCCATCAGGCTTGAGGGCCACTTCCATAATGTCTGCAGCCAGGGTCACAACGAGTCAAGCCATCTGAGAAAGCCAGAGACAATTCTGTTGGGGGCACTTCCTTCACCTCTGTCCATAGGCATCCCTCTGATGAGGCACCGGCATCCGTGTCCTTTCCAGGCTTCGGACTCTTTCCATGGTATATAGCGAAGACTATGAAATCCTCTGGCAAAGCTCTAAAGTGACTTCCTGACACTATTACAGGGGAAATTTGCTCCACTGGCCCTGGTGATTTTAAAACCCGGTTGCACATATAACTAACCTCAGTGGTGTAACAGAGGCAAGAGAGAAAGGAAGTTATGAGCTCCCGTAAGGCTCGGCCAGTACTTCCGGTTGGCCAACACCTCTGCTTGAAACCTGCAGTGTTCTTTACCATCTTTCCCTCAGATGCGTGGCCATTCTCTCTGAAGTTGTTTAAGTAACATGCTTGTTGTCCAAAAATGTAAGATACAGATGGTAAGCATTTCTTCTTAACAATAAGGATTTCCCCCTAGAGTGCTCATTTAACTGTGAGCACTGGAGGCATGTAACATACATCCTGTGTTTTTTTTGTTTTTTGTTTTAAGATTTATGTACTTACTATTTATACAGTACTCTGCCTGCATGTGTACCTGCACACCAGAAGAGGGCATCAGATCTCATTTACAGATGGTTATGAGTCACCATGTGGTTGCTGGGAATTGAACTTAGGACCTTTGGAAGAACAGCCAGTGCTCTTAACCTCTGAGCCATCTCTCCAGCCCCTCCCCTTTTTAAAAAGACAAGCAAGTAATAGTCTCAGCATCCTTTGCATCCTATACCATCAGCGAACACCCAGGAGATCTCACTGTAATTTTTCCATCCCCATCTCCAGTAAATGATATGGTATGGAAACAGCATTTGTTTGGGGAACCAGAACACACTACACCTAAGACAATGTGTGTATTATGTTAAAACACACACATGCTTAGTCAGATACAGTCACGTATGCCTGCAATCCCAGGAGACTGAACAAGAGTCATGGAGTTGGCCTGGCCTAGCTGCCTTAAGGGACACGTGTCATTCAGGTTGGCAAGAAAAGCACTCCCTCAGGCAGGGAAGCATTCACCCATAGACTCTAGTGTTAGATGGCTTGGCCCACAGGGTGTGGCACCATTAGGAGGTGTGGCCTTGCTGGAGTGGGTGTGGCCTTGTTGGAGGAAGTGTGTCACATTGAGGTCCCCTATGCTCAAGCTATGCCCAATGTAACGCACAGTCTCCTCCTTGCAGCCTACAGATCAAGATTCTCAGTTCCTTCTCTAAGGCAATGTCTGCCTTGCAAGCCGCCACGTTTCCCGCCATGACGATAATGGACTAAACCTCTGAACTGGAAGCCAGCCCCGATTAAATGTTTTCCTTTATAAGAGTTGGCATGGTCATAATGTCTCTTCACAGCAATCAAACCCTAACTAAGATATTTCTGTTCCTTAGAAGTCAACAGAAAAACAGAAATTTGACAGGACAATTGGTCTCAGACATTGTGTGTACCCTGTATAGCTTGCAAACCTCATTGTAACTTAGCAACTACTACTGTATTTTTCCTCTCAACTCCCATTATATTTTGTTTCTGATAAAGATATAAAGAATCTGATTGCTTGCAATACACTTGTCATAGCCTTGGTCTTGCCATGACCTCTCAACCTGTGCCTGGTCTAGACTAATTTCTCACCAAGCATATCAAACAACCTTGGCCTAGTAAGTACACACTGGTGCTTACACAAGAGGATCTTAAATGTCTCAATCTTATGTCTCAAATAAGAAAGAGGAAGAGCAGCGGCAGTGGCTCATAGGAGCAGATGGCCAGCCAGGTGATGGTGGGACATGTCTTGATTTCCAGTGCTCCGGAGGCAGAGGCAGGTGGATCTCCGAGTTCAAGGCCAGCCTGGTGTTCTATACAATGAATTCCAGGACAGCTAGGGTTACACAGAGAAACCTTGTCTCAAAAACCACACACACAACTAGTTTGGCATGGTGGCCCATGTCTTTAATCCCAGAATTCAGGAGGCAGAGGCAGGTGGATCAATGTGAGTTTGAGACCAGCCTGGTCTACAAAGTGAGTCCAGGACAGCCAAGGCTACACAGAGAAACCCTGTCTCAAAAAACCAAAAGACACACACGCATATACACACACGAAGAAGGTGGAAGAGTGTAGGCTCAATTTTCTTAACAATTATGTTTTATTATGAACTTATCAAACGAGCATACCTCCCGTATAACCTGACTACCATAAACCTAAGGAAAAGAAGATTAAAGAACCCAAAAATGAAACCTTCTGGGTATTAGTTCCCAGGAACGACTCTCCTGGCACCATCAGTAGGATTTCTTCTCCTAGAACCTGGAGCAACTGGAACCTGAACCTCAGCCAGAGCCCGGAGCCGCCGGAGCCGCCAGAGCCCCGAGCCCCGAGCCGCCGGAGCCCCAAACCCTTCACTGGAGCAGTTCTCTTCAGGAGTGCATCGAAGCGTCTCAAAAGCCAGAGATGAACAGCCACTCAATCCCAAGTCTCAAAAGACCACACCTCCTGTTTTTGGCTCATATTTATATCTCCTCTCAGAATTTGTTCAAGGATGTTTTTCAGCTGGTAACAGCCAAGCTCCCCCACAAAGTGTTTTGACTTCGAAGGGGATAAACATCACCTGTTCTCTCACAAGTCTGTTTCTCATCCCAAACTGGGGATCTAAACAAAAACATGTTTATCTCTCTTTCATCTCCTCCTTTCTATTAAATAAAATAAGCTATATACAATAAGAATTATCCAAAAACCACATACACACACACACACACACACACACACACACACACACACACACACCTGGAGGAGTGGAGATGATATGACTCAATGGCAGAGCACTGACTTAGCTTTCATAAAGAAGGGATTTTCTCCCAAGTTCAGCAAAACAAGCAAGCACATGATCAATTGTGGTCCAACTAGAAGGAAGCCTGAGATTGCCTGCTGGATGAGGAGAGATGTCTCTCTAGGTCTGGAAAAGGCTGTCCTCAACACTGTTGACCAGCAGCTTGCTTTAGGCAGTGAGAGAGAGAGAGGGAGAGGGAGAGAGGAAAAAAGACAGAATTAAGACGGCAAAGAACTTTCTCAAAGGGACTGGAGAGATGGCTCAGTGGTTAAGAACACTGGCGTCTGTTCCAGAGGATCCAGGTTTGATTTCCAGTAACCACATGGCAGCTCATAACTGTCTCTAATTCCAGTCCCAGAGCATTCAGTGCCTCTTCAGGCCATCTCAGGCGATGCACACTTGTGATGCACATACAGATATGCAGACAAAGCATCCACACGCATAAAATAAAAATAAATAAATCTAAAACAAGGAGGGGGTGTCCTCAAGCTGGACGTGATGGTACATACCCGTAACCTGAGCACCTGAAGAAACTGAGGCAGCAGAACCATGAGCTGGAAGCCAGCTTAAGCCAATAAGCAAGACCCCGTCTTAAAGGAAATGGATGCAAAGAGTAACAAAAACAACTTCTGGGGCTAGAAAGATGGCTCAGGAATTAAGTGCCCGTTCTGTTTCTGCAGAGGCTCTCCATGAGCTGTCCCCAGATGGTTAACAAGGATAGCTAACATTTGGCACACATATACACACATCCACCTGTATACACACACACATGCACACATGTGAACCTTCACATACTGTGAAGGCTAAAGCTATGTTTTAAGTTTAACCACTGTGCTTAAGAGATCTATAAAACACAAATGCCTCTAACCTATAAGCCCCACTTGCCCAAAGGCAGATAACTTCCTGGAATTCTGGGAGCTGTTCATGTAATGTAACAAGCCACATGTTTTCACTTTTGTAAACAAGGCTGGTTGCCCCAACTGCACAGGATGTGCTTGATCACATGTACGTGGGAGGAGTGTAAACAGGAAGCGCATCAGGATGTGTGCTTACCCCCTATTGGACAAAGGCAGGAAGTATGTAGCCTTGTGGGTTTTGCCTTATAAGTACCTAACTAACATAATTCCTGGCCATTCTCTGGGAATCCCAGGTATGGGCCTGGCCAGTGTCCACTGTCCTAGCCAATATTTAATTTAGCTCAAAAAATTGTGGTAGTGATTTTATTCTCAGCCCGTGGGATTAAGTTATGGCACAGAGAAACTACCAAACTAGAATGCTCTTTGGGTAAATGAATAAGTAAATAAATAAAAAGTTTATTGGGGATCAAATTACCAAGGCCTTCAGAGGTGGGTGGGAGTGGGCAAAAAGAAGAGCAAAATGACAGAAAAGGAAGCAGATTTTACATGCGTGTCAGCAGATTTTACATGCGTGTCAGCAGGGTGGGGATCCCAGCTGATCCAGGCTGCCCAGCTTGACTGGGAACTAGGTGCCCTGACCTGAGGTAGTTGACCTTTGGGAAGGATTAAGGATAGTTCCTGGCAAACAGAAGCCCACCTTAGGAGACCTGCTTTTCTGGTAAAGAGAAACCTGCCTTTAGGATTATTTACCAGTAACAATCCTTCTATTTACTGGCCAAAGTCCTTCTGTTTAGGGGAAATTGTCACCAGCTCTGTGGGAGGGGAGCTTTGTAACTATGTAGACAGCCAAAACAAATCAGGCTCTCTGGGTTTTTTTGTGTGTGGGGTGGGGACGTTGTGAGAAAGAACAAGAGGTTGAGTAGGCAGTGGAGGTACTGGGAATGGGAATGGGAAAGAACACGACCAAAATATATTGAATAAAATGTTCAAAGAAAATGTTTTTTAAAAGAAAGAAAGCCACACACCTTTAATCCCAGCACTTGGGAGGCAGAGGCAGGCAGATCTCTGTGAGTTCAAGGCCAGGCTGGTCTACAAAGAGAGTCCAGGACAGTCAAGGCTACACAGAGAAACCCTGTCTCGAAAAACAAATAAACAAAGTAAGGAAGGAAAGAAGAAAGGAGGGATGGGGCAGTGGTCAGCAGGTAAAGGCACTTGCTGTTTAGCCTGATGACCTGAGTTCAACATGATAGGAGAGAATTGACTCCTGCAAGTTACCCTCTGACCTAGACACACACACACACACACACACACACACAGACACACACACACACAGACACACACACACAGATACACAGACACACACACACACAGGCACACACATATGGACATACACACACATAGATACACACACACAGGCACACACATATAGACATAGACACACACACAGATACACAGGCACACACATAGACATACACACACACAGATACACAGACACACACACAGGCGCACACATATAGACATACACACACATAGACACACATACATAGACACACACACACACACACCAGCAGCAGCAGCAAATAATGCACTTTTATAAAGGAAGAAAGGGAAGGAGGGAGGGGTTAGGGGACTGGGACTGAGCTCCAGCGCTTGTGGAACTAAGTGTCCCCCAGCCTCATTGGCGGAATGAGCACAGCCTTTTCCCGAGCCAACCATGGCAGGAGGAAGGGAGCCACCACATTGACTTAAACCAAAAGTGTCAACTACAAGAAAAACAATTAGGAACTGAACCAAACAACTGTTGGGGGGTTAGTCTTCTACCCCATCTTTGTCACTGTTACCAGGTTTATAGTTATTGATTTACTGATTGCTTTAAAACCAACAACTGCAAGGCTGTGAAAAGCCCTAATAAGCATACATAGAGACATAGATATAGATGTGTATATGTACACACATTTATATAGCCCTGATAACTTTACCTTCACTACATATATGACTAGGAGATTTGATCCACTTTTAGACTTTAAATAAAGAAATCTAAAACCATAAAAAAAAATAATAATTTTGGAAGCAAGAAAAAAACCAGGTTTTAGGACAGCCACCGATCAAATGTCAGGAGCATGCTGCCCCCTTTGTCTTGGTGACAGTGAACCAACCTTCGGAATGTTAGCCAGGCAGTCCAGGAAGCTGAGACAGGGGAACAGCATGAGTTCAAGGCTAAGCCTGATGTGTACAGTAACAAGCTAAGTTGGGCTACAGAGTAAGTGTCTGTCGTAAAGATTAAAATGGAGCTGGTGGTGCACACCTGTAATCCTAGCACTCAGGAGGCAGAGGCAAGCGGATCTCTGTGAGTTCGAGGCCAGCCTGGTCTACAAAGTGAGTCCAGGACAGCCAAGGCTACACCGAGAAACCCTGTCTCGGGAAGAAAAAAAAAAAAAGATGAAAATGGAAAACTGACATAATGAGAACTGTGCCTTGAGTTTAGCATCAGTCAACTGGGCATGGTGACACACGCCTTTAGTCCCAGCTCTCAGGAGGCATAGGCTGGCAGATCTCTGGGAGTTGGAGGCCAGCCTGATCAAAAAGCTCCAGGACAGGCAGAGCTGCACAGAGGAAGCCCTGTCTCAAAACACAAAACAAAACAAAAAGGGGAAAGAAGTCAGAAGACAGCCCTCAGCTCTCCAGCTTGGGAGACAAGAGAGTTCTCGCCTCTCACTTCCAGGATGTCCCTGAAAGGATTATTGCATTGCCAGATTGCTTCCCACAAATCCTGCTCAACCAGACACTGGCAAGATAAAGAACTGGGTGCTGGCAAACTATTTATTTAGGTCTAACTCCACGCTTGGCAAGATAATCTTCAAGCTAAAAAGTCAAGTCCAATGCTATATGGAATGAAGATATTTTGGAGAAATATAATAGTAATGTTTGTGTCAGTCTTTGTCCCTCAGCACTGCTCAATGCCCTGCCCCTGACACCTTCAGTTTGAAGCAATCAGTAGAAAATAAGGAAGAAGAGGTTAAGGGGAAAGGGTGTGGAGCTGGTTCAGCAGAACTCTGAGCCAAGTGTGATTTATGGTTGAAGGAAATATTTCCTAAGTCCCAAGCCAAACTCCTAGATGAAGAATCTTCAGGGGCGGAGCCTTCAAGTCCTTTTTTAAAACCTACCTGTGGTGGCACATATCTTTATTTATATACTTAATTGTATACATATATATGTATGTGTGTATACACACACACACACATATTGCTTATGGTGTTTTGTCTAGATGTGTATTTGTGCACACATGCACTCCTGGTGCCCAGGGAAGCCAGAAGAAGGCCTTGGATCCCCTAGAACTGGAGTTACAGATAGCTGTGAGCTGCCATGTGGGCACTGGGAATGAAACCTGGATAAACCTGGATCCTTTGGAAGCACAAACCCTGATCCATCTCTCCAGCGCATCAGGAAGTCTTTTAAGAATACTGTGATGGCCTAGTGGTGGCAGCGGCGGCCAGGCCGCGGCGGAGGCGGAGGCGGAGGCAGAGGCAGAGGCCTAGGCCTTTAGTCCCAGCACTCGGGAGGCAGAAGGAAGCAGATCTCTGTTCAGAGCAGCCTGGTCTACAGAGCGAGTTCCAAGACAACCAGATCTACACAGAGAAACCCTACCTCAGAAAATCAGAGAGAGAGGGAGAAAAAGAAAACAGTGGTGATATTTATGCGAATGTTTGGGTGAGTTTAAAGCATAAGAAAATGGCTCTTCAGCACTCTGGGAGGCTGAAGCAGACAGATCTCTGTGAGTTCGAGGCCAGCCTGGTCTACAAAGTGAGTCCAGGACAGCCAGGGCTACACAGAGAAACCCTGTCTCAAAAAAAAAAAAAAAAAAAAGAAAGAAAGAAAGAAAGGAGGAAGGAAGGAAGGAAGGAAGGAAGGAAGGAAAATTGTTCTTTGACTCCAGGATGGAAAAACTAGATGTTGGGTGTTACAGACTGCCAATCTTCTGCCAGGACTAGCACAGGGCAGAAAGGAAAGGTGTGCAAAATGTTTGGCTGAAAATCACCTACAAGCTGGACTTACTGACTTAGCAAGCAAGTACTCTGCCACACAGCAAGCTCCCAGCAGGGAAGGGATGGGAAGGGTCATAACTCAGGCTTGGGAGTAGTCACGCCCACATGTACCTTTGCCTGATGTCTTCAGAAAATACGGCCTTGCAAAGTTTCTCTTTTCTGATTTATGTTAGAATCGTATCAAATTACAACACAGCTTAATTATATACAAGTGATGACTAAGATACTTATCAGTAAACAGTCTACCTACCCGCGCCCTGCCCCAGCTCTCATCTCCACGTTCTAAACAACTCGCCAAACGCTGAAACTTCTGGTATAGGTTAAAAATATGATTTGTGGATTTACATATTTTTCATGAAAGACCCGTGCCCCCCAACAATTACTCCAAAAACCTTGGAAACAAAGGAATGAAACGGCCTTTCGTCCAGGTGAGGTAGCACATGCCTTTAATCCCAGCACCAGCACTCAGGAAGCAGAAGTAGGTGGATCTCTGTAGGTTTGAGGATAGCCTGGTCTACATAGTGAGTTCCAGGACAGCCAGGGATACATAGAGAGATGTTGTCAAACACAGAGCAAAGCAAAATGAAATGTGTCAAGGCCTGTGCAAGTCAGGGTTATATGGACCTGAAGCCCAGGGCTGGGTGACTTTCTTAGTGTTTAGACCATTTCTGTTGAGACTGGGAAGTGGACTTTCAAGCCCTTCTGGAGATTTTCCAAGAGGCCTTCCAGACAACGATTACTTGCTCTCTCTGCTATCATCCATCCTTGACATAACACGAGGAAGCCAAGGCTGACAGCAGTATGCAGTGGAGGAGATGAGTGTGCGAAAGACGTCAATTTAGGATTAACGTATAGTGAAGCCAAATGGCCCTGTTTTGGTCAGGTGCCAGGTGATCCATTTCTACCTTCATTATGCACAGAGGGCAGGACGCAATAGAGAAGAGAGAAAACTGAAGAACAGTATATGTGGAAAGCATCTTTCAGAGCTCCTCCTGCCCAGGTTATGTATGGATTGCGACACGGCTGAGGGGGCAGGAAATAAAACTGCAGGACAATACATGGGGCAGGTTCCAGAGATGGGATACACAGAGAGACCCTGTCTTGAAAAACAAACAAAAAACCTGACTCTTAAAACTTTTCAGAACAGTGATCGGCCTTGAAACGGACGAGGAGATCATTACCCATGCGTCTGATTTTCCAAGTCTCTTTCCCAGTCTGTGAATATATTTATCATCATATCACTAGAAAGTACCTCTCTAGAGTAATCTCGACTTTTTTTTTTTTTTTAATCTTTCCAACAAGAAAAACAAGAAAACGAAGACAACCCAAGAAAATTTAAGAATTAACTAAAATAATTTAGGCCGGGCCTGGTGGTGCACGCCTCTAATCCCAGCACTCGGGAGGCAGAGGCAGGTGGATCACTGTGACTTCGAGGCCAGCCTGGTCTACAAAGTGAGTCCAGGACACCCAAGGCTACACAGAGAAACCCTGACTCCAAAAACAAAAACATAATTAAAATAATTAAATTAATGAAAATGTAAATTAAACCTTCTAGAACTAAAGAACTGGTGGTTATAGGAAGGGAGCGATATGTTGGAGAGTAACTAAAAATTGATGGTCACCTGTAGCAAAAGTAAATAGAATTAAGTTAGAGTAAGTGTTAGCAAACTTTGAAAAGGGATAAATTATGCTGACATGGAGGTGCTGAGCCAACATAATAGTAGAAACATCCAGAAGGCTATTGGAGATAGAGATCATGTATATATTCAATGTGTTAAAAAAAAATCAACATATGGTAGGGCGTGGTGGCACATGTCTTTTATCCCAGCATGCAGGGAGGCAGAGGCAGGTGTCACTGTGAGTTTGAGACCAGCCTGGTCTACAAAGGGAATCCAGAACAGCCATGGCTGATACACAGAGAAACCTTGTTTAAAAAAAAATAATAATAATAATTAAATAAATATAAATTTAAAAATCAATACATGTATTGATCTTTAGAGCTCTTAAGACGCCTTTCCTAGCCTTTATTTTCCAGACAATACTTGTCATAGTTTTGTTTCCTGTTGTGGTGACAAAACATTCTGACTGACATAAGCAGTTTTAAGAAATAAAGGGTTTAAAAAAAAAAAAAAAAGAAAGAAAGAAAGAAAGGGTTTTAAGGAATAAAAGATTGTGTTTCTGTTAGAGTTCATCACCGTGGGGGAGTCGAGGCAGCAGGAATCTGAAGCAGCAAGATCAGGAAGCAGTGAGTTATTGCATGCTTGCCTCCAATTAGCTGGGCTTCTCCGCTTTTACACAGCTCAAGACCCCCTGTCTAGGGAATGGTGCCACCCAGCGTAGGCAGGTCTTCCTTCCTCAGTTAGTACTATCAGGATAATCCCCCAAGGACAAAGCCTCAGGCCACCTTGATCTAACTGTACCTCATTGACAGTCCCTTCCCCCCAGGCGAAGGGAAGGGACTCCCCACCAGTAGTACTGTATTAGTCAGCTTTCTGTCTGAAGCAGGCTACTTAGAAAGAAAAGTGATCATCTCCGTGTTCCTCTTTACTGCCAATTGAAAAAGGGGGGGGGGGGGGGGGGGGAGAAAGAAAGAAAAAGCCAGCATTTGAGACACGTGGTCGATCTCTGTCAAAATTATTCAGCTCTGTCATTTAACACAAAAATGACCACAGACAATGCGGAAGTGAATGCACACCCTATCCTAATTATAGCTTATTTCCCACAAACGGGTGGCACGCCGCCTTTTTTTTTTTTTTTTTTTTAAAGTTTACTGGAATTCACAGATCTATCAACCCTATATCTCCGCAGGATCACAGCATGACCAGACTCATGTGAGACAGAAGGTGACGAAGTCTGCCTGGCTGCTCCCTCCCTCCTTGCTCACTCTTTCCTGGCTTTGACTCCCTTCACACCCGACAGTTTGTTCAGTCACCGCAGCTTCCTGGTGGAGATGCCCCTGATGGACCCTGAAGCACCTCTAGCTGATTTGTCCATCCGATATGAAAACCCTTGACCCCCACATACGTCATCAGCTTCCTGTTCTTCACCAAGGAATTGAGAAGCTGATATGGTTTAGCTTCTTTGGCTGAATAAAGGACCCTCCCCATAGCATCTATTAGTACGAACTATGGGGAATGTCCCAAAAGGTAAGTCTTGCATCACTCATTGCTGCTGTGACAAACTACCTGACTGGAGTAACTTAAGGAAGGCGAGGGTCATTCTGGCCCAGAGTTTAGGGTATTGTAGTCCATCGAGGCAGGGACACATCAGGAGCAGGAGGCAGCTGATCACATTGTGACATCAGCAGTGAGGAGGCAGACAAACAAAGAATGCTACTATTCACCTCATTTTCTCGCTTCTATTCGGTCTGGGACCCTTGGCCATGAAATGGTGCAGCCCACATGTAGGGTGGCTCTTGCTAATTAAGCTAATCTAGAAACTTCCTTACAGGCCTGCCTGCCCAGAGGTTTGTCTTCTAGGTGGTTTGAATCTCCTGTCAAGTAGACAATCAACAAAAATCATCATGGCTCACAAAGAACCCGCTATCGGGGGGTGGGGGGGGGAAGGTGGGGGGTTTGGGGGGAGTGGGGGGATGGGGGGGGGGGCTCCTAGAGAAGATGCTTCTAGACGTGCTACACAGACAAGGAAAGTGGTTAGTCCGGTCCTCCCTAAAGGTCTCACAAAATGCCCTAGTGAAAACATTTGCAGCCAAGCCTGAAGACCTGAGTTCAATCCCTGAGGCCCGAATGGTGGAAAGAGAGAAATGATTCCTGCAAATTGTCTTCTGACCTCCACACCTGCCCTATGGCATGAGTGTGTGGTACAAGTACACACACACACACACACACACACACACACACACACACACACACAAGTTTTTTCAGTTTTTGAAAAATATCTTTAAGAACAGAAAAAAAAAAAAAAAAAAAAAAGCAAAAGCTTAAAGGTACCCCTGAGAGGCTCTGAGTCCCTCTCTATCACATGATCTGTCTATCACTCTTTGTCTTCTCTATTTATTGCTGTCAGTCATTATGTTTGCTGGCTTGTCTCCATTTCCTTCTCCCTCAGCATAGACATCACAAGGGCACAGGCCTGACCTGTTTCATTACTGCAATCCCACCATTTAGAGCAGTGTCTGGCTCTAAGTGGCACACTGAGAGTTGAATGAAGGAGAGCAAAGGATGGAGGTTAAGATACTTTTGGTGATGCTGATGGTGATGCCACTATAGATGCTGATGCTGATGGTAATGCCCGTGTAGATGTGTAGCTACTCTGAGCCAGGCACTGCTCCGCCCTCTTTACATATTTTACTTATTCCTCTCAACAGGCAATGAGACAATTGCTGTTTTCATTCTAATTTATTTTTAAAAAAATACCTGAAACTAGAAATGTTAGATAAAATGCCCAAGATCACCCCGCTAATGAATGGCAGGGCCACATTGCGAATCCTAGCAAACTAGAGCCAGGATCATAGATGCTTTATTGCTCTGCAATGGTGGATAAACCCTGGTCCCCTTACAGATGGCAACAGCTGGAGCACAAGCTAGGCTGTGCCTGACGCATGAGAAGGTACAGACAAAGGGGCAGGTCATTCTGGACTTAATGAGAATTCTCCTGCTGAGAGGTAGACTGAGGTCAGAGTGCCTTGACACTCACAGGGAACTGAGCCCGCCAATATCAACCATTAATCAAGAAAATGCCTCACTGTTGCCCACAGGCAGATCTGATGGAGGTGTTTCCTCAGGGTTCCTTCTTCTCAGATGACTCTAGCTTGTATCATGCTGATTTAAAAAAACAAAAACCTAACCAGAACACCGGCCCTAATTCACTCCATATTGTATAAAACAGGGGCTTTCCAGGTTGTGCCTTACCTTGAGTGGCTCCCTGTTACAAGCAGCTTTGGGCTCCATTTTAAGTATAAATATAGAGACAAGCTGACTCTACACCTTGGCGGCAGCATTATCTGTCTGTTACCACTCACCAGCTGCAGACTAATAGGTAACCTATTCCTAAGTTGAAAGAAGGCTGCCTTGTAAACTCATCAAAGTAAATTGAGCTCATTAGGAGCACATGGGCGTAGTAAAATCATATCGGGCAAAGCAGGCCTAAGCTTACCAGAAACACCAGCCTGAAGAATGGATGTAACTCCCTCATCCAGACCCCATAAAGAGGAAGACACTTAACCCTGCCATGGCCCCTCCAGCCTTTGTCTGACCACAGAGTCAAAGGTAAAGAACTCCCAACTGTCCTAAGGGCCTTAGCTCAGCTCAGCTCAGTCCCAAGTACTGGGAGAGTCTGTTCACAATGCTGTCCATCCATCTGCCGGCTAACCCACCTGGACTTCATCTCTACGGCTCCCACAATCCCATACTTCACTTCCATGGCCAGACCCGACTCTGAAGTTCAAATCAACTCTGGCTTTGGCCTGGCTCCACGGCAGCGTGTCTAACCACATGTCCCCAGGCTCTGTCAGTCATCTGACCAGCTCCCACTCCAGGCTGTTTTTGCAGATCCATCAGCTTCTATCATCCCAAAGCAGAGGAGACAAGCTCAGCAAAAATAGTGGGGCAACTTCTTTGGGACTTTGTCCCTATCATGAACTTTCAACTCCTTCCTTTCACTATCTCCACTTTGGGGCTGATGGGCAAGCCACATAAATTCACAAGGGGAGAGCTTGTTTTCCTGCTCATGGGTCCAGTTGTGACCTAGACAGCTAAGTACCATGTACTCCTGGCTTCTGCCATACATGCTCTACTGCCTCACCCGGGATAGGACAGTGCCTTGGTTACATCATGGCTGACCACATGGTGCTACGAGTTTCCCAATACTGGCACTCCTCCTGCACAATACATTGAAACCATGTGGCCTTCTTTTACAGGGGCCCAACCTGATAAACCAGACTTATATAAACATCCTGGGTTTAGAAGCTGCTGGTACCCAAAGAGATGTATGCATTCATTCAATTTTCCTTTTTGTTTATCTGTTTGTTTTTGTTTTTGTTTTTTTGACACAGGATTTCTCTATGTGTAGCTGTCCTGGACTCACTTTGTAGACCAGGCTTTAATCCCAGCCCTCAGGAGGCAGAGGCAGGTGGATCTCTGTGAGTTCAAGGCCAGCCTGGTCTACAAAGAGAGTCCAGGACAGCCAAGGCTACACAGAGAAACCCTGTCTTGAAAAACCAAAAATAAATAGATAAATAGATAAATAAATAAATAAATCTTCAAGATTCTAGGGCTAGGAGGTCAGGAGGAGATTTTGTTTGTTTGTTTGCTTGCTTTTGAAACAGGGTTTCTCTGTGTAGCCTTGGTTGCCCTGGACTCGATGTGTAGACCAAGCTGGCCTTGAACTCACAGATCCACCTGCCTCTGCCTCCCAAATGCTGAGATTACAGGTGTGCACCAGCACTGACCGGATTAGGAGGGGATTTGGCCTTACAGACCTCTTGTATTAGTTTTCTTTTCACTGTGACAAAACATCGACTAAAGCAGCTTAAAGAAGGAAGACGCGCTTGCTTAGGCTCAAGGTTTCACAGGTAAAGCCTTTACTGCAGTGGAGTGGCTGTGTGATGGTAGCCGCACGTGTCAGTCTCCATTTGCTTCTTATGGATTGAAAAATAGAGAGGCAGCCCAGCCCCAGAAGCAGAGAGAATCCTCAAAGTCCGCCCACAGCCACTCACTTCTGCTAGCCACAACATGTGTCCCAAAGGTTCCATAACCTGCCTGAACAACACCTATGGCTGGGGACCAAGTGTTCAGAGTCAAGAGCCTGTGGGGGACATCGCACACTCAATTCAATCCATTAACACCTCTTGTAAAAACAGATGGATCATCTGTACTTGATATACTTGCTTGGAACTCTATTTCTTTCTTTAAAAAAAAAAAAAGTTCTCTTGTAGCCCAGACTGGCCTTGAACTCCCCAAGAGCTAGGATTATAGGTGTGAGCCACCACATGTAGCTTCCCATCCTTGACTGGCTGTTTGGAACGCAGAGCATCTGAGAAGTACAGTCCAAGCGGGTACTCATCATCCATTTGTTCGGCTGACATCATCAGAGAAGTATTCCTGCAAACGTCCTCACTTAGCCATTCTTCCCCATCCTATTGGCTTATTAAAATGAATATAGGAAGGTCGGGGGCGCAACTCAACCGGGGAGCCCTTTTCTAGCAATGCATCAAGTCCTGGCTTTCATTTATGCATTGCATAACTGGCCGTGGTGAGGTGGCATCTGCCAATAATCCCAGCACATGGGAGGATCTGAAGTTCAAAGCCATCCTCAGCTCCACGGCTACTTCCAGGCCAACCTGAGGCACTCGAGCTGCTGTCCCTCAAAAAGCAAAGCAAAACAAAAGAAAACAAGAACCAATAAAGGCAAAGACAATATAAAATACACATGAGTATTTTATGGAAAGAAAGTGGGGAGGAACAGAAATCCATGGCGGGCAGCATAATTGATTCACCACCCGCCTCCCACCCCCGCAAAGAAATCGCTATCATAATCAAGAACCTGTGACTATGTGACCTTAAATGGCAGGAGGAGAATCAAGGTAGCAGATGGAAGTGCATTGCTAGTCAGCTGGCCTTAAAATAGACGTGTGAATTATCCAGGCAGAACCAAGAGAACTCCAGGGTCCACACAAGTGGGAGAGAAGGGGCTGGAGAGTACGCTCTGCAGTAAAGGGTGTTTGCTGCCAAGCCTGACCACTCACCCGACCCCACAGGCGGAAGGAAAACTGCCTCCCAAAGGTTGTCCTATGAGTAACACGCAAACTGTGGCATGCAGGTGCGCACACACACAAAATAAGTTAATACTCGTTTAGGAGAATTTAAAATAAAAAGGAAGAGAGAGGGGTAAACAATGGAGAAAGAGGGTGACCTGAGTACCCAAGACAGACAGAATGATGCAATGTAGATGGCTCTGAAGACCAGGAAGTGGCTGCCAGCCAAGGCGTGGTGTGGGCAGCCTGCATAAGCTGGTGGCTCAGCTAGAGGTGCCAGGAGGAACGCAGATTTCAGTGTGCCACTGCTCTGAATTTTATCCAGTAAGGCCCATTTCAGGTTCTGGCTGTCAGAACTGTAAAACAGTGAATCTGTGTCGCTTTCAACCACTGTGTTTGTGGTAGTTTATAGTAACAATGACAGGAAAGTACAGAACCGATCAGGTTAGGTAAAAGAGCATTTGCTTCGTGTATTGAACAAAATACTAAAAACTCTCCGAGGGCGCAAAGCATTGTGTTGCCTGCCTATGAGCGTAAATAAAGGGCACTCCAGAAAGATCGGGAGAGGTGGTACCCAGACTGGGACAAAGATGAGGGATTTTTCAGTCTACAGTGGCCATGAGTGTTGAAATTCTTCCTCCTCGCTCTACAAATTGTCCTCTTTTTGGCCAAGACTTGTATGAGGGTCTGATTCGTTACTTCCAGCGTAACGGGGGCGGGGGGGGGGGGAGGGGGAGAAAGATTCCCCCACACCTCTGAGATTTCTGGCCATTTCCTAAGGTTGCAAATGTGCACAGCATTGAAGAATCTCAGCCAAGGCGATAAACTTCAACCGGCCACAAGAGTGTGCCTGTGAGGAGCCCGCAGATTTTTTTTTTCCCTCCCTGCCAAACCAGAATTAGCCGGTATAGGAATGAACCAACGTGGAGATCTGAAATTGCCCGAACTGGAAGGAACCTCCGGGTAGGCTCGGATCCTTCCAAACGCATCCTTGTTTTAAGGCTCCGGGACAGAAGCATCGAGCCTCAGGCTCCAGAAGGTTCACCAGGCCAGACAGCGAGTGGAGGGCAGGTCTGGGAGCCCCGTACAGAGCGCAGGGAGCCGGGCGAAGAACGGAGTCCCAAACGCTGTATCTGCAGGATGCTGGTCGACATTGCCACCAGTCTCCACGCCCAGCGTCCTCGGGTTCTCAGAAAGGACTTGCAAGTTCACAGGTCCACACCGGGAACCGAGTGAGATCGTAGCCCCTTGGGCTGCGTGCGGTGAGCACCCTGAGGCTGTGCTGACCTGCGCCGGGGAGCTAGCTACAACCCGTTTGGAGCATCTCCGAGCCGGCGGATACTGGTGGGTACCGGTCAATACTGGTAGACGCGACTCCTCCGGGCACGAGAGCCCCTGACAAGGTAGGAGAATAGAGGGGCTTGGGCAGGGCGACGATGCTCCCTTGTCCGCCCCACCCCAAGCTGTGGACGAGGATGCGCGCGGTCCAGGATGGCGCCCCCCCCCCCCCCCGCCCCGGGCACCAGAGCGCGCGTCGCCCGGGTTCTCGACCTCGAGCTCCGGTGCTCATGACTTGAAGTGGACAGTGATGGGACTAAACTAGCGACCTTCCAAGGTGCGGTTGTCTCTGTGTTGGGGTCCCCTGGTGGAGATGGAGTCTCGGAGGGTGCAGCATCACGAGCGGCTGGACCAGGACAGCGGATGCTGAGCATCTCCAGAGAGGAAAGGGGACAGTGAGGACCCAGCACAGCCATTAAAAGGCTGCCACGGTCTGACAAGGTTTTGTGAGCTCAACTCTGCTTACCAATTAAGCCTTTCTTCCTGCGGAAAAGTTGGTTCAGGCTCAGGCTCATTAGCGAGGATTCCTGGGGGTGTTTTATTAGGGATTAGAAAGATTCTCTTTAGCCTTATCAAAGGAGAGAGGGAAAGAGGGGATGGGAGAAGGGTGGAGGGAGTGCGGAGAAGAGGTTGAGACTGACCATATGTTTGTTCATATTTGAATTTCACGGGGCCACCTATTAAACAACACGCTGGCTTTCAGAGCTGGGGATGTACCCTAGTTGGTAGGGTGCCTGTATAGCTTTCGTAAGGCCCTAGGTTCAATTCCCCCAGCACCGCCTAAATCCAGCACTGTAATACAAGGTCATCCTCCAAGCCTGAGACAAGCATAGGCTATGTGAGACCTTGTCAAACACACATACAAACAGATGTCTCAGTTGTCATATCTGTAAAATGGGGTCATTTAGGACCTTAATACCAACTGTCCAGGGCCATCCTGGCAGAAGCGGTCCAGCCCAGTCCTGACCCACTGGAGGCATGACTCTTAACTGTACTCCCCCCACCCCACCCCGCCCTTGTACCCCCTCCTTATGAAGCCAGCGGGAGTTCATTGCCTTACACTTGGGACCCTCCTCTTCAGCACTGCAGCCTCTTGGTCTCTATCGCGCCCTCTACCGGCCTGAAATTCCTTATGTTTAACTCTTTTAGACTAGGGTTGAAGAACTCACCTGCCAGTGAATAGCTTTGACCACTTTGCGACGAGATTGCAGTTTTAGTTTTAACTTGTAAAGCACCCACCTTTGCTTCTCATTATAACTGGTTCATCGAATGAGACACAGTCACAGCCCAATTAAAAGTAAAATAACTTGCTTGTAAAAATTCCTCCCATGACCAAACTGTAAAAAAATATGTTGGGACTGGAGAGATGGTTCAGAGGTTAAGAGCACTGGCTGCTCTTGCAAAGGTCCTGAGTTCAATTCCCAGCAATCATATGGTGGCTGACAGCCATCTATAATGACACCTGGTATCCTCTTCTGGTGTGCAGACAGAACACTGTATACAAAATAAATAAATAAATAAATAAATAAATCTTTAAAATTAAACACTTCATCCTAATTGGGGAGTTCCTCCTTTAAAAAATGTTAATTATACTTTAATCTATAATATACTCCAGAAAAAAACTGACATTTTCATTTCTCCATTACTATGTTTTTTTAGCCTACATTTCAACATTTGTCACTTCAGTGCCACCCTCTTTCCTCATTTGTGACTTTTGTTTTGTTATTTACTCTTAATTTTTAAAAAATCTTTCATGTTTTTTAAACGTGTATGTGCCTGCTTGTCTGTGTGCATCATGTTCCTCTGAGGCCAGAAGATGTCATCAGGTCTTGTGGAACTATGGACAGTTGTGAGCCACCCTGTGTGGGTGTTGGTAAGTAAACACCAGTCCTCTGCAGAAGGAACAAGTGCTTGAAACTGCTGAGCCATCTCTCCAGCCTCCTTTATATACATGTGTGTGTGTGTCTGTATGTATGTATATGCATTGTGCACATGCAGTGTTGGGGAGACCAGAAAGGGGCATCAAGATAAACATTAAGTCACACCCATCCCATTTTTATCAGGAACCCATTCCCAAGACAACTAACCCACTCTGGGGACAGTGGCCTCAGTCTATTCCTGAAGTTGGGACCCTTTTGACATATACCTTCTAGAGGGTCCATCTGTTACTATGGCTACAGTGGCAAGCAGGTTTCAATATGAGCTTTGGAAGAAACAGTCAAATTATATCAGAGTAAACGTGTGCTTTCCTGTAGACATATGCTTTAGTGACCTAGTTGGACAATGAATTGTGCAGTCAAGGAATGGCTGCTTTTATAAAAATATATGTAGCTGGGCGTGGTGTCCCACTCAGGAGGCAGAGACAGAGGCAAAGGCAGGTGGATCTCCTTGAGTTCAAGGCCAGCCTGGTCTACAGAGCAAGTCCAGGAAAGCCAGGGCTACACTGAGACACCCTGTCTCAAAAACAAAAACAAGGAGAGAGAGAGAGAGAGAGAGAGAGAGAGAGAGAGAGAGAGAGAGAGAGAGAGAGAGAGAGAGAGAGAGAGAGAGAGAGAGAGAGAGATAAAATGCAAATACTTGATTTTCTTTTTTGGCGTTTTGTTGTTTTCTCTGTGTGTGTGTGTTTTCTCTTGAGGTCTATTCTGTCCTTAAACTTGCTACACAGCTGAGGCTAGCCTTGAACTCCTGATCCTTCTGCTTCCACCTCTCGCATGGTAGCATTATGGCCGTGCACCATAATGTTGTTTTGTTTCCCCTGTTTTTGTTTGTTTTAAGACAGTGTTCTGCTGCATAGCCCTGCCTGAACCAATACTCACTGTGTACCCCAGTCTCAAATTCCCAGAAATCCTCCTGTCTCAGCTACCATTTTCTGAAATTACAGGCATGCATTCAGGGAGATCAGACAGGACCCCTGAGGGTCTCAGTAAGCTGTTTACCCAACCTGCGTTCTGGACCCTTTTCCTGCTGTGCTGTCTTCTGCTGCCACCCTTGGGCCTCTGGCATAAAATTATCTGTTACCTGCTAATCACCGACATTTATTCATGAGCAAGTAAACTAGAAATGCCCAGAGCAGTTCGATGGCAACTGTATCTTTTAACCCATAAAATAAATAATTCAGTAAGAATATAAGGTTTTGGGGTTTTTTTGTTTTGTTCTGTTTTTTGAGACAGGGTTTCTCTGTGTAACAGCTCTGGCTGTCCTGGAACTTGTTCTGTAGACAAGGCTGGCCTCAAACTCACAGAATATAAAGTTCTTAACATTAAGAAAAGTACTTAAGGGCTGCAGAGTTGGCTCAGTGGTTAAGAGCACTGTCTGCTCTTCCAGAGGTCTGGAGTTCAATTCCCAGCAACCATATGGTGGCTCACAACCATCTATAGTGTGATCTGATGCCCTTTTCTGGCATGCAGGTATACATGCAGATAGAACACTAATATACATAAAATGAAATTTATTTATTTATTTATTTTGTTTTTCAAGACAGAGTTTCTCATGTAGCCTTGGCTGTCCTGGACTCACTTTGTAGACCAGGCTGGCCTCGAACTCACAGAGCTCTGCCAGCCTCAGCCTCCTAAGTGCTGGGATTAAAGGCATGCACCACCACATGTGGCAATAAATAAATCTTTAAAAAAAGAAAAGTACTTAATATTCCAAGCACTTCTCTGTGGATTGGAAAATTATCATTTAATTTTATGTCTGTGTGTGTAGGTGTGTGTGTGTTTGGTCATGGAGCTCAAAAATCAGTGTCTGGTGTCTTCCTTGATTGCTGTGTACCTTTTTTCTTACTGGTTATGTTTTCATTTTTTTTTAAATTAAAAACATTCATCGAGTGTGTATGTGTGTGGGTCCAAATGTCTGCATGCACAGTGTACAAGTGTACATGCAGTACCTGCAGAGGCCAGAGGAAGGCACTGGGCTCCCTGGAGCTGAAGTTGCAGGCAGTTGTAAGCCTCATGATGTAGATCCTGGGAACTAAACCTAGGGCCTCTGGAAGAACAGCCAATGCTATGCTTTGTTTTGTTGTTTTTCCAGACAGGATTTATCTGTGTAATAGCCCTGACTGTCCTGGAACTCTCTTTGTAGACCTGGCTGGCCTTGAACTCACAGAGATCCACCTGCCTCTGCCTCCGGAGTGCTGGGATTAAAGGCCTAGTGTTCCTTTGCACTATTTTAAATGTTTAAATAGAAATCAAATCTCCCCACAGGCGTGAAGGGTGACAGATGATGTGCAGTCACTCTGGTTCTTTGCCTCAACAACAAACACACTGGTCCTGTTCACCTCAGGAGCTCTCGAGCTATAGCCGCAGCACTTACTGGGAGGTGGTGACACACACCTTCAATCCCAGCAATTGTGCAGCAGAGGCAGGAGGATCTCTGTGCGTTCAGCTTGGTCTACAGAGTGAGTTCCAGGACAGCCAAGGCTACACAGAGAAACTCTGTCTCGAACATGCCCCCCACCCCACCCCCCAAAAAAGAGCTTACTCTCCAAGTAACATGGGAGTTAGGGCAACTTGTATGTGAGGTCAAGCTCGGAATTCTCTGAACCAACTGCCGTACAATAAAGATAGGAGCTGAAGAAATTGTTTACTCAGTAAAGTCTTTGTCATACAAGCCAAGGATCTGAGTTCAATCCCTAGCCCATATAAAAAGCCAGGCCTGGCAACACGGGCCTGGAACCCCAGCATTGGCTCACTAGCCATAAGCAATAAGGCAGACAATAGACGCCCACCTGCCTGCCATGAACTCCGCATGCTCAAACGCCCACATACTCACATATGTGCGCTGAACACATCCCACACACCCATTCACCCACAACAGCCAAACAGGACACTCGGTGACAATGAAAGAAATCCATTTGTGGCCATTTGGTGTTGTTTTAAGGTTCTCTGGGTCCATTTTGAACCTGTCCATTCCATGCTCCACCTATACAGATTCTGGGGTGCCAGGCACCCTAATACATCCTGGCCTCTAGCCTGCCATGGTGCCCCCTTGACCTAAGGAACTACCCAACAGACATTTCCACTCATCAGTAGCAGCGGCTTCTGGTGTCCTGAACATTTAGTCCCCTTTACAATCTCCACACTCTCCATTCTCAGGCAGTGACCTAGCGGCCTAGTTCACCAGAGACATCAAACTACAGGGCTCAGTCTGCTGTCCCCATCACTTCTCTCCTTCCCCAGGCTCAGAGGACAGATCTTTTTTATGGAGACTAGTCTGTCTTCACACATCCTATTCAGGACGCATGTTCTCGCTCTTTCTCCATCTGTCGCTTCCTCCTTTTCTTCACATCTCCTCCTACCCTCTCCCCTCCCTTCTTTAACTCTATAATACCTGCGGGGTGGTTATAAAGACAGATTTTTAAAGTGATCTGTAAAGACCCCAGATCCACCAATCTGCACTAATTTGAGCATCACTGGACCCTGAAGCCACTTTGGTCACAGTGGAAGGTAGAGCTGTCCGAAGATTGTTCGAAGTTATTCAAAGGTGTGGGGTTTTTTTTGTTTTGTTTTGTTTTGTTTTGTTTTCAAGACAAGGTCTCTCTGTGTAGCCTTGGCTGTCCTGGACTCACTCTGTAGACCAGGTTGGCCTCGAACTCACAGAGATCTGCCTGCCTCTGCCTCCCAAGTGCTGGGATTAAAGGCGTGCACCCCCATGTCCGGCTCGAAGGTGGTTTTTGTTTCCAGGTGTGATGAAATTATTTACTGCATGTGTTTCAGAAAACTGTAGAAAATGTATGCAAGTCATGAAGATATCGGGTATGACCTTGAAGATGACCCCAAGGCTAAGAAGACCCTGAAGCCTCACCCGGACATTGATGGCGGGTGGGCCTGGATGATGGTCCTTTCATCCTTTTTTGTGCACATCCTCATCATGGGCTCACAGATGGCCCTAGGAGTCCTCAACGTGGAGTGGCTTGAAGAGTTCCACCAGAGCCGCGGCCTGACTGCCTGGGTCAGCTCCCTGAGCATGGGAATCACCTTGATCGTGGGTATGTTCTCTGACACCTGTTCTCTGACTGTGTATCCATAGAATGACAAGTCCCTGCTATAGGTAATGTGTCACGTTCCTGAAACATGCCAGATGTCGTCAGTGACATCACCAACTTTTTTTCTTTATTCTTTTCTTTTCTTTTTCTTTTGATATCACCAACTTTTAAAAACAAAATGTACCATTTAGCCATTTGTGTGTTGAGTGAGTGTGTGTTGGTGTACACTTGTTCTGTGGCACTTGTGTAGGTCAGAGGACAGCTTGCAGAAGCTGATTCTCTCTTTCCAACCATCTCAGTCCTGGGGGTGAAGCTCACTTGTCCTTGACAGCCTTCACCTGCTGAGCCATCTCACCATCTCCACCCCTGACCCTGTAAATGATGATCCATCACTTCTGCTCTTCTAACACTTTTGTTGGGCTTGGCTTTAGCTCAGTGGTTCCTTAGAGACTGTAACACGTCTGTTGTTCTGAGGCAGGGTTTCGTGCAGCCCAGGCAGGCCTTAAACTCAGTACACAGGCAAGGATGACCTGAATTTCAAATATCCTTGTGTACTTTTCCACACGCTGGGATTACAGGCATGAGCCATCTCACCCAGTTTACTTAGCATTTGTGAATGTGTTTTGGCACTGTTGGGAATCAGATCCAGGGGCCTCACACGTGCTAAGCAGGCAGTCCACTGCTGTACTGCCTCTCCTGCCCGTCAAGATAAAAGATTAACCAGGATTGGCTACTTTTCTGTTGCTATAATAAGCCCCACCCCCATCAGGAGTCCTTCCTGCCAGGGAAGAGTGGCAGGACACAGCGAGTATGGGAGCAGGCATAGGAAGCTGGGAGATCACATCTCTACACATTTGAGAAGCAAGGGGAGCTGGGGCGTGGTGGCACACGCCCGTAATCCCAGCACTCAGGAGGCAGAAGCAGGTGGATTTCTGTGATTTCAAGGCCAGCCTGGTCTGCAAAGCAAGGACAGCCAAGGCTACACAGAGAAACCCTGTCTCATGTGGGGGTGGGGGGTGGAGGGAAGCAAAGAGAACAAACAGGCTATAAACCCTCAAAGCCCACCCCAGGGACGTACTTCCTCCAGCCAGGCTCTACCTCCTAAAGATTCCATAACCTCCCAAAGAGCACAACCAACCAGGGACAAAGTGTACAAATACGGGAGCCTAAGGGGGACATTTCCCACTCAAACCACCACACTCCAGCCTCAGCTGCAGAGTGAGTTCCAGAACAGCCCAAGTACATGAGAGCCAAGGGCACAGATATGTAAGTGAAAAGATTGTTGATAAATGTCTATGGCATTCTTGACACCCTCAGTTCTTCCTTGGTCTTCTTCAAACGAGGACAGGGCTGGAGAGATGGCTCAATGGTCAAGAACACGTGCTCTTCCAGATGAGCAGGGTTCCATTCCCAGCACCTACGGGGCCACTTACAACCGTCGTTCCTAAACAAGAGTCATAAAGAAAGGACTAGAACTAGATTGTATTGGGTTTTGTTTGTTTGTTTGTTTGTTTTGTACTGTTTTGGGACTCTCTATGCAGCTGAGACTGCCTTTGAACCACTCCTCTGTGGTGGTTTGAGAGTTCTTTATTAATGTGAGTAAATGTGTGTGTGTGTGTGTGTGTGTGAGAGAGAGAGAGAGAGAGAGAGAGAGAGACAGACAGACAGACAGACAGAGAGAGACACACAGAGAGAAACAGACAGACAGAGAGAGAAAGACAGAGACAGAGAGACAGAGAAAGACAGAGAGAGAAAGGGGGGGGAGGAAGACTTGTGGACATCAGTTCTTTTCTTTTCTTTTTTTATTTTATTTTTCGAGACAGGTGACTGTCCTGGACTTGCTTTGTAGACCAGGCTGACCTCCAACTCACAACGATCCGCCTGCCTCTGCCTCCCGAGTGCTGGGATTAAAGGCGTGCGCCACCATGCCCAGCCATCAGTTCTTTTCATTGTGCCAAAATAGCAGTTAGCTCTTGGCAGTACCTGCTGGTCATCTATGAGCAATGCATAGGAAACAAAACTAAGCCAGAGCATTGGAGTGGGATTCCTGCCCCATACCTTGAATGTTTATACTTCCTAACTACAGAGAATCTACAGCATTCCCAGTCTGACTTTTCTCATTTGCAAAACATAAATGGCAAGCCTCACCAAGCAGCACTCACTTAACTAGACCGCCAGAGGGTTGTCAACTTAGTGCCAGCAGCGATTGTCCACCAGTGCTCTTGTCAGGACAGCAGCTAATGCCTTCTGTCTGACTCGTAAAATCCTCCAGCCAGGAAGATTCACACTGATCTAGATCTTTCCCTTTTTCCCCCCTCAAATGTCTTAGGATATTTCACAAGCATACATATAAAAAACACTTGCCTCTGAATCCTTTCTGGTCTTTCACATCTCAAAGGGCTCTCAGTAACAAAGCCATAAGTCACACATGTTCCAGTGTGGGTCCCTTGATCACCCAATTATGGCATGGTCAAGTGAGTGTGAATATATAAAAATTAAAATGCAGGGCTGGCTACTCTTTCATAGGGTCCATACTTGATTTTATTTTATTTATTTATTTATTTATTTATATTTTATTTATGTATTCATTTATTTTGGTTTTTCGAGACAGGGTTTCTCTCTGTAGCTTAACTGTCCTGGCCTCACTTTGTAGAGATCCTCCTGTCTCTGCCTCCCAAGTGCTGGGATTAAAGGCATGTGCCACCACCACTCAGCTTTGACTTTTTTTAGCTTTGATTTTATTCTTTAATGTATATTAAGAAATAACTTCAAACTATGGTATCTCAGTTTCACTTACTCCCAAGAATTCTCTCAGATGTTCATACCAGTGGGCTGATTTTATGTTATTTATATAATATACATATTTAATATGTAACACATGCTATATAGAGATATATTTAGTATATAGTAAGTCTATTGAAATACGCTAACTGAAGCCGGGCGTGGTGGCGCACGCCTTTAATCCCAGCACTTGGGAGGCACAGGCAGGCGGATTGCTGTGAGTTCGAGGCCAGCCTGGTCTACAAAGTGAGTCCAGGATGGCCAAGGCTACACAGAGAAACCCTGTCTCGAAAAACCAAAAAAAAAAAAAAGAAAGAAAGAAATACGCTAACTGAACTGTTGTCATTAATGTCAGAACTTAATAAATACATCTTTACATTCATGTTTCAAATTATGTACTTTCAAAAACTCCAGACGAGGGGCTAGAGAGATGGCTCTGTAGTTGAGCCCATTTCCTGCTCTTGCAGGGGACCTGGGTTCAGTTCCCAGCAACCATCCACGGTGGCTCACAAATGCTCCCGTTCCAGGAATATCTGACACTTCAGGCCTTCACAGGCACCTGTATTCACGTGCATACAGGCATGCACATAATCAAATACAAATTTATGAAGCTGGAGTGATGTCAGTGGTTAAGAGCACGGGCTGCTCTTGCAGAGGGCCTGGGCTCAATTCCCAGCACCCACAAGTATCTCATAGTCTCAAACTCCAGTTCCAGGGCATCTGACACCCTCTACTGACCTCTGCAGGCACCAGGCATGCACACAGTGCACATTCATACATGCAGGCAAAACATGCATATGCATAAAAGAAATGCATACATTTTTAAACAGATAAAATACTTCTTGATAGCAATATTAGTACACACCTTTAATCCCAGCAGTTGGGAGGCAGAGGCGGTTGGGCCTTTGTGAGTTCCGGGACAACCTGGTCTGCTTAGCAGGCTCCAGGCCAGCTGGAGCTACATGATGAATAAAACTATAAAAAATAAAGCCGGGCATGGTGGTGCACCCCTATAATCCCAGGACTCGGGAGGCAGAGGCAGGCAGATTGCTATGAGTTCAAAGCCAGCATGGTCTACAAAGGGAGTTCAGGAGAGCCACAGTTACACAGAGAAACCCTGTCTCAAAAGAGGAAACAATATATATAACAAATCTTTAAGCACACACACAAGGCAGGCAAGGCTGGGCTGTAGCCTATTGGCAGAGCGCTTGCCCAGAACGATTCTCAGTCTTCATTGTCAGCTTGACAGATTTAGGGTCACTAGGAGACAAACCTCTGTGAGGGTTTCTGGGTTGATCTGACTGAGGAGGTAAGGCCTACCCTAATGTGGGGCCGCTCCACTTCTGGGTCTGGAGGAAGCTGGCTGAGCACCAGCATTGTCTCTGCTTCCTGATGACAGACACAGTGTGACCAGACACTATAATGTGAGCCTGTGGCCTTGAGAAACTCACCCTCTAACCCGAGCCCAAACAAACCTTCCCTTAAGTTCTTTTTATCAGGTTGGTCACAGCCAAAGAAAAGTAACAACACGCCTGGTGTGTGGGAGGCCCCAGTTCCTTCTCTGGCACAGAAGAAAGAGACCTCACAGGGGAATTTTATTTTAGTTGGGGCTGAGCAGGGAAAGTCTTGAGAGCTCAATAGTTTTATTTATTATTGTGGGTGGATGTACTGTAAGCATACATATGTGTATAGGCATGGGCACAAGTGTGCCCCCGCCGCTTTGTAAAAGTGAGAGGACGACTTCCAGGATTTGGCTTTCTCCTTCCACTGTAAGTTCTAGGAATTGAACTCAGGTATTCAAGCTTGCACAGCAAACTTTTTTTTTTTTAATCCACTGAACCATCTCTCCAGCCCTAAGTTCATCTTTAGGTTGAAAAGCCCCACCCAAATGTAATACTCAATAACTATATAAAGCGATGATAACCATCTTTGATCTCTACACAGTGTCAAAAATGCACATCCTGGGGCAGGGATGCATTTCTAGCATGCATGGAGCGCTGAGGTCCATCCCTCAGCACCTAACAAGCCAAGCATGGTGCATTTGGGAGGTGGAGCAGGAGGACCAGAAGTGCAAGGTCATCCTTGGTTACATGGGCAATTTGAGACCAGCCTGGGATTCGTGAAATTTTTTAAAAAATGCAACCTAATAGTCTCAGAGGAGGACTGGGGGAGAAAGCAGGGCCTCAGTGTATCGAAGACAGCAAGTCCTTTTAAGTGTTGCTTGTGTCTGGTGCTCTCTGATCAACACAGCGCATAGATAAATGTTATAAGTGAAATGTAACTTTGTCTGCATAAAACAGATAGAAAGCCAGGAAGAAGACCAGAGGCAAGGGTAGAAGTTGCTACCAGCCTGAGAGGATGTGACTAAGTCAGAGGGCCAGCCATCACATGGACCCAGTCAGTTGGAGATTGGTAGGAAACTAGTCAGTGTTGCTACTGGATGTGTGTGTGTGTGTGTGTGTGTGTGTGTGTGTGTGTGTGTGTGTGTGTGTGTGTGTGTGATTTCTCCCCCGCAGCCCTCTCATTTTTGAAGACAGGGTTTCTCTGTGTAGCCCTGGCTGTCCTGGACTCTCTTTGTAGAACAGGCTGGCCTCAAACTCACAGAGATCCGCCTGCCTCTGCCTCCCAAGTGCTAGGATTAAGGGCGTGCGCCACCACTGCCAGGCTGATTTCTCTTATTTTCAAGTGTTTACTTTTCCCACACATTTTCAAACTTTGTGTAAGGTGAGAAAATGCATGCCAGGCTGCATTCTGTTAGACCACTACTAGGCAAGGGCTTCTGTTGTCGGCAGAGTGAGATTGACTGCTTGTTTCCAGTCTGGAGCTGTGTATTCTCTGGTGAGGTCAGGTACATCCCAAAGGTTTTTATACTTTAAGATTGCTGGGGGGCACAAAGGTCCTTGTGCTTTCAGATTCTAGGGAAACTGGAATGTTAATCACTCAGAGGTGTCTCCTCCTGGAGGAAATAAAATACCTGCGTTCCATCCAGAAAGCTGGGAGTGGATGTTGCTATGGACCTGGTAAGCTTTTTATTATCTGCAGAGATAGACCTCACCCAAACCACAGAGTGATATCCTTGTAAGTTCGAGGCCAGCCTGGTCTACAGAGTGACTTCCAGGGCTACAAAGAGAAACCCTCCTCGAAAAGCCAAAAACCAAAACTGAAAAAAGTACATGTGACCATGAAGATGGGTTTCATAGCTAAACAGCCTAGAATCTGCTGTTGTCTCTGCCTGAGAGAGCGTAGAGGTCAGCAGACCATAAAATACATGTGATATCTCCCTTAAAGGCAGATAGGTCTCTATGAGTTCAAGGCCAGCCTCTAACTCCTTTAAAGATGGATTCTATTGACTGGGAGCTAAAGGTAAAAGTGTAGGGAGAAAGAGTCTGTGACCCACCTTTATGGTCACATGAGCTTTTTTCGGTTTTGGTTTTTGGCTTTTTGAGGAGGGTTTCTCTTTATTAGCCCTGGCTGTCTTGTCCTGGAACTCACTCTGTAGACCAGGCTCTCCCCGAATTTACAGAGATTGGCCTGCCTCTGCCTCCCAAGGGCTGGGGTTAAAGGTGTGAGATACTACTGCCCAGCTGGTCACACGTCCTTTGTAAAGGAGTTTCTACATAGTCACACCTTAAGCTTTATTGTGAGCCTGGAATTAAAAAGATTGTTTCCTGGAAACCTTTTTTCTAAACTCTATTGTGTTTAAATATGCCTACAATAAAGCACCTGGCACCAGACTTCCCAAAGTTTGATCCAGGTTGAGGAAGTCAATCTGAACTGAGTTTTCATTCTCAGCTCTTTTCAGATTGCTGCCTGTCTTGACACCTGCAAGGACCCCCTCTCATGATTTGGCTTTGCCTACTTTATTAAAAGTATATTATATTCATTTTAATGTATTACTATATTTTTATTGGGGGGTGGGGTACATGTGTGGAGGTCAGCAAACTGTAGGAGTCTGTTTTCTTTCTACCATATGGGTTCTGGGCCTTAAACTCAGGTTGGCAGCTTTGGCCTCAAGCCCCTTTCCTGCCGAGCCACCTTGCTAGCCCTGGTTTGGTCTTCTCTAAACAGCCCTGGTGATGATTTATTCTTTAACTTCTTGTATGGGGACACGGAAGACAAAAAGGAGCCTCTAGTTAGTGCCTTTTCCATTGCTCTATGGCAGGACCTTTCATCGGTTTGTTCATTAATACCTGCGGGTGCCGCCAGACAGCAATCATTGGAGGGTTGGTGAACTCCCTCGGCTGGGTGTTGAGCGCCTATGCAGCCAACGTGCAGTCTCTCTTTATTACCTTTGGAGTGGCAGCTGGTAAGCATGGTTTAAAATTTTTTCTTTATTTCAGTGTTTTGTGCATTTAGATGGTGAATTTAACTGTGGCAAGGAGAGAGCCTGTTGATGGTCACTTGTTCTTACAGGGGACCTGGGTTCCATTTTCAGCACCCACATGGCAGCTCTTGGCTACCTGTAACTCCAGTTCCAAAGGATCTGGCCACCCTCTTCTGACGTCTATGAGTACTGCGCACACATATGGTTTACATGTATGCACGCAGGCAAAATGCCCAAATAAAATAAAATAAACAAATCTAAAACAAACTTTTTGAAGGTATTCCCTTTTTTGTTTGTTTGTTTTTGTTTTTGTTTTTCAAGACAGGGTCTCTGTGTAGCCTTGGCTGTCCTGGACTCACTTTGTAGACCAGGCTGGCTTTGAACTCACATCAATCCGCCTGCCTCTGCCTCCTGGGTGCTGGGATTAAAGGTGTGTGCCACCACACCTGGCAACATTTCAATAGTTTAAAAGACATTCCATTTTTGTCTTGGAAAAGTGGGGTGTGTGTGTGTGTCATTCTCTGCTTTATTCATTGACAAAGGGTCTCTACCTGAATCTGGAGCTAGGCTGGCAGCCAGCAAGCCCCGGAGATCCCTCCCATTGCCCTACCCTGACCCACTGCCCTAGTGTTTCAAGCACACGAAGCCACATCTAGCTTTTTGTTGTTCTTGTTGTTTGAGACAGGGCTTCTCTGTGTAGCCTTGACTGTCCTAGACTTGCTTTGTAGACCAGGCTGCCCTCAAACTCCCAAAGCTCTCCCTGCCTCTGTCTCCCCAAGTGCTGGGATTACAGGTGTGCACCACCTCGCCCAACCACATCTGGCTTTTTACTTAGATGTTGTGGATTCAAACTCGGACTGTGGCGTTTGCACAGCAAACATTCTTACCCACTGGGCTTTCTCTCTCTCTTATTATGTCACTAGCACTTGTATTTAACTTCCCAAATAGAACAAAATTCAAACTTTAATGCCAGCCCCTAAATGCTAGGATACACGGTTCTCCTTCGAAGAATAGGAAAGAGGGATAATGACACAAGCTTAATCAAGTAAACAAAAATGTTAGGGAAATGAATGACATTCTCTCATTAGTAAGTGTAGGACTGACTGTGACTCAGAGAACAGTCATTTACTCTTCCAGCTCCGTTCAGATGAATGAATTAGTGCAAACCACAGGCAGGGCCAATCTAGCACACAGGCAGGGGATGGATTAAAACTGAACACCATGTGGAGTGGCTCGCATCCTGTAAAATGTATTCCCAGCCACAATTTCCTTTGCCCACAGGTTGTGGGGTTCGCACAGCGAGCAGTTACTTCCTCTCACACCTGTGTCCTGGTCAAGCTGATCCCGCCTGACTCTGTGGGAAAAGGACTCTGATTCTACTCAAAAATTAGTTGTTACATCAGAATTGAAAGCTGTTTTAATCAAAAAATCCAGGGGTGTAGTGGCACGTGCATTTTCAGCATCTGGGAGTCAGAGGCAGGGGCATTACCCGAAAGTTTGAGGTCCGTTTGGGCTACACAATGAATTTCAGGCTGCCTAGGCCATATAGTGAGAGACTTTCTCTTAAAAGGAAAGAAAGAAAGAAAGAAATCCCAGTGCTCAAGAGACAGAGGCAGAAGAATCTCTGTTAGTTCAAAACCAGCATGGTCTACAGAATGGTATCCCGCAAACCAGGGATTCACAGTAAGACCCTGTCTCAAAACAACAACAACAACAACAAAACCCATAAATAAAACAAAATGTCCAGATGTACATAGCTGTAATCCTAGCCCTCAGGAGTGGGGGCAGGGAAATGAGAAAGGAAAGCTATCCTCGGCTATGTACACAGTGTGTTTAAGACTAGCCTGGGCTACCCAAGCAACTAAAAGTTGTTTTGGTTGGGGTATAGTGATATATAGCATGTCGGTAATCCTAAGGCAAGATGGTACAAAGGCTAAAGCTAGCCTGGACTATGTCGCAGGAGCCAACAGGTCTGCTTTTCTTCGGTGTGACAGTTGGTGTTCCTCTTGATTTTGGCATATGTGCTTGAGTAGCAGAGTCGGTTCTGTGCATGCTATCCTAAGTATTCATTGTGTTAATTGATTTTTGCTATCTTGCTTGAAGATGGACTTTATTCATTTTGATAGAAATAAACATTTTTCTGCTTAATATGCAAAAAAAAAAAAAAAAAAAAAAAAAAAAGATGCTGGCAAGATGGCTCACAGGTAAAGGTACTTGCCTATGAGAGGTACAAGCCGAGACAGCCTGTGTGGATCTCCAGGGGGAAGGAAAGACCCACCTCCTAAAGCAGTGGTTCTCAACCTTCCTAATGCTGTAACCTTTCAATACAGGCCTTCATGTTGTGACCCCCTCATCATAAAAGGATTTCATTGCTACTTCATAACTATAACTATTCTACTGTATGAATCATATAAATATCTGATATGCAGGATCTAATATTTGACCCCCCCATGAAAGGGTCATTTGACACCCAGAGAAGTCATGACTCATAGGTTGAGAATGACTGCCTTCTGACTTCTATATGTGCGCGTGCGTGTGTGTGTGTGTGTGTGTCTGTGTGTGTGTGTGTACGCGTGCAGTCTTACACACATCATATACTACTATACTACTAATAATTTTTTAGAAGACATTTGATAACACTTTTAGTTTTTCAGAGTGAGTCAGGGTTTCTCTGTGTAGCCCTGGCTGTCCTGGAACCTGCTCTGTACACCAGGCTGTCCTTGGCCTGCTTTTGCCTCCTTTGTACTGAGATTAAAGGTAAATGCCACCACCACCTGGCTAGGATCAGAATGTCAAGGCTATCCTTAGCTACAAATTCTAGGCCAGTCTAGTCCAGAAGAAGAGACCCTGTGAAAATAAGTACACTTACTTTGTTCCATCATCAAAATCCAGAAATGATCATTTTACAAAACAAATCACCCAGAGTCTTCAACAAATAATTTGCAAAAGGTGTTGGGGTTAGGGGACTAAAAGACTTAAAATAGGCATCAACAGATAGTGGCCTGAGAACCCTTTTTGAATCATGGCTTAAACATACAAGTTTGGGTGTGTTGCTTTGCTTTTTGTTTGTTTGTTTGTTTGTTTAGGTTTTTCAAGACAGGATTTCTCTATGTGACAGCCCCGGCTGTCCTGGACTCACTTTGTAGACCAGGCTGGCCTTGAACTCATAGAGAACCACCTGCCTCTACAATGCTGGGATTAAAGGCTGGAGACATTGTTTTTTTGTTTTTTGTTTTTGTTTTGTTTTGCTTTTTAAAAATAGTCATTTAGAAGACTTGTGGAAATTGGAGCACCTTCTGGATAGTTAGTGTATCAGGGGATTATTTTCTTCCAATGAGAAGCTAGAGCTATGCTATGTAAATGGTTCCTAGATTTATCCTAAAACATGCATGAGGTAATATATTCTTGATTTGCCCCAAAATAATACGTGGTATTTACAAAATTGGCTGTGAGCTGAGATTTGTTGAAGCTAAGGGATGGCATGAGGAGTCGTTAAATCGTTCTGTTTTTATAAGCTTCCCTTTGATTTGATTTAAACTGTTCCATTAGAGGCTGGAAAGATGGCTCAGCAGTGAAGAGTGCGTGCTGCTCTTCAAAAGGACTGGAGTTCAGTTCCCACGACGAACACCGGGCAGCTTGCAACCTCATATTACACTTGCTCAGGGGACCCAATGCCTTCTTCTGGCCTCCATGGGCACCTGCACACCCATGTGCTCACACGGGCACTCACACAAAAATTAATCTTAAGGTTATATCACCTAGGCTGGGCAGTGGTGGTGTATTTCTTTTTAAAAATATATTTATTTATTTCTCTCTGCCTCTTTGTCTCTCTGTCTCTGTCTGTCTCTCTCTTTGTCTCTGTCTCTGTCTCTGTCTCTCTCTCTCACACACACACACACACACACACACACACACACACACACTCTCACGGTGCTTTGCCTGCACGTATGACTTCAGGCCAGAAGAGGGCACCAGATCTCATTATAAATGGCTATGAGCCACCATGTGGTTGCTGGGAATTGAACTCAATGAACTCAGGACCTCTGGAAGAGCAGTCAGTGCTGTTAATCTCGAGTCATCTCTCCAGCTCCTTGGTACACACCTTTAATCTCAACACTGGGGAGGCAGAGGCAGGTGGATCTCTGTGAGTTCAAGGCCAGCCTGGTGTACAGAGTGTGAGTTCTAGGACAACCAAAGCTACACAAAGAAACACTGCCTCAAAAAATCAAAAAACAAAGATTATGTCCCCTGTTGATACAGTCATCCCGGGTTTTGGGTGTTGTTTTGGTTTTTGAGGCAGGCTATCAAGTAGCACAGACTAGCCTCCAAGTCTATATCTAGTCAAGGTTGACCTTGACTTGGATTGACGTTGGGATTCATAGTGTCTCACAATTTGTGGCTTATGTGGTACTGGGGCTCCATCCCAAGGTCTCATGAATGCTGAGCAAGCACTAAGTATGATGTATGATAGTCAACAACAGAACTGCCTCACGGTACATTTCTCATGTACATCCCCTGTGGTTCTCCACACAGGACTTGCTTGCTTTAAATTAAAAAAAAAAAATTATTTATTATGTTTACAATGTGCATCAGATCATATTATAGATGGTTGTGAGTCACCATGTGGTTACTGGGAATTGAACTCAGGACCCCTGGGAGAGCAGTCACTGCTCTTAACCACTGAGCCATCTCTCCAGCCCCTTTCTTTCTTTTTTTTTAGAATAGCCATAGACATACTCATAGAGTAGACTTTGCTGGTGGCGGTGACTGCCTTTAATCTCAGCACTTGGGAAGCTGAGGCTGCTGGATCTCTGAGTTCAAGGCCAGCTTGGTCTACAGAGAGACTTCCACGATGACCAGGGCTACACAGGGAAACCCTGTGTCACAAAATTAGTCTCTCTCTCTCTCTCTCTCAAGATGTGTCTTGGGTAAGAAGGTGGCTCAGCAGACAGTTATGTTTACCACCAAGCCTGACACCCTGGGACCCACATGGTAGAAGGAGAGAACTAAGCAACTACCAGGTGAGGGAGGGGGAAACAGGATGGGAAGAGGAGGATTTCCTTTCACAGCATGGTGGGCTGGGTGGCATTGCTGAGGCCAAATGGTCTGGGAGCTGAAGGCGTAAGTTGCAGGGTCTGTCTGATGGTGAGACTGTGGGGCCAGCTTTTGAAGGGACAAAAAGGCCTGAAGGTCTCAAAAGGCCACACCAGCCACAGAAATCTATGTGAGTTTCTCATTTCTTGGAGGATCAAGCTAGGGTTTTGTATAAAGATACACAGTCATCTAGATATGTCATTTGCATGTTTTTTACTTTTACAGACTGTTCAACGTCAGTTGGCTAATGAAGGTGATGTGGGCCTGGTGATGGGCCATGAAATGATGTCTCTTTCTTTCTTTCTTTCTTTTTTCTTTTTTTTCTTTTTTTTTCTTTTTTTTTTTTTTGAGACAGGGTTTTTCTATGTAGCCTTGGCTGTCCTGGACTCGCATCGTAGACCAGGCTGGCCTTGAACTCACAGCGATACGCCTGCCGCTGCCTCCCAAGTGCTGGGATTAAAGGCATGCGCCACCACCGCCCGGCCTTTTTCATTTATATTTTATGTTTACGGGAATTTTGCCATGATGCGTATCTACACCACGTGTGTGCAGTGCCCTCAGAGGCCAGAAGAGGGTGTCAGGTCCCTGGAACTAGAATTGCAGGTGTTTGTTAACCATCATGTGGGTGCTGAGAACCAAACCTGGATCCTCTGCAAAAACCACAAGTGCTCTTAACATGAAGCCATCTCTCCAGGCCCTAGATTTTTAAATTTTATTTTATGTGTATGCATATATATGAACCACAGGTGTACATGGTGACCACAGAGGTCAGAAGTGGGGGAGGAGAGGTCAGACCCACTAGAAATGGTTATAGCTACCAAGTGGGTGCCAGTAACCAACCCAAGTCCTCTACAGTAGCAACAAGTGCTCCCAAACACTGAGCATCTCTCCAGCCCCCTTCCTTACACAGGCACACGAGTACCAGTTTGGAGGTCAGAGAACAACTTGCAGAATTTACTTCTCTCCTTCCACAAATTCAGGTTGTCAGGCTTGGCAGCAAGCCCCTCCATCTTGTTAGCTGTCTTGCTGATCTCTAAAGGCTGTTTTCTCTGTCTATTTTACATTCTAAGAAATTCTAGATTTCTACCGTTGTGATCATAAGCTTTATAAAGACTGGTTTAGAGTTTGGTCCAAAGCTGAGGACTGTGTCTTGCCCTCACTGATATTGGCAGGAGGCTTAGGGACTGTCACTGCTCTAGTTGGCATGAACCTGGGAGAGTGGGGCCTAAACACGAGGTCAATTAAAGTCTCATACAGTAGCCATCTTTATTCAGGGCATCAGACAATTTATACTCTCAGGGCATTCTGAGGGTTGGGCAAAGTCATATGAGCAAGGTTTACTGGAGTTCAAGATGTACACAGTCACAAGGACAAGGTCACATGAGTCCAGGCTGTATATAGTCAGGAGGGCAACTCAACTCATGGAAACATCATTCTAAATAATAATGCGTAAGATGATGGGTAATCTAAAGTAAGCCCATTCCTGTTTACAACACCCGGGAGGGGCATGAACACCCATTCCAAGAACAAATCCATATAGCGAAGGAACAGAGATTGTAAGACTCTGTCTTGTTTACTTGGAGTTTTCTCACAAGGTCTCAGAAATCTCCTCACATACTGTTCATGAGCACGCTCTAACAAGGGACTTGCCACTTTCTTCTTCTGGTTGACTCTGCTTGAGAAAGGGCCTCGCTCTGTAGGTCAGGCTGGCCTGGAACTCTGTGTTTTAAATCTTCTGATCATTCAGGAGAGATCTGCTCTGATGTTATTGGTAGAAACCCCTGCAAAGACTGATGGGAAAAAATGGCAGCTCCTTCTAGTACCCCTCCTCACAGATTCTGTACCTAGTTACTATTATTCCTTCATTAGAATGGAACTATATAATGGTGTAAGGAGATGGAGGTGGATATTTTGTTGTTTGTTGTTTTGGTTTTTCGAGACAGTGTTTCTCTTGTAGCCTTGGCTGTCCTGGACTCGCTTTGTGGACCAGGCTGGCCTTGAACTCACAGTGAGCCACCTGCCTCTGCCTCCTGAGCGCTGGGATTAAAGGCGTGCACTACCATGCCCGGCTACAGTGACCAGTTTTACATGGTGCTGGGAATTTGTGCACACCAGGGCAAGCACTCTGCCAACAGCTGGATCCCTCTCTTCTCTTCCTCTTTTTCTCTACTTCCCAGGAGCCACAGCTTTGCTTTTTGTTTTTTCTTTGTAACTTTCATTCTCTTGCATCAGTGGTTGTCTGGGAGGCTCACTGCCTCCTTCTGCTAACCTAGGCCTAGTCCTGGAAGCTTCTAGCCTCTGTACAGTCTAACCTAGGCCTAGAATTTCAGCTTCTGAGACTTACTGATTAATAAGCTCACCCTTACTTGTTTCTACTGAGCTCTGGGCTGGCTGGTTCAACTCAGCTGTTCTGGCTCAAACTCTTCTCCCAGCTGTCTTATTTAATCTGGCTTCTCTCTCTGCTCTGCTTGGCCTCAAACTAACTCCACAATCTGCTCTAATCTTCTGGCTTCTCGTTTTCTGGCTCATTCCATCTTCACCTGAGTTCTCTCTCTGCAACCCATCTCTCTATTACTGTCCTGGTAAAACTGCCTCCTCACTCTGTAAAACTGCCTCTTAAGTAGCTTCCCTTTCCGCTCTCTTCTCCCAAGAGTTGGGTGTATCCTATTCTGTCAAATCTTCTCTGATTTGTCCTTTTCTGCCACTCAATTAGACATCACTTTCAAACATGGGTGCTTCCTTCTACAAACTAACTTTCATCTTCATTGGACTTAAAGGTGTGGTGGTGGATCTAAGCTTTTTTGTATCTAAGCATGTTTGTATTCCAGCCGGATCACACAGACCTAGAAGATCTTTGGATGGGATCTTTTGCCAGAACAACCACGTTCTGAGTTAACATTCCCCTCCATTGCTCTGTCACGTCATGCTCAAAAGCATCAGGAACTAAGTTCTCTAAACTTGCTAACCAAAATTAAACATTTCTTCTTCTTACATTGATCACCTCAGGTGTTCTGCTATAATCTGGAAAGCTGCCTGACACAGCAGGTGGTCTTTAGGTACTTTGGATTTTGACTGTGTCTCGGTGCTGTCTCCCCTCTCTCCTCTCTCCCCTGCAGGCCTCGGCAGTGGAATGGCCTACTTGCCAGCAGTGGTCATGGTGGGAAGGTATTTTCAGAAGAGACGGGCCCTAGCCCAGGGCCTTAGTACCACAGGGACAGGATTTGGGACATTCCTGATGACCGTGTTGCTGAAATACCTGTGTGCAGAGTATGGCTGGCGGAATGCCATGTTCATTCAAGGTGCAGTATCCTTGAACCTGTGTGTTTGTGGAGCACTCATGAGGCCTCTCTCTCCTGGAAAAGTAGAAAACTGCCCAGGAGCAGAGGAGCCGTGTGCCCTCCCAGCTTACTCCACTGAATCTGTGAAGTCAGGACTACCGCTGGGCATGACTGAAGATCAAGACAGAAGGCCTGGGAAGGAGGAGACTATCTGTGACCTTCAAACACAAGAGTGTCAAGGTCAAACCCGTGCCAGGAAGAACCTGTGTGCTTTCCGGGTTCTGAAGACTGTGGGCCAACTTACTGTGCGAGTTCAGAGGGGCTTTAGGGACTGGTACTCGGGCTATTTTGGGACAGCCTCACTCTTCACCAACCGCGTGTTTGTTGCCTTTATTTTCTGGGCTCTGTTTGCATACAGCAGCTTTGTCATCCCTTTCATCCACCTGCCAGAAATCGTCAGTTTGTATAGCCTGTCAGAGCAAAACGATGCATTCCCTCTGACCTCGATTATAGCAATACTGCACATCTTCGGGAAGGTGATCCTGGGGGCCGTGGCTGACCTCCCCTGTATCAGCGTCTGGAACGTCTTCCTCATTGCCAACTTCACCCTGGTCCTCAGCATCTTCCTTCTGCCATTGATGCATACCTATGCGAGCCTGGCTGTCATTTGTGCCCTGATTGGGTTTTCTAGCGGCTATTTCTCCCTCATGCCTGTGGTGACGGAGGACCTGGTTGGCACCGAGCACTTGGCCAATGCCTATGGCATCATCATCTGTGCCAATGGCATCTCAGCCTTACTGGGACCACCATTTGCAGGTGAGTGCCCCAAGGTACCCAGAGCTTAGAGTGCATGCAAGAGGGCAGGGTGGGTGGTGGTCCGTACTCCCCCTTACAGTATCCAGTGTCAGAGCTGGCCATGGTGACATGTGCTTGTGATCTCAGCACTTGGGAAATATAGGTAGGAAGAACACTGCTAGCTAGAGGTCTGCCTTAGCGGTCTCAAAAAGACAAAAAGGCCAGGTGTGGCAGTATATACCTGAAATACCAGCAGTAGGGGTATTCAGGCAGGATGAGTGTTATAAATTCCAGGCCAGCTATAGCTACATGATGAAACCCTGTTTCAAGAAACTACAACTAGGGGCCAGTGATGACTGCAGGTAAAGTCCCTCATCACCAAGCCTGATAAGCGGATGATTCCAACCGTCAGAACCCACATGGCGAAAGGAAAGAACAGAATCTTACAGATTGTTCTCTGACCTCCTCAGTGAATGAGGAGGACTGTGCCACGTACACACACAGAGAGAGAGACACATACATACACAGACACACACACATTAAACACATTAAATAAAATCTTTTAGAAGGAGGAACCAAAAACAGGGCTGAGGATGTGTCTCAGTTTGGAGAGTCTTTGCCTGGCATGTGCGCCCAGAGAGTTTCTTTTGTTTTGTTTTGTTTTGGTTTTGGTTTGGTTTGGTTTGTTTTCAAGACATGGTTTCTATTGTAGTCCTGGCTGGCCTGGACTCGCTTTGTAGACCAGGCTGTCCTCGAACTCACAGAGATCTGTCTGCCTCTGCCTCCCAAGTGCTGGAATTAAAACCGTGTGCCACTGTACCTGGCAATGCTGGGAGTTCTATACCCAGCACCTTATACACTGGGTGTGGTGGTGCACTACGCCTGTAGTCCCAGCACTTGAGAGGCAGAGGCAAAGGTCAGGAGTCCAAGGTGATCCTTGGGGAGCCTACATCTTAGAAAAACAAAACAAATCAAAACAAAAATAAACAACAACAACAAAAAGGCATCCATGCTTGGGTCGAGCCTTGTGTTTGTTGCCTGTTGCTGCTGTAATAAGCTGCCATAACAGGATTTTACACCAGATGTGGTGGGTGGTGCACGCCTTCAATCCTAGCACTCAGGAGGCAAAGGCCAGCCTGGTGTACAAAGTGAGCTCAGGATAGCCAAGACTACACAGAGAAACCCTGTTTCAAAAAACAGACAGGCAAACAAACAAACAAAAATCATGATTTTACTGTTCTGGCAGTCTATCTACAACAATTTGTGCCTCAAGTTCAGGAAGAAACCCTGCTTCAAAGGAACAGATGGCCGGAGATGGAGGTGCACACCCAGCACTGTCTTTCAACCTCCAATCACTGTGAATGCACAGATGTACACATACACACACACACATGCTCACATGCTTACACACACACACACACACACAAACATATATCTTTCACATGTATTTATAAAAATATATAGTTATGAGATAACTTTCAGGCCAGGTATGTTGGTGCAAGCCTGTAATTCTAGCACTTGGGAGGTGGAGGCAGGAGCATCAGGAATTTAAAGCTAGCCTTGGCTACATATTGACTCCAACTCAAAAACAAACAAACAACAACAAAACCTACCACAAAAGGAACAGTCAAAGAGAGAAGTTTCTGTGGGTGCCTACCCTCACTGCTCTGGGGACACCAGGCCAACGTGCGGATGTGCCAGGTGTAAAGGGCCTTTTCTCCTTTTGTGTATTGCTTCCTCCCCTCCCACTGATTCAGACAGTAATGGTGAAGGGCATTCACTGGCTGCCTGCGTAATATTTAATTGACCCTCCAGGCCAAGAAACTAAAGTCATAATGAGACGTGGGCCCAGCACTCATGCACTATGGGGTCAGGAAGCCTGGCAGTACCAGCGATTAAATAACCACATTCAATTCTTGCTAGATGTCCCAAATGGGCTGGAAATACTACTTAATGTGCTGCAAAGAAAATTACTTCTCCAATTACCTTTTTTTAAAAAAACGGTTTCAGAAGCAAACATGTTTCCCATTTTTCAGCAAGATTTCTAGTCCCATTTCAAAACCTGGTACGATTTATTGCCACATTAGACATGGTTGTGCTTCCATTTAAGGAAAACATGCAATTCAAGCCGTTACACATTCAATCATGACATTGGACAACACCCAGCTTCAGTCTAATTCACCTATCACTTTATATCATGGCTGGGTGTTCACTTCTTAAGAGATGTCATAGTAGTAGGTGGGTTTTCTAGATGTTTCCAGAATACTTTCTAGCAAAACCCAGCCAACCAGATGGCTTGCCCTCATTTGAATAAAACCTAGCACCCTAACAAGCATTTTCAAGATTGTCCAAGAACTGGAGCGATTTAATTGATGAGAAAGACACCTATCCGTCTCACTGGGCACATGCAAATAAAAAGGGAGGGCAACTGAATAGGAAACCAGCTTTAACTTTAAAGCCAATGCCTTCAATTAATGGATGAGAGAACTGCAAAGGTCCCAAGTTCCAAACCGAAGAACAGAGATCACAACCAGGTGAGGTGCTGTGTGCCTGGTCAAGAGATTGCTATCTATTGAGTTTACACAGTGGTAGAGTACTTGCCTGGCAAGTGTGAGGCCCTAGCTAAGTTCAATTCCGAGTATGGCGGTGGGAGGCTGAAGACATGGCTCAGTGATTAAGAGCACTTGCTTCAAGGCTAGAGAGATGGCTCAGAGGTTAAGAGCACAGTCTGTTCTTCCAGAGGTCCTGAGTTCAATTCCCAGCAACCACATGGTGGCTCACGACCATCTGTAATGAGATCTGGTGCCCTCTTCTGGTGTGTAGGTATACAAGCAGGCAGAACACTGTATATATAATAAACTTAAAAAAAAAAAAAAAAAAAAAGCTGGGCATGGTGGTGCATGCCTTTAATCCCAGCACTTGGGAGGCAAAGGCAGGTGGACTCCCTATGAGTTCAAGGCCAGCCTGGTCTACAAAGCAAGTCCAAGACAGCCAAGGCTACACAGAGAAACCCTGTCTCGAAAAAATGAGCACTTGCTGTTCTTCCAGAGGTTTGGTTCTCAGCACCCACATCCACTCACAACCACTCCAGCTCCAGAGAATTCACACCTTCCTCTGGTCTCTATAGGCACCTGTACACACACAGAACACACACACACACACACACACACACACACACACACACACACACACACACACAGACACACACACACACACACACACACAAAGACATTCCCTGTTTTCCAGTCAGATGGGGTTTTATGCTTTGTCTGAGGTTGGGGTTACACAGTGGCAATGCTAGTTCAACCTGCTTCAGGCACAGTGCTGAGATTAAGAGCTGTAGTTCCCACTCCTAAGCACTTGGTCACATGAAGACTGAAGATTGAACTAGTGACTAAGCCAGCTTCTGCTGGTGATGAGCAGAACATGAGAACGCCATTGTTTGGTTTTGCTGTCATCACGGGTGGTGTTGGGTATTAAGCCTTTCCTCATGCAAAGCAAGTAAGTGATCGCCACTAAGCTATATTGATTGACAGGTTTTTGTTTTTTGTTTTCCCTCGTAGGGTCAGGGGTCTCACTATGTGGCTGTCTTGCCAGAAATGCAATATACAGACCAGCCTGGCCTCAAACCCACAGAGATCTGCCTTGCTTCTGCCTTCCAAGTGATGAGATTGGGGGAGGGGGAATTAGAAGTGTGTGTCAAGCTTGGCTAATTTTATTTAATTTCGAGCAAGGTCTGATTAAATTGCCCAGGCTGACTCTGTGGGGACACTCTGCAGCCCTGACAGGCCTTTAGTTTACATTCTTCTCATAGCTGGGATGTCAGACCTGTGGCCCCAGGTCCTGCCCTGATCTTTTAACTTTCAGACTATGGACCCTCATCTGCTCTGTGTAGGTAACACATACCAGTCTACAGCATCTTCACTTACTCGTGTTGCGGTCACCCATAGGAGTCCATTGTGGGCAGCGGTGTCACTGAGCAGAAGTTGGTGGGGTTGCTGAGATGTCAGCGTGGCTTCCAGATTCTGAAGCTGAATCATTATTTTTTAGACTATGTGTTTAATTGCAGATGGAGAAAGAGCAGATTGGGTCTGTCTTAAAAAAAAAAAAAAAAAAAATGGCGTGGTGTGGTGATGCATGCCTTTAACCCCAGCACTAGGCAGGCAGAACACTGTAAGTTCAAGGCCAGCCTGGTCCACAAAGCTATTCCAGGACAGCCAGGCCTACACAGAGAAACCTTGTTAAAAAAAAAAAAAGTTTAATTTTTTTGTCTCCTTTTTGTTGTTGTTTGTTTTTTTTATAAGACAGGCTCTCCCTGGGTAACTCAAGCTGGCCTGAAACTTGCTATGACCAGGCTAGCCTCAAACTCAGAGATCACCCGCCTCTGCCACACCTGCTGTCTATTATTTTAAAATCTAATATCACATTTAACAGGGCTGATGGGATGGGTCAGTGAGAAAAGTGCTGGATGACCCGAGTTTAATCTCTGGAGTCCATGTAAAGGTAGAAGGAGAGCATTTACTCCACAGAGCTGTTCTGTGACCTCCACACATGCACATGCCACAAGAGTGACACACACAAAGGTCATACACTTACACAGAAATTAAAAAAAAACAAAACAAAACCAAGTAATAGCAGCCAGGCATGGTGGCACACTTGAGAGGCAGAGGCAGGCAGATTTCTGTGAGTTCTAGGCCAGTCTGGTTTATGTGGTGTGTTAAGGGGCTACATAGTGAGGCCCTGTCTCAAGAACACACACAAAAAAATTAAAAATTAAAGAATAATCACCCACAGACAGTTTGAGACCAGCCTTGAATATGTGAGATCTTTTTTTAAAAATGATTTATTTATTTAATATACATGAGTGCTCTATTTGCATGTACACCTATAGATGGTTGTGAGCCACCATGTGGTTGCTGGGAATTGAACTCAGGGCCTCTGGAAAAGCAGCCAGTGTTCTTAACCTCTGAGCCATCTCTCCATCCCCAGTGTCACAAAAGGTTTAATAAATTCTTCTGGTGGGCAGTGTTGGGGACTGAACCTTAGGTCTAATGTGTGCTAGGCAAGTGCTTGGCCACTGAACTATATTTCCAGTTCAACCTCTTGCAAAGAAAAACACTTGAAGCAGCAAGAAACGCTTGCGTTGCGTCTTCGGGGCCTGTCTCACACTGTTATACTGAATTATATGCACTTTTTTTTCCCCGTAGGGTGGATCTTCGACATCACACAAAAATACGATTTTTCCTTTTATGTATGTGGGTTGCTTTACATGCTAGGAATACTCTCTTTGCTCATTCAACCATGTATTCAGATGGTAGGACAATCCAGAAGAAAGTATGTAGACGGTGCACATGTTTAGAGTCGTGTAACGTTTGGTGTGGATTCCCTCCTCATGCCGTGCTCACCTGGCTGCTAGAGGAACGCTCGGTGTGGTAACTGGCGGCGTCGCTTGTAGATGCCACTGTCGTCACTTCATCAGTAAGCGTGACCTCTCTGCAGAGGTGGCACGTGGTCTTAGAGATGACGGTGTTTGTAGCTTGTTAAATAGTTGGTACAGATGCCCTTAGGAATAAACTTTCAAGCCAGGCATGGTGGCAGATGCCTGTAATCCCAGCTCTAGGTGGAGGTAGGAGGATCAGAGGCTCAAGCCTCTATCACCTAGTGAGTTCTGGGCCAGCCTGGGCTAGATGAGACCCTGAAAGAAAAAAAGACCCACACCTCTTTTTCTTCCTTCCCTCTTCCTCCCCCTTCCTCCCACCATTCCTCCTCCCTCCCTCCCTCCCTCCCTCCCTCCCTCTGTCTCTCTCTCTCCTCATCCACTGGGACTAGGGTTTTACATGCAAAGACTGGAAATAAAAGCTTTGCAACTCAACCATTCTTTTTTTTTTTTTTTTTTTTTTTTTTCTCAAGACAGGGTTTCTCTGTGGTGTAGCCTTGGCTGTCATGGACTCACTTTGTAGTCCAGGCTGGCCTCAAATTCACAGTGATCCACCTGCTTCTGCCTCCCGAGCACTGGGATTAAAGGCATGGGCCACCATGCCTAGCTCTCAACCACTTCCTTATAAGGTAAAACCCAAGTGTCTATATTTCCACAGAAGGTCCAGATAAATGGGCTTTGAGCATGAGAATATGACTGAGTTTCATAAATTAATATTTACAAGGAGTTATTGGTCTACTGGTATCATGCAAAGGCAATGTAATCGGTGGGCTGGAAAGGTTGCAAAGAGGTTAAGAGGTGCTTGCTGCTCTTGCAGAGGACTAGAGTTCAGCTCCCAGCACCCCCATATTGGTTCACAATCACCTACAACTCCAGTTCCAGGAGATCAGACGCCCTCTTCTGGTTTCTTGTGGCCATTGCACTCATGTGGCACACATACATACATTCAGATAAAACACCTATATACATAAAATACAAAAAAAATTTTTAATGAATACAAATTAGTACAATTTTTTAAAACACAGTTTATATTTTTATGAAAGAATTATGTAACTAAGAAGTACAGTTTCTACTTCTTCCTTTAAGAAATGAAACTGGCCATCCTTTCTAACTCAGTTACCATGTCATTGAAATGTGTTGTAAACTCAACACCAAGCCTTCCCATGGTCCATGAGTGATGTCCTCAGCGTCAGGTGTGTTTCTTAGTGCACTTGACCAGTGTCTTAGATTGAACCACCTTTTTTTTTTAGAGCCTGGTGTGGTGGTGTACGCCTTCAATTCCAGCACTTGGGAGATGGGCAGATTTCTAAATTCAAGGCCAGTCTGGTCTACAGGACAAGTTCAAGGACAGCCAGGGTTACACAGGGAAACCCTGTTGGGGTGGCAAGGGGAGAAGAATCATCTTTTGGGAGTTTTTCTTGCCCAGTAAATATAATAGAGAGCTAATTGTTGCCTGGGACCTGCCACCCTCTTCTGGACTTACAGGTGTACAACACACCCTACACCCTACACACCCTACACACACACACACACACACACACACACACACACACACCTCTTTTTTTTTTTAAGAGTCAGGCTGTGAAGGTCATAGATGGATTGCCTTGTAGCTGACCATGTACCTAACACCAGGACACTGGTGCCAACCAGCCGAACTCTGGTGCCTCTTGTCATATAGATGATTCACTTGTCTGGACTTGGCACAATTTTAAAAATAGTTCTTTTTGTAGGTTTCATACATGAAGATGTCTGATCTGGGACATCATTTAAAAAAAATACTCTTCCTCAGCCAAGATCTCTATTTTTCTAAAGCTAAAACATTTTCAGACTACAGAATAGAATGCTGCTCCCAGGATCATTTTGAAATGTCTGACTGCCTTACTTGCTTATGCATACCTTTAAATGATTTAAGTGTCTACTTGTTGGTATGGGGGTGTTGCTTAGCCTAACATCTTCAAGACCCTAGGATCCATCTCCATGCCATAAAGCAGGAAACTGATACAATTTGCTCATCAAGCAAAATTGCAAGTGTCTTGGGTCAAATTTGCCTAAAACGAATCCACCCCATTCTCAATTATCTTTGGTAATTAAAGGCAGAATGCTAGCAATTGGAATTGCAGAATGCTCCCAAGGTCTAACTTGCAGGCAGAAAGCAAGGAGAACTTCCCAGATGTTAACAGGTAATTAAATGAACAGTTTCCATCTGGTCTCCACTGTCTCCTGCCCTAAGGACTAGCAGAAAGCTTGCTCCATGAAACTACCTAGAAAACACCCATAATAAGCAAGCTGGCTAATAGAAAGGAACCCCAAAGGCCCCACCAATGCACATACTTGCTATTGCTTCCAATGACTTGAGCATTGCCTGGAAAGTAGACAGACAATAATGTGCATGCCATGCTCCACTTGGCCTAGCACAAAGACATGTTTGGGTTTGGGTTTGGGTTTGTTTTGTTTTGTTTTTTGTTCTGTTTTGTTTGGAGACAGGGTCTCACTATGTAGACCAGGCTGCCCTTGAAATCCTAGAGACCTGCCTTCCTCTGCCTCCCTGCCTCTGCCTACACCCTTGACCAAAGACCTGTTTGTTATCATCATACCTGGAGCACAATTTGATGTTTTAACAAAGGTAGCACCAGCCGGACATGGTGGTGCATACTTTTAATCCCAGCACTTGGGAGGCAGAGGCAAGCAGGCCACTGTGAGTTCAAGGTCAGACTACTCCATATAGTGACTTCCAGATGAGTCAGAGCTCCATAGTGAGAATCTGCCTCAAAAGTAAATAAATAATAACGACAGTCTTTGAAACCGAAGCAGTGATATTTATTTTCATCTTAAATGCACACATACCAACAATTAGGTACTGTGAAACAACATGTTATGTATTTTAAAACTACATTGCTTCACTACTTTCACTGTCTGCAACATGAGTTAATAGGAGGCCATGTTAACTGTGCTGAATGGCCCGTGGTAGGGGATGCTTGCTGTGCTGGCTATGCATCAGAAATATGAGCTTTCCACCCACCGACCCAGCTGGAATTGCATCTGGTCCAAGTGCTCACGTTTCTCCATGTGGACTTGCTCTGCCTGAGGGCACAGCGGCTTCTACTGAACCAGAGGTCCCTGCAGGACTGAAGCAAGACCTGCTTGCAAGAAATGGCTCTGTTCATACCTGCCTTGATCTGAAGATGCTCTCAAGGGTTAATTGTGTAGTCATATGTGCTTTATAGCTTGCCATTGGCAAAAAAAAAAAAAAAAAAAAAAAAAAAAACCTGTGTGGTTTTTTTTTCTTTTACCTACAACCAAATAAATGTTGTCCTCTTTAAAGGTGGCCAATGAGTACTTGTAAAAAACCAGTATCTTTCTTCTTCTTCTTCTTCTTCTTCTTCTTCTTCTTCTTCTTCTTCTTCTTCTTCTTTTTATTTATAAGAGTGCTGGGATTTGCCGGGTATGGTGGCCCACACCTTTAATCCCGGCACTCGGAGGCAGAGGCAGGCAGATCTCTGTGATTTCAAGGGCATCCTGGTCTACAAAGTGAGTCCAGGACAGCCAGGGCTACACAGAGGAAACCCTGTCTCAAAAAACAAAAAACAAACAAACAAAATATCCCTTGCAAGCCTAGGTAGGCTATTACAGCTACCAGGATGACAGTGACACAAAGCTGCGGGAAATTTCCTTGTAACTTGTTCAAATAGAAACTATAATCAACAGTATACAACATGGAAAGACTTTTAAGGTGATATTGAGTGTTGGAGAGATGTCATAGCAGATAAGAACACTGGCTGCTCTTCTAGAGGACCCAGGTACCTTTCCCAGCACCCAGATGGTGGCTCTCAACAGTCTGTAACTCTGGCTCTAGGAGATCAGACAGCTTCTGTGGGCACCAGGCATGTGACTGGTACATGCAGGCAAAACACCCATACACATACCCTGAAAATAAATCTTTATAGAATTTTTTCTGACTGCTTGTCAAATGAAAGTCTCAGACTAGAAGTGATGGATTTTCAGTTCTCTCTTGGATCTCAGGGATGCCGAGCAACAACACCACAGAGGCATCGCTCCAGCCTTCCCTCTTCCCTGCCTCTCTCTGTCTCTCTGTTGTTTGTTTGTTTTTTGTTGTTGTTGTTGTTGTTTTTTTGAGACAAGGTTTATCTGGGTGGCCCTGGCTGTCCTGGAACTCCCTCTATAGACCAGGCTGGCCTCGAACCTCTACCCCTTTCCCCATTTTTTTCTTGATAGGGTTTCTCTGTGTAGCCCTGGCTGTCCTGGAACTCACTCTGTAGACCAGGCTGGCCTCAAACAGAGATCTGCCTGCCTCTACCTCCTCAGTGCTCGGATTAAAGGGGTATGCCACCACCAACTGGCCCCTTGCTTTTGTTTGTTTGTTTGTTTGTTTTTTGATATTTTGAGACAGGGTTTCTCTGTGTAGCCTTGGCTGTCCTAGACTCCTTTTGTAGACCAGGCTGGCCTCGAACTCACAGAGATCCAAGTGCTGGGATTATAGGTATGACATGCCCAGCTCCTCTGCCTCTTTCTAAAAACAAGGTCTCCTTTATCTCTGACCAATCTCCAACTCGCATCCCTGGGCCATGCTAACTAGATACATGTGAGGTGTTTGCACTGGTTACCCGCACTCTCTGCTCTTCAATTCCCTGCTGCACAGTGCTGGCTGTCTGCATTCCCTTCAGAAAGCTTCAGCTCCAACTGTGGCTCATGCCTTTAATCCCAGCACTCAGGAGGCAGAGGCAGAGGCAGGCAATCTCTGTGAATTTGAGGCCAGCCTGATCTACAAAGCAGGTCCGGGGCTTTTTACACAGAGAAACCCTGGGGGGGGGGGGATGACTTGCTCTCTAAGAACTGATAATTTATTAAACAGTGGTACTTTCCTCTAGGGATAGACTGACTGGGTTCTCCCAGCCATCCTCCAATGCCGGGTCAGGGGATGTTTGTGGGGCTGACTGAATACAAACTCTGCTAGACAAAGAGAGGAAGCAGTTGTGCTTTCCCGAGGTGCTTTCCCGGGGTGCCTTCCTGTGGCACCTGCACCTCCAAGTGTTAGGTGGATATCTACCAGCCACCCACTCCACAGAGGGATGCAGGTAACACCAGGGGGGAAAATTCCAAAGACCAGTGGCCATTTTGAATGCCTTAAATAGAATAGACATTTAACAAAACCCAAAATGGCTCAAGTGGTTAAGAGCATTGGCTGCTCTTCCAGAGGGCCTGGGTTCAATTCTGAGCACTCACGTGGGCACCTCACAACTGTCTGTAACACAAAGACCTGACACCCTCACACAGACATTTATGCAGGCAAAACACTAATGTACATATAATAAATTGTATTTTAAAAACACAAAACAAAGCTGGGCATGGTGGCACACGCTTTTAATCCCAGCACTCCGGGAGGCAGAGGCAGGCAGATCGCTGTGAGTTTGAGGCCAGCCTGGCCTACAAAGTGAGCCCAGGACAGCCAAGGCTAACACAGAGAGAGACCCTGTCTCAAAAAAACCAAAATAACCAAAACTAAACTAAACAAAAATCAAACCCAACATATGTTGGGGGAGGGTGTGTGACAAGGTGGAAGCAGTGCTCACTTGGCACACAGGTCAGCACCTTATGAACTGGACATGGTGGTGAATTCCTGTAACTCCAGCCATGAAGAGGCAGAGAGACGAGGGTAGATTCTAAGTCATCCTCAAAGTCCAACTTGGGATCACTTCCTGATACAATAAAAAACCACAAGCCTACTAGTTACTCTTTATTGCTAGTTCATACACAATAGGTGCCTCTTTCCTCTGGGTGCAGCAGGGGATTGGGAAGATGGTAGCCTGAGATGCTCCTGTCTCACAGCCCTTAGCACCTGAGGAGGACCAGGGAAGATGGCTCAAGCAAGGCCCTGGGTGAATTTGCATGAGTGTGTAAAATCTGATTTCCAAGTGATTCCTGGAATCACGTAACAACAAAACCTGTGGTTTGGAGAAGAGAATAAGAGTTGGACCTGGAGAGTAGCACCACTGTGGAGAGGAGCACCACTGTGGCCCACCTGGTGGGAAGAGCTGTCCCCTAAGTGTGCTTCTCCTTCTGCTTTGCCTGCCTCTGCCTCTTCCTGCGGATCTGCCTCTGCAGCTGGATCTTGTTGGTGAAGAACACCTGTCTCCAGCCCACATCCTTCGCCAGGGCCCGCATGTCAGGAGTGATGGTGTCACAGGCGGACTGAACTATCTGCTCCCACAGCGAGTCGGACTTGCACAGCTGCAGGGGGGAGGTTGGAAGAGCCAGGGGTGGGTTAAGACACACACACCATCCACTAGCTCACACTGTCGCTATCAAACAAAAGCCTGCAGTCTGGGAATCCCCTTGTGATTTTTGGGTGCCATGAAGGTTTGGCCTTCAGAAATGGCTCCTGCCTCCAGCTGGGCTTGGTAGCACATGCCTTGAATCCCAGCGCTTGGGAGACAGAGGCAGGTGGATCACTGTGAGTTTGAGTCCAGGACAGCCAAGGCTACACAAAGAAACCCTGTCTTGGTTAAAACAAACAAACACACAAACAAAAAACAAAACAAAACAGCATCCTCAGCTAAAATGTGACAGTGGAGAGTGTTTTGTTTTGTTGGCTTTTGTTTGTTTGTTTGTGACTGGGTCTCACTACGTAGCACTGGCTGTCTTAGAACTCACAGAGATCCTCCTGCCTCTTCCTCCCCATGTGAGGCACCACAACCTGCCATTTTGTTTTGCTTCTAAGGCAGGTCTCATGTGCAAGCAAGCTTAGTGACCTTACTTATTTCTGTGCCCCCAGCCTTGGTATATTTATTTATTTAATGTTCTTGGGGAGGATGTCAGATCGTATAGAACTGGAATTACAGACAGTTGTGAGGTGCCATGAGGGTGCTGGGAATTGAACCCAGGTCCTTTGGAAAAGCAGCCAGTGCTCTTAACCACTGAGCCATCTCTCCAGCCCGACCTTAGTTATTTCTAAGCCACAAGGAACATGGTCACTGTCACATCCCAGCCTGCATGTCTGGACCTCTCTTCTCTAACTGCATTGGAGGTTTCTTTTGGTCATTACTGGTGCAGTTGGGGAGGTGGAGAGGACAGAATAAAAGCTTGCTTCAACCTAGGACCAGTCAGCAAGCACCCAGGCAAGTAGCCATGTGGCTGCATATCTTGGTGAACTCCCTTAGGTTCAGGGCTGGCCCTCCATCTGACAGGTGTAGAAGTCTGTCTTTCCAGCATACAAGACACCTGCAGGGTTGCTCTCCTGTCAGTCCAGCTTCTGAGACTTCTTTGTTTGTTCATACAGAAAAATAAAGCCATTGAGCCCACTAGATCTTCTGTTTGTTTGTTTGTTTGTTTTTGTTTTGTTTTTCAAAACAGGGTTTCTCTATGTAGCCTTGGCTGTCCTGGACTCCCATTGTAGACCAGGGCCTCGAACTCACAGGGATCCACCTGCCTCTGCCTCCTGAGTGCTGGGATTAAAGGTGTGTACCACCACCGCCAGGTGAGCCCACCAGATCTTTAGTTGCTGCTATGATTAAGGTATGTGCCACCACTGCTTGTGTGTCTGTGCTACTTGTTTGAAGGTTCCTCAGAGGGCAGAAGAGAGTATTGTGTTAGAAGCTGGAGTTAGAAGTAGTTGTGATCCACCTGACATGGATACTGGGACCCAAACTAGAAGAGCGGTAAGCCCTCGTAGTCACTGAGAAACCTTCATGTCCTTAGAGCTGACCTAGGCTAGGCACTCTGCCTAGGTAGACATACAAACTTAAGTAATAGGAGTCTTCAGTTTGACAGGGATAAAAGTAGGGGGAGGGGTTGAAGAGATGGTTCAGAGGTTAAGAGCACTGTCTGTTTTTCCAAAGGTACTGACTTCAATTCCCAGCAACCACATGGTGGCTTATAACTATCTATAATGGGATCTGGTGCCCTCTTCTGGCATGCAGGCACACATGTGGGCAGAATACTGTATAAATAAATGAATCCTTTTTTGTGGGGGTGGGGAGCATTCTAGACAATCCTCCTCTATGTAGCCTCGGTTGGCCAGGACTCACTTTGTAGACTAGGCTGGCCTCGAACCCAACAGAGATCCACCTGCCTCTGCTGCCCTAAATGCTGGGATCACAGGTGTGCACCACCATATCCAGCTCAAATAAATAAATCTTAAAAGAAAAAAGTCAAGGGAGACAGGAAGTAGGCCATGCTAGTACATGTGACACATGGTGGTCTTACTATGTAGCTCTAACTGGCCCAAAGCTCACTCTGTAGACTAGGCTGACCTCCAGCTCATAGGGGCCTCTTGCTTTTTAGCCTTGCAAAGGCTGAAATGACAGGTGTGAGCCACCATAACTGGCATCAACACGCATGTTTAGTATGTATGAAGCCCTGGGTTCAACCCCTAGTGAACATGGATGCACATGCACAAATCTTTTAAATTGTGTATGGGGGGAGGGGGGAGTCATAATACTTAAAAGTGTAAGGGGCTGGAACAATGTCTCAGAAGGTGAAGACATTTACTACCAAGCCTGCTGTCTTGAGTTTGATTCTCCAGAACCCACCAAGTAGAAGAAAAGGATCAATTTTCATAGGTTGTCCACTGAGCTTGCCACTAATGTTATGGCACAAAAGTGTGTGTGAATACACATACACTGTAAGGACCAGACAAACTCCATTTTGAAAAAGAAACTCCATTTCATGTTAAACCTAGCCAAGGGCTGAACTACAAAGTAGTCTAAACAGAAAAACGTCTCCCTAGCAACACAATCAGCTCACCTGGGGAAAGTCCAAATATACTCTCAGCTGGTCAAGCTGACTGGCAGGTGGTCTGGCACATACCAACAACCAATTAGGAGAAGCCAGGCCAAAGTTCCTAACGCCCCATGACTGCTTCAACCAATCTTTTCTATAGGCCAACTTGCCCCTACACCTATTATCCAACCATGAAACACCAAGGCTTGTAACTTCCTGCTTGCCGCTTTTCTGCCCAAATGTCATCCAGTCATATACTGTAAAACCCATTTCTTTGTCTAAAACCTATAAAGACTCCTCTCAATTGAGACTCAGGGCCATTTCCCTGCATCTGCTGTGTCAGTGCATAGGAGGTGTGGCCCAGGTTCAAACTTCCTTGTGATTGCATTTGGACTTGGCTCTTGGGTGGTCTGTTTGGAAAGTCTTTCAAAAATTGGGCATAACAACACAAATAATAATTAATTAAGTGGTAATTTTAAAAGTCTGGGGTAGCAGCCGGGTGTGGTGGCGCAAGCCTTTAATCCCAGCACTCGGGAGGCAGAGGCAGGTGGATCTCTATGAGTTTGAGGCCAGCCTGGTCTACAAAGCAAGTCCAGGACAGCCAAGGCTACACAGAGAGACCCTGTCTCAAACAAACAAACAACCAAAACAAAACAAAACAAAAAATCTGAGGTGGGCATGGTGTTACATTTTTAATCCTAGCACTATGGAGAAAGATGCAGACCGATTTCTGTGAGCTTGAGCTTAGCCTCTGTACATACTATGTACTAGACCAGCCAAAGCTGTATAGTATGACTCTGTCTCAAAAAAGAAAAAAGAAAAAAAAAAAAAGGGAGGTTGTGGCTCAGGGGGTGGAGTGCTTATCCTATCCATTAGGCCCTATGTTCGATCCCCAGCACTATATAAAATGGATATGATGGCATATGCCTGCAATCCCAGGACCTTTTTTGTTGTTGTTGTTGTTTCTGTTTTTGAGACAGAGGTAGCCTTGGCTGTCCTGGACTCACTTTGTAGACCAGGCTGGCCTGGAACTCACAGCGGTCCGCCTGCCTCTGCCTCCCAAGTGCTGGGATTAAAGGTGTGCACCACCATGCCCGGCCAATCCCAGAACTTTTGAGGGTTAGAAATTCACAAATTTTTAAAAGGGCTGAGGAAGTGCATGCCTGTAATCCCAGCACTCAGGGAGGCAGAGGCAGGCAGATCTCTGAGTTCTAGGCCAGCCTGGTCTACAAAGTGAGCCCAGAACAGCCAAGGCTACACAGAGAAAAACCTATCTGGAAAAACAAAAAAAAAACCAACCAACAAATAGGCACTGGCCATGCAAGCTTGGCTACCCAAGTTCAATTCCTAGAACCCACATAAAGACGGAAGGTCTTTTTCCATATATGTCATATGACTCCTGCACCCATGTCCACATACACAGCAACCACTAAGGACAGCCTGACTTTACAAGTGGGGATGTCATGCAGTGCAGGCTCAAGCTGTGCTGCAACAATGGCAGGACAGTGAGAGTGGGAGAGACAGAGTGGATGTGAGAACGTGAAGAGAGGTGGATGCCCGTGTAAGGACAAGCGTCCCTAGATGCTGCCAGGTCCTGCCAAGCCCTTGCAGGGATGCAAGAAAACAAATCCGGGCTCTGTCTGACCCTTTCATTCGGCCCTACCAGTGGATTCTGGTCACTGCAGCTTCTTCTTTAGAGTGTGAATACTTGGGCTGGGCATGGTGGGCACACACCTTTCATCCTAGCACTTGGGAAGCAGAGGCAGGGAGATCTTTATGAGTTCTAAGCTAGCCAAGGCTACATAATAAGACCTTATCTCAAAATAAATTAACAAATTAATTAATCCGCATAGAAAAATAAGCCGGGTAGTTGGTGGCACACACCTTTAATTGCAGCACTCTGGAGACAGAGGCAAGCAGATCTCTGTGAGTTCGAGGCCAGTCTTGTCTACAGAGCTGGTTCCAGGACAGCTAGAGCTACACAGAGAAACCCTGTCTCAAAAACAACCCCCTGCCAAGTAATAATAAAATATTTTAAAAGTTGTACCAGCAATTACTCAGTACTTACTTCTGGTCCTTCACTTTTAGAGAATAAAAATCAAGTCCAAAAAACTGAAAGCCATATGTGATAATAGCACATGCCTATGAGCCCAGCACTCAGGTTCTAAGGCAGAGCATCATGCCTGTTACATTGTGAGTAACTTAATTTGTAATGGGATCCGGTCTCAAAAATAAATAGAGGGGCTGGAGAGATGGCTCAGTGGTTAAGAGCACTGACTGTTCTTCCAGAGGATCTGTGTTCAATTCCCAGTAAGCACAGGGCAGCTTACAATTGTCTGTAACTCCAGTTGCAGGGGATCCGACACTCTTATATAGATTTACATGCAGGCAAAACACAAAGGCACATTCTAAATAAATAGGCAAGCATAAATAGTAAATAGAACGGAATAAAAATTAATTCTGCATACTAATAAATTGTGTTACTGAAAATAAATTCTAGTCATGAAGACATTTATACTATAGGATTGTGGGAAGAAAATGTTGCCTCTTTGGGTAATGGTGCGATTTGAATCACCTGGGGAAACCTGTTCTTTTATGTGGACCTTCCTCCTCAACTTCACAGCAAAATGATGAGCCAGCCAAGGTTAGTCAGCTGCCAGCAACACACTCCAACTCAGATGGATGCGAGCTGAATTGGGGGTACAATGGCACATTCTAATGTGCTTGCCTGTGAGTTACAGAGACTTTAAGACTGCAGGAAGGGGTGAAGGGGCAGGAAACCAGGGGCCTGTCCTGATGGGTGGAAGCTGGTGCTATTTCCTGTTGTTTCCTGAGTTCATGCTGCTAAGGGCTGAGACTGCTGCCGGCCAGAGTTACTCTGCTCAGCTTTGGGTGGGAAGATAGGAACACAGGGTCCACCCAAACCACCTGGAAATATTGGAAGAAATGGAAATAGATATGGGCCAGCTACTCCCTGACATACTCTTTATTTACTTGATTGGTTGGTTTGTTATTGTTGTTTTTCGAGATAGGGTTTCTCTGTGTAGCCCTGGCTGTCCTGGAACTCACTATATAGACCAGGCTGGCCTCGAACTCACAGATATCTGCTTGCTTCTGTCTCCCAAGTGCTGGGATTAAAGTTGTGCTCCACCACTGTCTGGCTGACATACTCTTATTTTTATTGTGATTTGTGTGTGATGTGGTATGGTGTGTGTGTGTGTGTGTGTGTGTGTGTGTGTGTTTCTGTGTATGTCTGTATGTCTGTGTGTTCAGGTGCCTGAAGGGGTCAGGAAAGGGTGTTAGTTGCTCTAGAGTTACGGCAATTGTGAGCCTCTTGACATGGGTGCTAAGAACAGAACTCAGGTCTACTACAGGGCCTCACTATGTAGCCCTGGCTGGACTAGAACTCACTATGTAGACCAGGATAGTCTCAAACTCAACTCCCTCTGCCTCCTGAGAGCTGGGATACAGGCATGCATCACCAGCTAGCTGGCAGTACATGCTCTTTTTTTTTTTTTTTTTTTTGAGACAAGGTTTCTCTGTGTAGCCTTGGCTGTCCTGGACTCTGCTTTGTAAGCCAGGTTGGCCTCGAACTCACAGTGATCCGCCTGCCTCTGCCTCCCGAGTGCTGAGAATAAAGGTGTGTGCCACCACCTCAGTACATTACTCTTTTTTTTTTTTTTTAAGATTTATTATTATGAATCATGTACACCTGCAGGCCAGAAGAGGGCATCAGATCACATTCTGGATAATTGTGAGCCACCATGTGGTTGCTGGGAATTGAACTCTGGACTTCTGGAGGAGCAGTCAGTGCCCCTGACTTCTGAGCCATCTCTCCAGCCCTCAGTACATACTGTTAACCACTAAAATACCCTCAGCTCATCCTTGAAGTGCCACCAAACTGCTTTGGCCTCTACTCCTCAGCTTGGAAGGTCCTTTGACTTAGACTGCCCCCTACTGGACATTCAAAACCCATCTAGAGTAACCCACTTGTAAGAAGCCAGGCACAGGAAGCCACTCAGCACCCCTCCTTGTGCCTTACATACATGTTTCTACCACATTATACTGTAGTCACCTGAATCTACTTAGCTCTCTGATATCTGATAGTATATTCCCTGAGGGTGGGAACAATGCCATCTTGGTTGCTTGTGTGCCTAGGACAGTGGCTATCACAGAGGCAGGACTCAACAAATGGCTGTGGATTAAACACAAGTAAACCATGTGTGGGGTTCACGTCTGTAATCCCAGATTTCCATGAGTTCAAGGCCAGCTTGGACTATGGAAAGAGATTGTCTCAATTGTCTCAACGGCAAAATAAACTGGCCATGGTGGCACAGGCCTATAATCCCAGTCTTGGGAAGCAGAAACAGGAAGATTAGGAATTCAGGGTAGGTCGAAGCACTAGGGAGGCAGAGGCAGGTGGATCAATGTAAGTTCGAGGCCAGCCTGGTCTAAAAAGTGAGTCCAGGACAGCCAAGGCTACACAGAGAAACCCTGTCTCAGAAAAAGAAAGAAGAAAAGAGAGAAAGAAAGAAAGGAAAAGAAAAAGAAAAGCCAAAAAGAAAAGAAAAAAGACAAACAAAAAAGATAGTAGTAGTAGTTGTAACTGTTCAAAGCTAACATGTACAACATAAATCCTTAATTTTGATAGATAGATAGATAGATAGATAGATAGATAGATAGATAGAAAGAAGCTTTCCTGGAGAGGTGGCTCAGCAGTTAAGAGCACTGGTTGCTCTTTCACAGAATCTAGGTTCGGTTCCCAGCACCCACATGGCATGGTGAATCACAACTCCCTGTAATTTTAATTTCAGAAGATCAGATAGATGCCTTCTTCTGGCCCTCAGAGGCACTGCATACACACAGTGCACATACACACATGCAGGCAAAATACCCACATATGATAGATAGATAAATAGATAGATAGATAGATAATATAACAAAAATCTAAATAAATAAGGAAAATGAAAATATGGATCCCAGGGTTAGCTCAGTGGGAGGGCTTTTGGTGCAGCCAACACAGCAGCAAGGCCCGTTACCTTTGCAAACCTGCTTGATGTCTGAGAAAGCCTGGCAACATCTTCCAGGTCCAAGAAGTAGATGATCTTCAGCAGCAGTGTATCAGAAAGCCGCTCCAGGAAGTCGAATTTACCTTCACACAGGTTGAAGACATAGTCTAATATTTTTGCTCCAAATATTAAGGCGACTTGAACTGGAAGCCAAAGCACAAATCAACAGGTACCATGTTCAGTAACACAAAAACTATCAGCAGTAAGAAACAAGTTTTGAGCGGGGCATGGTGGCACACACACCTGTAATCCCAGCACTCTGGAGGCAGAGGCAGGTGGATCACAGGGAGTCTACAAAGTGAGTCCAAGACAGCCAAGATACCATAAAGAAACCCTGTCTCAAAAGACCACAAAAAAAAAAAAGAAAGAAAGAAAGAAAGAAAAAGAAACTAGCTCTGCGACATATCACAGACCTGGCATTCCTATTCTTTCAAGCTGCTGTGGCACTAAGGAAAGGGCTTTTGGAGGCATTTGTTTGTTATCCTGTTGACAGGGTTGGCTCTCTGTCCCAGCAAAAAGGATTGTCGGTCATGAATGTGTGAAACAATGAGAATGTGGTCTAATTATTGGCTAGCAGTTCCCCCCACCCCCATGGCTGGACCAGCACCATCTTGAGGTTGGCATGACGGGTGATGCTCAATCAGGCTAACAGCCAACAAAGAATCAACCAGAAACAGATGAGGGAGGGTCCGTTGCCCACCCAGTAAGAGAAAGAGCATGGCCAGACCCCTGGCTGTACCAGGGAGGACATGTATAAAATGTGAAGGCCTCCAATAGCTACATCCCGAAACCTGGACTTTGCGGTTCAAAGGACAAGAGCTTGGCTGGGTGTTTACAATCCCAGTACTCAGGAGGAGAGGTGGGTAGACCTTTATGAGTTCAAAGCCAGCCTGAAGGCCAGGCGTGGTGGCGCACTCCTTTAATTCGGCAGAGGCGAGGCTAGCCTGGCCTACAAAGTGAGTCCAGGACAGCCAAGGCTACACAGAGAAACCCTGTCTCAAAAAAACAAACCAAACCAAACCAAAGCAAAAAAAATCAAAGCCAGCCTGGTCTACACAGTGAGTTCAGGCAAGCCAGAAATACATTTTGAGACCATGTCTCAAAAAAGAAAAATAAAAAAGAAGGGCCTGTGAGATGGGTTGAGAGGTAAAGTTGCCAAACCCAGCAGCTTCAGTGTAATCCCCAGGGCCCATATGGTGTAGAAATAGAGAGAACTAACTTCTGAGAGGTATCCTCTGACTCCCACATGCATGCTGCTGTGGCACAGGCACACACATGTACACATACACATAACATACATCCATACACACACACACACACATCCATACACACACACACACACACACACATCCATACACACACACATCCATACACACATACATACTGTCCAATACTGTCTTAGTAAGGGACCAAATAAGCAAATTGGGGAGGAAAGGGTTTATTCGGCTTACATTTCCAGATCATAATCCATCACTGAAAGGAGTCAGGACAGGAACTCAGGCAGAGCTGGAACCTGGAGGCAGGAGCTAATGCAGAGGCCATGGAGGGGTGCTGCGTACTGGCTAGCTTCCCCTGGCTTGCTCAACTTGCTTTCTTACAGAACCCAGGACCACCAACCCAGGGATGGCGCCACCCACCATGGCCTGGGCCCTCTCTCATTGATGACTAATTGAGAAAATGCCTTACAGCTGGATCTCATGGAGGCATTTCCTCAACTGAGGCTCCTTTCTCTGTGATGACTCTAGCTTGTGCCAGGTTGACACATAAAGCCAGCCAGCCAGCGCGCATGCATACATACATACATACAATGTTTAAGCAAGAGATTGCAAACATTCAGGATGAGAAATAAAAAAAGGGCTTGCAACTATGTAGAAGCTAGAGCCAGTGTTAGCTGACTGGCTGGCTCCCCCAAAGCCTCTTCCTTGAGAACTCTACGCAAGGCACTTCTGCCTTTTACTATTATCGGATCCAACTTTGGCTATTGCCACTGTCAACGTCCTGAGAAACAAGGAGCTTGGGCAGGCAACCAAGCTTTATTGTAAGACTGGCAGACCAACAAATCCTTCTGCCTATGCCAACCCATGATTATTTTCAGAGCCATCTTTTCCCCAAGCCTGTTGTCACATGGAGAAGCAAAGCGTATATTTTGTTGAAGTTTGGCCCCTCATTTCCACATAGGTTGTATGTTGGAAAAAAAAATAGTGACAGGAACCTCTCTAGGCAGAGAATTCAACATTAAAGAGAACAAAGGGCTGGGTCTGAGTGGCTCACACCTGCAACTCTAGAACTAAAAAAGTCAGAGGCCATGAGTTCTAGGCCAGCCTGGGTGCTAAATAGGAAATTCCAAGTCTATCTCAGCCACACAGCTAGGTTATCTCAATCTCAGCCACACAGCTAGGCCACCTCAATCTATCTCAGACACACAGCTAGGCCATCTCAATTTCAGCCACACAGCTAGGCCACCTCAATCTATCTCAGCCACACAGCTAGGCCATCTCAATTTCAGCCACACAGCTAGGCCATCTCAATCTATCTCAGCCACACAGCTAGGCCATCTCAATCTATCTCAGCCACACAGCTAGGCCATCTCAATCTATCTCAGCCACACAGCTAGGCCATCTCAATCTATCTCAGACACACAGCTAGGCCATCTCAATCTATCTCAGACACACAGCTAGGCCATCTCAGTCTATCTCAGACACACAGCTAGGCCATCTCAAAAGGAAAAATAAAGACCTAACCATGAAAGCACAGGCCTGTAATTCTAGTCCTTGGGACAGGGAGGTCTGTGGTGGCTTGAATGAGAGTGACCCCTATAGGCTCATAAATCTGAATGTTTCATCCCCAGTTAATGGAACTTTAAGGTTTGAAAAACCCAGGCCTCCACTGGGCCTAGGCTATTTCCCTGCTTTCAACTTCTGAGTCAAATATAAGTTCTCAGCTAATACTGTAGCACCATGCCTACCTGCCTGCTGCCATCATGGTCGCGGACTCTTGAAACTGTAATCAAGTACCCAATTAAATGTTTTTTTCTATAAATTGCCTTGGTTGTGGTGTCTCTTCACAGCAATAGAAAAATAACTCAGGCAAGGTAAATGCAGAATTATCAAGAACTCAAGGCTGAGCCAGGCGTGGTGTCACACACCTTTAATCCCAGAACTCTGGAGGCAGAGGCAGGCAGATATCTGTGAGTTTGAGGCTAGCCTGGTCTACAAAGAGAGTCCAGACCAACCAAGGCTACACAGAGAAATCCTGTCTGGAAAAACAAAACAAAACAAAACAAACAAAACAAAAACCTCAATGCTGGGCTGGGTGTGGTGGGGCACAGCTGTGATCCTGGCACTCAGGAGGCAGAAGCAGGCGGATCTTTGTGAGTTCGAGGCCAGCCTGGGCTACAAAAAGTGAGTCCAGGACAGCCAAGACTACACAGAGAAACCCTGTCTCGGGGAAGAAAAAAAAAAAAAAAAAAAAAAAAAAAAAAAAAAAAAAATCCATTCTATGAAAAAAGAAACAGGAAAAAAAAAAAAAAAAAAAAGAATGCTAGAACCTTTGCCTTCAAGTACTTCCTCACTGGGGATTATTGGTAGCCCACGCTTGACAGTAACTCTGACAAGGGAGGAAATTTTCCCATGCCCCAGGCTGATCTGGAGTCCCATTATGAGGCACTGGGGAATATTTGTGTCTTTTAATGAAAGCAAATCTTTTTTGTTTTGGTTTGGGTTTTTGAGATAGGGTTTCCCTGTGTAGCTTTAGATGTCCTAGACTCGCTTAGGCAAGGAGACAGAGTTTTTAAAAGTTTTTTCCTGTCATACAAATACTGTCCTTAGCCGGGAGTAGAGGCACACCCCTTTAATCTCAGCACTTGGGAGGCAGAGGCAGGCAAATCTCTGTGGGCTGGAGGCCAGCTTGGTCTACAAAGAGAGTCCAAGACAGCCAGGGCTACACAGAGAGACCTTGTCTCAAAAACAAACAAACAAACAAACAAAAATAAAATAAAATAAATAAATAAATAAGAAATTAAAAACCAAAAACCAAAACAAAACAAATGTTGCCCTTGCCTACATTAGAAGCTTTGAGGGCTTCTCATCTAACAAGTAATTTCTCACCCTCTGGATCTCAGCATCACCAAACTCTGGCCGGTCTGAAACACTGATTTTACCGCCCTCCACAGCTCCTCCCCTGTGCAGCTGCCTGTGACAGGGACAAGAAGATGGTCTATGTTACTGTATAAGGGCACATTTCCCTCTAAGAAGGAAGCTGCACAGATAGGTTGCTAGTTATTTTTTTTTTTTTAAGCCCTGAGTTAATCTTTCCCATGCTACCCATTATCAACACAAACAGCACAGCTCGCTCTCTCTCTCTCTCTCTCTCTCTCTCTCTCTCTCTCTCTCTCTCTTTTTAACTTATTCAGTATTCTGCCTGCATGCCAGAAGAAGGCATCAGATCTCATATATAGATGGTTTTGAGCCATCATGTGGTTGCTGGAAATTGAACTCAGGGCCTGTGGAAGAACAGTCACTGCTCTTAACCTCTGAGCCATCTCTCCAGCCCCACAGCTCTCATCTTAAAGGGCATAAGAGATAGTTTGCTTGGGAGCCATATCTAGTGACAGTGTTAGGTTATCCCAAATTCAACCCTGTCTTGAAAAACAAAAACAAACAAACAAACAAAAAAAGTGAGTCCAGGACAGCCAGGGCTCTGTCACACACAGAAACCCTGTCTCAAAAAACAAAACAAGGAAAAAACATTGGGAAGTACATCAGAGAGGATTCTAGCCAGATTGGGGGAAATTCTGTGTAGGCTTTAGATGCCATCTGATGACATTCTTAGCTTCTGGGCTGGTGGAAGCTAGGCCTGCTAGTTGATAGATTCCAGGCGAGTTTTGTCTGTTAGTCACAGGCTATAGGAATAGCTCATGGGACAAAAGGTAGTCCAAAATGAGGTAGCTGGCCCAGCCCTGCAACCTTCCAACCTCTCCACACCGCTGCAGTTCTAATCAGTCCATCAGTTTCCTTACAAACACCTTCGTTCCTGGAATTCTCCTTGACAACAGAAAGGATTGTGAAGGTATGCAAGATTCAGAGGCCTTAGGTCTACACACCCTTCCCTGCTAGACACACACACACACACACACACACACACACACACACACACACACACACACACAAACACACCATAAAATTATTTTATTTTAATTAATTAATTTATTTATTTTTGGTTTTCCGAGATAAGGTTTCTCTTGTAGTCCTGGCTGTCCTGGACTCGCTTTATAAACCAGGCTGGCCTTGAACTCACAGAGATCTGTTTGCCTCTGCCTCCTAAGTCCTGAGATTAAAGGTGTGTGTCACCTATTTATTTATTTGTTTGTTTATTTAGTGTGTGTGTGTGTGTAAAAACAATGTTAGAGAAGAAATGAAGGCTGAAAAGATGGTGCAGCAGTGAAGAGAATTTGCTGCTCTTCCAGAGGACCTGAGTTCGGTTCCTGGTGCCATTATCAGCCAGCCCATAAGAGGCTGTAACTCCAGCCCCTAGGAATCCAGTGGCCTCTTCTGATCTCCTCTGTCATTCACACACCTGTAGCCTTTGTCACACGGGCAGACATGTAAATAATAAAAATAAATATTTACCTGCTTGTGGTGGCACATTCCTTTATAGTGGGAAGCGGAGGCAGAGGCAGGTGGAGCTTTATAAGCTTGAGGCCAGCTTGGTCTACAAAAGCAAACTCCAGATCAGCCAAGGCTACATAGACTTTGTTTAAAAAATAAAAAGTAAGAAGTACATCTTAAAGAAATAATTTTAAAGAAGAAGTACAAAACTCTAGTTTCAGTCTCCACAAACTCCCCAGCTATGCGGAGAGTGACAGAAAGATAAGGGGGAGGGGACTTCACAGACAAAAGCCACCTGGCCAGAGGGATAAGCCTGGACCCTGAATTGATTTCTTGGTTCTTCCCTATAAAAATGCTAATGAGGAAAGGACTGAGGAGGCAGATACCACTGGGGCTCTCCAGCCTGAGGGCTTTATGAATAGGCACTTTCAGGATTCAACTCCTGGTCTGCCTCTATGATAGGCAGCAAGGTCTTTGTACACTCCCCTCCCACCCCAAGTGATCGGAAACACAGTACCCTGAATTCAGTTGACTCCTATTATTTTACCTTTTCTTATTAAAATTCATTCCTCTCCACCTTCTTTCACCTCATCTTTACATAATTAAGCCAATTAGAGGATGAAGATAAAAACATTAACAGATGAATATTTCATGAAAACCATTATAGCTTTGCTTTGTATGTTTTATTTTTATTTTTTAAATGGGCCTTGGGTTTGAGACAGGATCTCTTTATGTCACCTTGGCTGTCCCGCAACTACCTATGTAGATAAGACTGGTTTCAAATTCACTAAGATCCACTTGCTTATGCCTGCCTTCTTAGTGCCGGATGAAAGGCGTGGGCCACCATGCCCAGCTCTGCCTTGTAGTTTCGGTCATTTTAGTTACTTGCAAGGGAGACAGTAGCTCTCAAAATAGACTAGTGGACATAAACAGATTTGATGTAGAAGCAAAAATCAGGTGGGCTGGTTGTAGTGGGGTGGGGTGGGGGGTGGGGTGGGGTGGCAGTAAAGAAACTGTGGCATTATGGGAAGGTGTATATTGTGGTAGAAAGGAAAAGACCCAGAGCCATCTGAAGGAGTCCAGAACTGAAAGACCTGGCCAGGGCTAGAGAAGCAGGGGAGACGGGAAGAGATGGAGCAAAGCGGGAGAGTGGAGAAATTAAGAAAGGGGCCGGAAAGATGGCTCTATAGTTAAGAGCACTGGCTGCTCTTCCAGAGGGCCTGGGTTCAACTCCCAGGCCTACATGACAGCTCACACCTGTCTCTAATTCCAGTTCCAGGAGATCTGACACCCTCACAACAATGCACATAAAATAAAAAATTTAGATAAGGTATAAATACGAGAAATCAAGAAACAGCAGAAAGTAGCAAGAGTAGTGAGGTAGCTCAAGAGAGTGAGGAGCAGACAAATCACTCAGATTGTAAGTAGTATCTGGAGGATGGGGGCTTAGACCAGATGCCAGCAAGATGGTGAAGCAGAAAGAGCGATTGCTGGTTCAGTCCCTGAGAGCCACCTGATGAAAAGAGGGAGCCAGTTGCTACAAACTGTCCTTTGACCTCCAGATTTGTGCTGTGATGATGATGTGTGTTACACACATACACACACACACACCACATGCATGCGCGCGCACACACACACACACACACACACACACACACACACACACAAAGTGTAATAAAATTTTTTAAAAATAAAAAAATAAGATCCCAGCCAGGGAACATGCCTGTAATCCCAGCACTCTGAAAGACAGAGGCAGGCAGATTGCTGTGAGTTCGAGGCCAGCCTGGTCTACAAAGTGAGTCCAAGACAGCCAAGGCTACACAGAGAAACCCTCAGGAGGAAGAAAAAAAAAGTCTTCTCAGTCCTCAGCTCCCTGAATAATCAAGGAGTGGAAATGTGTTTTTGTTTCATTTCACTTCGGTTTTTTGTGACAGGGTCTCTTTGTAGCCCTGGCTATCTTAGAACTCACTATGTAGAGCAGGCTAGCCACAAAGTCACAGAGATCAGCCAGGTGTGGTGGCGCACGCCTTTAATCCCAGTACTCCGGAGGCAGAGGCAGGTGGATTGCTGTGAGTTTGAGGCCAGCTTGGTCTACAAAGTGAGTCTAGGACAGCCAAGGCTATACAGAGAAACCCTGTCTAGAAGAAACAAAAACAAAGCAAAACAAAAGGCATGGAGATCTGCTGCCTTGGCCTTCCAAGTGCTGAGATTAGAGGCATGACCCCCATGCTACCTGTCCTATTCTAATACCCCATTCCGTCTCCTCAACTACACACTCAGCCCTCTCCAAACAATGTACCTGGCATCCTGGCCCTGCCTACATCTAGCTGCATGTACTCCCCTCTGAACAATATAGTTGCTGCTTTTGACAACCAAATCAACAGTCTGTGGTCCACAGTATGCCCATACATGCTGATCCCAGGATAGAAGGGCCAATCTGGACTGAGCTGATTTTAGATGCCTGACCCATGATGCAAAACTGTGTCTTCCAGTAAACTTGCAGGGAGAATTCATTATTTATCACCTTATGCCTATGCAAAATTAAAGTTATAAAATGCACATAATTCAAACGACAGACATCAGGGAAAGGACATTCTCAGTAGAGAAGTGATCACATGACCTAGTCTGTAAAAACCAATACTAATCAAACTGTTGGTTCTTTTGACCTCATAAGAGGAGACCCCAAAATAATTGGGGCCCTTGCCAGGTGAGGTGATGTACAGCTGTAATCCCAGCACTCAGGAAGCAGAGGCAGGCAGATCTCTCTGAGTTTGAACCCAGCCTGGTCTACAAGGCAAGTTTCAGTACAGCCAGGGCTACAAGGAGAAACCGTGTCTCGCAAAACCAAAACTGTCATCATCGTTACCATCATCATCATCAACTGGGCCCTTGAGTACCTTCAGTATCAATTTTGACAGTGGGCTTCTGATTTCTTTTTAAGGTTTTATTTACATGCACATATACATATAAGCTACATACCTACCCACAGAACCCAGAAGGAAGGCCTGATCCCCTGAAACTGGAATTAAGGATGGCTGTGGGCCACCTTGTGGGTGCTGAACCATTTCTTCAGCCCCACGCTTCTGATAACTATTATTGCCTTGGTGTGGATGTGTGAGCATGCCAGGCATGGGAGGATCTGCAGAGGCCAGAAGAGGGTGTAGGATCCTATGGAGCTGAAGTTAAAGTGGTTGGAAACTACCCAACATGGGTGCTGGGTACCAAAGTCCTCTGGAAGAGCAGGAAGTGCCTGTAACTGCTGTACATCTCCCAGCCACTTACTTTGCCTTTAAGCCAAGCTTCCTTACTACTTTTGCAAATCTGTGGTAGCTCTTATCTCAGTCCTTTGAATAAAGAAGCAAGATGAACGTGCTGAATGGCTCAGTGGGTAAAGGTGCTTAACATCAAGGGTGACAACCTGAGTTCTCTCCTCAGGACCCCACAGCAGAGAAGGTGACAAGCAACTCCTCCACGGTGACCTCTGACCTCCACATGTGCATCTTGGCATGTGTGCACACACACATTGGAGCACACACACACAAACACAAATACTTTTTTTTTTTTTAAGGTCAAAAACATGGAAACATCTGTTCAGACAGGGACCACTGAGATAGCCTGAAATTTCTCCTTCCGTGTAACTGGAGTTTTTAGGGTCAAAACCTGGACTCTGGCAGCCACAGGAATTACACTCCTCCACGTGCCCAAAGTTAGGTATCTAAACAAACACACAACAGCAGGGTTGGAGGCCAGAGGCCACTTGAACCACCCTCCAATATTTACCATAAGATATCTCAGGAATTTGTTGAGGCCCACTAAGGAAAAGCCATTTCCTCCTCCAGGCAAAAGAACATAGTCTGAGTTCTAATTTGCCCAATGACTAGACCATTACACACTATTGTCCCCTCTCTTAAGAGTTAATCCAACTAAGCCTGTCAATCACCAGTCCAGAAGACACCAGCCCTCAAAGCTGAGAACATGCCAAGGACATGGGAGGAACACTGTCCCTTACTGAGACAATACGTACCCAGAGGCCTCTCCTTCAAAGCAATTGCTTGCTTATGAAAACATTGCTAAGCCTCCTCATGTTCAGAAACTTGCTCCCCCTCCCCTTTCTCCTTTCTGTCACTTCTCTGGATACTAGGCATGTTTGCCCAGGTACTCTGATTCTTCTCATTCCTACTTTTTGTCTTTTGTTTTTTTGTTTGTTTCTTTGTTTCTTTTGGTTTTTCCAGACAGGGTTTTTCTGGGTAGCCTTGGCTGTCCTGGACTCAATTTGTAGACCAGGCTAGCTTGGAACTCACAGAAAGCCTCCTGCCTCTGCCTCTCACATGCTGGGATTACAGATATGTGCCACTGCCCCTGGGCCACTATCTGCATTCTTTGTTTATTTGGTTTTGGTTTTTTGAGACAGGGTTTCTCTGTGTAGCCTTGGCTGTCCTGGATTAGCTTTGTAGACCAGGCTGGTCTTGAACTCACAGTGATCCACTTGCCTCTGCCTCCCTGAGTACTGGGGTTAAAAGCTTGCACCACTATGCCCTGCACTATCTGCATTCTTTTTTTGTTTGTTTGTTTTTGTTTTTGTTTTCTTTGTTTTTTGTTTTTAGACCAGGCCAGTCTCAAACTTCGATCCGCCTGCCTCTGCCTCCCAAGTGCTGGGATTAAAGGCTTGTGCCACCAATGCCCGGCTCAAACTAGTGTATTCCAAAAGGTTTCACAGATAGCTCACACCCAACCATCTATAACTGTAGTACCAGGGGAATCTGAGGGCTATTCTGAACTTTGGTGGAACTTTTACTCATACATTCACAAAACCACACATGGACACACACATATAATTAAAAATAAAATAATTTTTAAAATAAAACAATGGCTGGGTGGTGGTGCATATCTCTTTAATCCCAGGACTTGGGAGGCAGAGACAGGTGGATCTCTGAGTTTGAGGCCGGCCTGGGCTATAAAGGGAGTCCAGGACAGCCAGGACTACACAGAGAAACTCTGTCTTGAAAAACCAAAAACCAAGCTGGGCGTAGTAGTACACACTTTTAATCCCAGCACTTGGGAGGCAGAGGCAGGTGGATCTCTGTGAGTTCGAGGCCAGCCTGAGTTACTACAAAGTAAGTCCAAGATAGCCAAGGCTACACAGAGAAACTCTGTCCCGAAAAACCAAAAAAAAAAAAAAAAAATAATCCAGGAATATTCACAAATACATTTAATCCAAGGATTTAGGAGCCAGAGGTAGGTAAACCTCTAAGAGTTCAAGACCAACATGATCTACATAGCAAGGTTCAGGACAGCTGACTCTACATACAGAAAAAAAAAAAAAAAAAAAGGAAGGAAAAATTCTCGTCAATAATCCATCAGATAGTTTGCTTACTGAGCTGAGGGCTAGCCATTGTTCCAAGTGGTGCCAAAGACACATCAGCAAAGCAAAGCTCCTACCATAATAAAGTACACAAGAAACAAGCAGCTAGGTGCACAGCATCTCCTTTGACGATGAATGTGTGGGAGGCGTCGGTATTCCAGAGAAAGGCTGTGATTTTCTGTCTAGTGGTTCAAGGGAGCTAATAAGGCAGTGTCAGCACAGACTGAATAATGGGCAAGCCAGGGGAGACATCCCAGAAAAATGTCCCTTTTGTGTTTGTTTATTTTTGAAACAGGGTCTCTTGAGGTTGAGGTTGGGACTGTGTCTGTGTCATCATCTAAGGGCTTGAAAGAGCTGAAAGAGCTGCCTTTCAGAAAGCTCCTGATAGGGCGGGCGCAGTGGCGTATGCCTATAATCCCAGCACTCGGGAGACAGAGGCAGGTGGACCTCTGTGAGTTCGAGGACAGCCTGGTCTACAAAGTGGGTCTAGGGGCCTGGAGAGATGGCTCAGAGGTTAAGAGCACCAGTTGCTCTTCGAGAGGTCCTGAGTCCAACTTTCAGCAACCACATGGTGGCTCACAACCATCTGTAATGAGCTCTAGTGCCCTCTTCTGGTGTGCAAGTGTAAATGCAGGCAGAACACTGCATAATAAACCTTTCAAAAAACAAAAAGCAAAGTGGGTATAGGACACCCATGGCTGCACACAGAAACCCTGTCTTGAGAAATCTAAAAAAAAAAAAAAAAAAAGGAAGGAAGGAAAGAAGGAAGAGACTGGCCCAGATCCCCCAAGGCATAATTACAAGCAGGCACTGGAAAGGCACAGGTTTGAATTCCTAATCCCATCATTCTGATCTGAAGAGTCAGGAGCCAGGAAGGGAAAGGAACAAGGTCAAAGGACAGAAAACACGACCTCCTTGCTAAGTACTGCTGAGAGGCCCAGGCAGCAAGAGTGACTTGCTCAGATCTTCTGCCAAGAACTCTGCATGAGGAAATCTTGTAGGGAGAAGACCAAAAGGAGACAGAAAAATAAGTCCAGTCAAACACCGTCTGCTTAACAATACAGCAAACAATAATTAAGAGCTGATTATATATAATGTCTAGCAAGTCAAGGAAGGCTCAAGATGATCAAATAAAGCAACCATGATTCTCCCCAGCCCAGTACAAGAAACCTGACTCACAAAGGGGCTGAGCTGTCACTGTGGTCACAAAGCTGGCTAGTGGCAGCAGTGAGGCTCCAGCTGGCTCAATGACACCCAAGGCCTGCTAGGTATAGCCATGAGCACGTGCGCTCTCTCTCTGTCTCTCTCTCACACACACACACACATAGAGACGCCTTTCTGCAGGGTCCTCTGAGAGGGGAGGGTGGAGATGAGCAGCAGTGACTATTTATTGGGCCTGCCTGCAAGTTGTATAGGCACACAGCCTTTGTGAGTCATCAGTCACTCACGGCTGGGCTTTTCAGTGACACAGCTACATTTGAGTCACCCATATGCCCATGACTAACCCCAGTACACCCACTCTACTTGTGCGGAATAACATCTTTGGTCTGTTATTGTTAATAACATTTGTTCACACCTCCCCAGAAAATGATGCAACACTTGAATGCATGAGACCCTATCTTAAAAAAAGCTTTTCAATTTTAAAAGATTTATTAGCCTGGCATAGTGGTGCACACCTGTAATCCTCAGGGAGGCAGAGGCAGGCGGGCCTCTATGAGTTTGAGGCCAGCCTGGTCTACAAAGTAATTCCAGGATAGACAAGGCTACACAGAGAAATCCTGTCTTGAAAAAACAAAAACAGCCAGGCAGTGGTGGGCACATATTTAATCCCAGCACTCAGGAGGCAGAGACAGGCAGATTGCTGTGAGTTCAAGGCCAGCCTGGTCTACAAAGTGAGTCCAGGACAGCCAAGGCTACACAGAGAAACCTTGTCTCAAAAAACCAAGAGAGAGAAAGAGAGAGAGAGAGAGAGAGAGAGAGAGAGAGAGAGAGAGAACCAAAAACAAATATAAAGGTTTATTTTATTTTTAATTATATATATGCAGATGTAGTGTATGCTACTGCCCACAGAGGTCAGGAGAAGTCACTGGTCACTGGATTCCATGGCCCCTCCTCCCATGGGTGAGAGGGACTGAACTCTGCAGGAGCAGGATACACTCGTTTTTGTTTGTTTTCTCCAGACAAGGTTTCTCTGTGTAGCTTTGGCTATCCTGGACTCACCCTGTAGACTCACAGAGATCCACCCGCCTCTGCCTCCCTGAGTGCTAGGATTACAGGTGTGTGCTGCCACGCCCAGCTTGTCCTATTATTTCTAAAAACATAATTGCACAAGGATGAAGTGCGTGACGCGGCTCTGCCACGTGTGCTGGAGTGTGGCTATCTCACCTTGAAGATGAGAGTTTTCCAAGAAGTCTTCATGGGTTTCTTTCGTCTCTCCAGGTTTTGCTGACCGGTACTCACTTCTCAGAGAAATCTTCCACCATCTAAAGATAATCTGTAATTAAACAGGAGTTGGTCAGTGTTAAAAATTACTATAATCCTGTCAGTTAAGTTTAGGATGGTTTGTTTTGTTGAGACAGGGTCTCATGTAGCCCAGGCCAGCCTTGAACTCATCATGTAGCCATGAGTGCATGATTCTCCTGTCTCTGTGTGCTAAGTGCTGGCAGGCAAGGGCTACCGTGCCTACCTGAAACTTAGGCTTTTGAGATACCTGTGGTATGCACACTGGACTATGTTCCCAACATTAGCAGTAACTTTACACTATGAAATAAATGTCTGGGCATCAGAGAACATTTTCCCTTAGAGATTGGTGTTAATAAAAACCACAGCGTTGGAAGGAGTTTTAACATCAGGTCTTTGGGGTTGGAGAGATGGGGCAGCATTGGTTACTCTCCCACAGGACCCACGTTTGATTCCTAACATACATGTAGCTGCTAACAAGCATCTGTAATTCCACTCCTTAAGGGACCCATTACCCTCTTCTGGTCTCCTTGGACACTGCATGCAGGTGGTGCACAGACATACATGTAGGCGACGGACTACATAGTGACGCCATCACACGCAAATCCTGCTATCTCCCCACCTCTACTGTGCTCTGACTGCCTCCCCTGTCCTGTTTTGCAATTTGACCTCCCCAGCTCTTCTAGACCAGATTCCACTATGAACTACTTTCTGGCAAAGTTCTTTGGTTACTTTTCAACTTTTTGTTGTTGTTGGTAGTGGTTTTTCTTTTCCTTTTTTTTTTTCTTTTTTTGATTTTTTTGAGACAGGGTTTCTCTGCGTAGCCTTGGCTGTCCCGGACTCACTTTGTAGACCAGGCTGGCCTCGAACTCACAGAGATCAGCCTGTTGCTGCCTCCTCAGTGCCAGGATTAAAGGCCTGTGCCACCACAGCTGGCTCCTTTGTTTACTTTTAATGCCTTTCAACTCTATAGGCATATGCCTTACAAAAATCCTATGTTAAGTAGATGATACACTCTCTATAGTGCTAAGACATGTAAAATGCTACAGGCTATGTGCACCCTCTTTTAAAGATTTTGTTTGTTTGGTTTTGTTACTTTTTTTCCTTTCTTTCCTTTTTTCCTTTTTCTTTTTTCTTTTTTTTTTCCCCGAGACAGGGTTTCTCTGTGTAGCCTTGGCTGCCCTGGACTCACTTTGTAGACCAGGCAGGCCTCGAACTCACATTGATCCGCCTGCCTCTGCCTCCCAAGTGCGGGGATTAAAGACCTGTCACACCACCGCCAACGTTACTTTTTTCTTGGTTTTTGTTACTATGTATGTGAGTGCTCTGCCTGCACTCTGCCCGTGAACCACTCTCATGCTCCAGGCCTACAGGGGCCAGGAGGAAGAAGTCAAGCCCTTCCAACTGCAGCTATAGACCTCTGTGAGTTGCCAAGGGGGTGTTGGGAACTGAACCATACCCATAAATGCAGCCCTTAAGATATGATAGATATTGATTTACATTCAGAATTTTAGATGCACCAAGATAGGATAGATGTTTTCTTCAAGGCTGCCAAATAAAAATAGCCAAAACACTATGAATGTAACATTTATATAATTCCTGATTGTTTCGTGGTTCTTCTTGATGTAGGTAGTTGATTGTATATAAATGTATATGTAAAAAGAGAAAAAAGCAGAGGTAGGAGGATCAGAAATTCAAAGTCATCTTCAGCTTTGTAGAGTGCGAAAAGCCAGCCCTTACTTGTGAGAAGAAATAAATCTCAACTATACACTGCTTTAAGGCTATAGAATATTAAAAAAAATAATAATAATAATGTAAAGGATGTAATTCTCTTTTTCTCTTATTTGAAACAGGGTCTCAAGTAGCTCTGACTGGCCTCAAAATTGTTTGGATTTTTGCTTTTGTTTGTTTTTGGTTTTTCAAGACAGGGTTTCTCTGTGTAACCCTGGCTGTCCTGGACTTGCTTTGTAGACCAGGCTGTCCTCAAACTCACAGCGATCCACCCGCCTCTGCCTCCCTAGTGCTGGGATTCAAGGAGTGTGCCACCACTTCCTGGCTCGGCTTTGAAATTGCAGCTGAGGATGACCTCGAACATCTGGTCCTCACCTCTGTCTCTCAAAAGCCAGGGTTGCAGGACTGCACAACTCCACTAATGTCATTTTATCTTCCTTTTTCTCTCCTAAGACAAGGCTGAACTGTATAGCCTTAGCTGACCTGGAACTTACTATGTAGACCAGGCTGACCTCAAACTCGCAGAGATCATCTGCCTACCTTTGCCTTCCCAGTGCTGGAATTAAAAGTGTGTGCCACCACACTTTTTCCTAGAACTCAATCTGTAGACCAGGCTGGCCTTCATCTCACAGAGATCCACCTGCCTCTGCCACCCCAGTGCTGAGTGCTGGGATTAAAGGTGTGTACCACCACACCTAGCTTTCCATCTATGGCTTTTAAAATTTTTGTTTTGTCTTTTGTTTTTTGTTTTTCAAGACAGGGTTTCTTTGTGTAGCCCTGGCTGTCCTGAACTCACTTTGTAGACCAGGGTGGCCTCCAACTCACAGAGATCCGCTTGCCTTTGCCTCCGGAGTGCTGGGATTAAATGCATGCACCACCATGCCTGGCTAAAGTTTTTTTTTTGTTTGTTTTTTCGTATTTTTTGGGGTTTTTTTGACACAAAGTCTCACATGGCCCAGGCTGGCCTCCAACTGTCTATGTCTATAGATGACCTTGATTCCTTGTTGTCTAACTCCTGATTTTCTTGCCCCAACCTCCTTAGTGCTGGTCTGGCAGGTATACACAATAATTGCCAGGGGGCTTTTGTTTGTTTTTGAGACTTTGTCTATCTTTCTAGCCCTGACTGGTCTAGAACTCACTACGTAGATCAGTTGGCTTCAAACTCACAAAGCTCCAACTGCCTTGGCCCCTCTCGGAGCGCTGGAAGTAAATGTGTCATTATGCCTGGCTAAATTTTATTCTTTTGAGACAAAGGGCCCATATGCAGCCCAGGCTAGTACAGAACCCAGAATGTGGTACAAGCTAGCCTCAAACTGAGAGCAATCCTCCCACCTTGGCTTCCTGAATGCTGAGATTACAAGAATGCACCGCTTTGCTCAACTTGATCCAATCTTATCAATGGACCTAAAGTCTGAGCCTGAATAAACTGAGACACGTTCCACAGCTTTGAATCCATAGTTCATTAAAAAGAAAAGAACTCCTTCCAAAATTAATAGAAACACAATACCAATAAAATAAATATTTGTCTGGTGTGTTTGTTTGTTTGTTTGTTTGGTTTTTTGAGACAGGGCCTCTCTATGTAGCCTTGGCTGTCCTGGACTCGCTTTATAGACCAGGCTGGCTTTGAACTCACTGAAATCCGCCTGCCTCTGCCTCCTGAGTGCTGTGATTAAAAGCGTGCGCCACCACTACCTGGCATTTGTCTGTTTTTAAAAAATGGGCCAAGCTATTGCCATTTCACAAGGTAAAATAAATGTATGGAAGTATTGGGATAGCCAAAGAGTTAGGGAATTGGTAGACAAGGAAACTTCCCCAAGAGGAAGCCCTGAATTTTCAAACTCTGTTAGAGTGGTGGTTTGCCCTTGTACTGGGGAGGCAGGGGGCAAGAGGCAAAGGGCAGGAGGCAGAAGCAGGAGGCAGGGGGCAGAAGGCAGGGGGCAGGAGGAGGAGGGGGCAGGGGGGAGGGAGCAGGGGGCAGAAGGGAGGGGGCAGGAGGCAGGAGTACTGAGTTAAACTACTGAGTTGCCCTACTGTCTCTAACCTACACCCACAAAACAAAACACACAAAACCCCGTACACCTCAGAGCCTAACATTGCACCAAGGAGTTCTCAAGTTGCTCAAACCTGCTTAGTTAAATGTTAACCAAAAGGGGCTAGAGAGAGCTCGGAGCCCAAGTGCTTGCTGCTCTCCCAGAGGACCTGAGTTCAGTTCCCAGAACCCACAGGGGAGGCTTACAATTGCTTGTAATTTCAGGAGATCCGATGCTCTCTCTGGCCCCTTGGGCACCCTCAGGAATACATTCACACAACACACACACACACACACACACACACACACACACACATCTTAAATTTAAAAAAAAAAATCACCAGGCGATGGTGGCACATGCCTTTAATCCCAGCACTTGGGAGGCAGAGGCAGGTGGATCTACTACTATGGGAAGTAGTTTAGAGGATTGCTATCTGCCCTGCCCCAGGTTAACTAAGACTATTTTAAAAATATAACAGGTGTTGCCAGGCGTGGTGGTGCACGCCAGCACTCGGGAGGCAGAGGCAGGCGGATTGCTGTGAGTTCGAGGCCAGCCTGGTCTACAGAGTGCGTCCAGGACAGCCAAGGCTAAACAGAGAAACCCTGTATCAAAAACAAAAACAACAACAACAAAAAACAAAAAACAAAAAAACCCAGAAAAACAAAAAACAAACAAATAGGTGTCTGTGTCTTGATTGATTGCGAGCGAGTTATACTGCCATAATCATAAGTACAGGCCTGATAATAAACGTTATTAGGCCGAGCTAGTAAACAAAGAACAACAAGTGCTGGCTGGGAACTCTGCAAACCAGGGTGACGTCAAACTCAGACATCTGCCAGCCTCTGCCTCCCAAGTGTCAGGATTAAAGGTGTGTGTCCCCACTGCAGGGCAGTGGCAGCTGCTTGTAATCTCAGTACTTGGCAGAGGCAGCTGAATCTCTTTGAGTTAGAAGCTAGCCTGGTCTATATACAGCAAGTTGCTGAATAAGAAAGGAGCCCTAAACAGGCCACAAAAGGATAAGAGTGAATATAATTAGCTGTGCTCCTGCCTCAAAGCCAGCAAAAACTAAAAGGTAAATTTATAGTAATAAATGGGGTTAACGCCGGGCGTGGTGGCGCACGCCTTTAATCCCAGCACTCGGGAGGCAGAGGCAGGCGGATCGCTGTGAGTTTGAGGCCAGCCTGGTCGACAAAGTGAGTTCAGGATGGCCAAGGCTACAAACAAAAAAAAAAAAAAAAAAAATGAGGTTAACAACATGGTGGCACATCCTGGTGATTCTAGCACTCAAGAAGTTGAGGCAGGTGCTGGGCGTGGTGGTGCATGCCTTTAATCCCAGCATTTGGGAGGCAGAGGCAAGGGTACTGCTGTGAGTTGGAGGCCAGCCTGGTCTACAAAGTGAGTCCAGAACAGCCAAGGCTACACAGAGAAACCCTGTCTCAAAAAAAAAAAAAAAAAAAAAAAAAAGAAAGAAAGAAAGAAAAGAAAAAGAAAAAGAAGCTGAGGCATGAGGCAGGAGATTAACTGTGAGTTTTCTATTAGCCTATGGTAAAGTCTCAAAAAAAAAACTTAACAAAGGAAGCTAGTGTGCACACTTCAGATATTCCTTTGCATGCTTGCTTTTTTTTTTTTTAAATTTTTGTTTTTTAGATTTGTTACTGTTGTTTTGCAAAGGAGACAGTTTCTCTGTGTAGCCCTGCTGTCTTGAAACTCGTTTTGTAGACCAGGCTGGCCTCGAACTCAGAGATCTGCCTGCCTCTCTCTCTCTGCTTCCTGAGTGCTAGGATTAAAGGCATATATCACCTCAGCCCAGATTCACACACTAATTTTTAAGGCTCCTCCCACTTTCTTGTCTTGAGCCTTCTGGTTCTTCTCTGTAGAAATCTGCTCACACTATGTTCCAGAGCTAGAGGACCTGGCCTCTTCTTGACTGACTCTGGTAGGCAGCTAGACCGGTAATGAGCAGATCTAGAAGCCACTGATGATGGCCTCTCCCTGGTAACTGTCAGCCTCTGACTAGATCTCCCTGTTTCTGGGTCACTTTTTTCTCCCTAGTTCAGATGGCAGGAATTTGAAGCCCTGTGGGCTTACACTCTGTGTATCCAAGCCTCCTGCTCCTCTCCCCAACAGTGGCAATTACCTGCTGACAGGTAATTACCCCATTCCCTGGTTCCCGGTGCGTGCAGAAGCAGCCTCATCTCAGTTGGAGAAAGACTGCTGACCACCCAACCTCCGTCTCTTGAGCAGAGCTTGTGCTTCACATGATACAGGAGAGAATGGGGGTGTGTGTGTCTGTGTGCTACCTGGTGCTCCATAAGATGCTCAGCAGCACGCTCTCCATGTACACCCCACTTCTCCACACTCTAGAGAGCTGTCTGAAAGCACGGGGTGCATATCTGTAATCCCAGGGATTCCCAACTATCTGTGGCTATAACAGCAAACTCAAGACCAGTGTGGGCTACATGAAACCCTGTCTAAAAGCAAGATGAAACAAAAGTCATAAAAACTTTTGAAGACTCAGCTGGGCGGTAGTATTGCATGCCTTTAATCCCAGCACTCAGGGAGGCAGAGACAGGTGATTTTTGTTTTGTTTTGTTTTTTTGAGACAGGGTTTCTCTGTTACACAGAGCCCTGGCTGTCCTGGACTCTCTGTAGACCAGGCTGGACTCAAACTCACAGAGATTCCTCTGCCTCCTGAGTACTGGGATTAAAGGCATGTGCCACCATGCCCAGCTGATTTTTTTTTTTCGAGACAGGGTTTCTCTAGGTAGCCTTGGCGTCACGGACTCGAACTCACAGGGAGGCACCTGCCTCTGCCTCCAAGTACTGGGGTTAAAGGCGTGCGCCACCATGGCCTGGCCCAGCTGAAATTTTTTTTAAAGTATTATTTTTTATGTGCATTGGTGCCAGATCCCCTGGAATTGCAGCTACAGACAGTTGTGAGCTCCCATGTGGGTGCGAGGAATTGAACCCTGGTCCTCTGGAAGAGCAGCCAGTGTTCTTAACTACTCAGCCATCTCTCCAGCCTAGGCAGGTGGATTTCTATGAGTTCCAGGCCAGCCTGGTTTACAGAGCAAGTTCCACAACAACCAGGTCTACAAAGAAAACAAAACAAAAACAAATAAATATAATAATAACAACAACAATAAAAGCTGGGTGCGGTAGTGCACACCTGTATCCCAGCATTTAGGGCAGGAGAGGCAGGAACATAACTAACTCAGCAGGACCCTGGAGTGATGGCCGAGACCTTTTACAGACTTTCATACTATAATAAAATGGCCGAAGTGGTGCAGTCTTATTATTATTTATTATATTTTATTTTCAAGACAAGTTTCTCTGTGTAGGCTTGGCTGTCCTGAACTCGCTTTGTAGACTAGGGTGGCCTCAAACTCACAGCAATCCTCCTGCCTCTGCCTCCTGAGTACTGGGATTAAAGGCATGCTCCACTATGCTTGCCCAACTATGTTCCCTATTCTTTCTGGGGGGTGGGGATGGGGGGAAAGATGGTTGGGCTGGAGATGGCTCTACTTGTCCTTTGACTTCCACACACACCCGGTAGCATGTGTCCCTCTCCTCCCCAGAGATGGTGCTGTAACTTTCTTGGCAGGAAGTATGTTTGTCCGATTTTTGTTTTGTAAGATTTTTAAATGTGTATGTAATTATGCCTGTATGTGGGAATGCACACTCACTTGCGGGTTCCTGTGGAGGCAGAAGAAGATGTTGGATTGCCCTTGCTGGTGTTGTAGATTGTTGAGAGGGGCGTGAAGGGAGTGTTAGGAACTGAACTCCAGTCCTCTGAAAGGACAGCAAGTGTTCTTAACTGATGTGAAGCCTCTCTAGCCAGACACCCCACCCCTGAGCCCCTGAAGAAAGACATTTCAAAGAAAAACTTGTGCCCCCTTCTTATGGCTACCAGACAACTGAAACAATGGATCTTAAGAAACTGGAAATTAGCCGGCGGGGTGGTGCATGCCTGTAGCTCCAGCACTCGGGAGGCAGAGGCAGGTGGATCTCTATGAGTTCGAGGCCAGCCTGGTCTACAAAGAGAGTTCATGACAGCTAAGGCTGCACACAGAAACCCTGTCTCAAACAAAACAAAACAAGACCGACCCTGAAGACCAGTCGGGGGAGGATGTCACTGGGTCCTTTTGCTCTCTTCCCAGTGTTTTTCACTCCTACTGGCTAACTTAGTTAATGTCCAGTGCCGGCTCTTACCCTGAGTCCAGTAACAAGGGGAGAGTCCACTCTCAGACTGCGGCTCTACCTAGAAGGGTTACTGATTTACTCAGCTCCACTCTCAAACTAGCTGAAAAGAAATCACAAAGGCCCAGGACCCAGCAGAAGCCCAGCTCCCTTTCTCTCTTGAGACTCTTGGTTCTCCCAGGAATCCCTAAGTTTGATGGTTGGAGACGAGGGAGGCTCCCAGCATCTTCTAGCCAACCTATGGTCTGTACTAGATATTCTGAAGACCATGCTTTACCCATAGTTTGGTTTTAAGTATTTCAAGTTCCTAGGCCTTTGCACATCAAAAGGTGGGTGAAGAAATTCCCCCTCGGCGAGAAAAGAAACAAGAACCTGAAAAAGGACAAGTGCCAAAGCCAACCTAAACGTTAGCTGGGCCTGATAGCGCATGTGCATAATACCAGCTGCTTTGGAAACTGAGGCAGGAGAACTGTGTTAGATCTCAAGAAATTCCTTTTCCCATAACAGTCTGGCATTTAGACAAAAGCAAGCATTCCCTCGGGGACTTAAGATAGTCTCTACTTGCTAGAAGGAGTCATTCTCCCTATCTCTGGTGATGGACTTAGGGCTCTTGCACTGACCTATGCTTGAGGTGCCTGTTTAGCAAAGCAAAGCAGAGGCTGGCAGCTCACCTCAGTGTCTGGCTCCTCAGCACTTCTCATCACGCCCCTACCCTGAATCTTTCCAGCCCCTGAGCTCCATTCCTGTGGCCCCACCCCCACCCACCCCCGCTTCTCTGATCCCTTTATAATCTCAGTCATTTCGGCTACTCAGGTTCTTGGCCTCTTGCCCTCTTGGCTTCTGGCTGGCTCCGCTCCTGGATCTCTCTTGGCCCGTGATTCCTCTTGGCCTCTGGGTGCTGTCTTGGCTCCTTCCTCCCTCTCCCATACCTCTCCCCCCACCCCTGTCCTCCCCACTAATCCCCCTGCCACTATACCCCTTCCCCCATAGCCTGGTTCAGTCTGAACACTTCTAGATACCTCTGGCTGTTTTCTCCCTCATATCTACACTAAACCTCTCCTCCACCATATATAGCAGGCCTCATGTCCTTTGTTTCTTATTCAGAGACTGTGTGATAAGTGAGACCATCTCAAAAAGAAACATACAGAAAGGAGTTGGAAATGTCGCTCTCTTGGAAGATCCTATTTCTACCAAATACAAGGCCTAGGGTTCAGTTCTCACCCACCACAGCATTACCAGAACAGCCAGGTGTCTTTTGGCCAGCAACCCCATTATAATAGAAAGTCAAAAAAAATTAGATGGTGGTGATGCACACCTTTAATTCTAGCATTAGGGAGGCAGAGGCAGGAGGATTTCTGTGACTTCGAGGCCAGCCTGGTCTACAAAGTAGGTCCAGGACTGCCAAGGGTACACAGAGAAACCCTGTCTCAAAAAAAAAAAAAAAAAAAAAAAAAAAAAAAAAAAAGAAAGAAAGAAAGAAAGAAAGAAAAATTACAAAAAACAAAAACATAATGGAATATATAATTTAAAAATGAAAGAATACCTATACACATTTATATTAAGTACAGCATTAAAATAATTTACAGCTAGGAGTGGTGGCACATGCCTTTAATCACAGCACGAAGCAGGTAGATCTCTATGAGTTCCAAGCCAGTAGGGCTACAAAGTGACCTTATCTAAAACAAAGGGCTGGAGAGATGGCTCAGAGGTTAAGAGCACTGGCTGCTTTTCCAAAGGTCATGAGTTCTATTCCCAGCAACCACATGGTGGCTTACAACCATCTATAATGAGATCTGGTGCCCTCTTCTGGTGTGCAAAACACTGTATACATAATACATAAATAAATCTTTAAAAAAAAAATAACAAGCTGGAGAAATGGCTCAATAGTTGAGAGCACTGTCTGCTCTTCCAGAGGTCATGAGTTCAATTCCCAGTAACCACATGATGGCTCACAACCACCTATACTGAGATCTGGTACCCTCTTCTATTGTGCAGGAGTACATGTAGGCAGAATACTGTATATGTAATAAATAAAATTTAAGAATAAAATAAACAAAACAAAAAAACAAACCAACTAACAACTGTTTCACTTACTGTGTAGGATTCGGTGATAACTTTTTGTCACTATCTATGAGATTCCAGTCTCAGGCTCAGCTGGCCCAAAATTCCCTGGCCTCTCTGACTGAGCTAAATTGGGATTGTGTAAACAGTGATAAGTCATGTATAAGTCGTTGGTCCTGTTCCCTGTAGTCAACGCACCGGCTCAGGTTCCTCCTCCCTGTGTGCTGAGATTTCCTTTGGGAGTGCGTAAACAATGGCGAGCCCCTCCTTCTAAGGCCCCAGTTGATTGGAATAGTAGCTAGAAAGGCTGCTTTGGGCAGGGACCTCAAAGGCAAAGGTTCCAGAAACATCCTTGGTTCTCAGTGCAGGGGTGCCAGGAGGGAGCTCTGGTTTGGCCTGCACGTTACACGGAGGGTGTAGATGGCTCTGTGTGTGGCTTTGGAACTGGACCTGTGGATTTGCATCCTATCTCCGAAATGACCTCCAGCAGGGGAATGATGCAGCAGGGATGGAATGCACCTCTAGGTGGACACATGCCTTAGGAGTTAGCAGAGTAGGGAGAGGCCAAGCAGCCACTCCTAGCAAAGGGGCTCACTCTGAGCTAGGCAGACTCCAACGTTTCCTTCCCAGAATGCTCACCCTGCTTAGTGCGGTCCTTACTAGTCTCCACGAAGGGAGACTGAATCTGTTCAGCTTCTGCGTCCACTTTCAGAAAGGAGTTGATTCTTCTTTTTGAGGCTGGCTGGAGCCTATGGGTGCTTTTCTCCTGGTACTTTCCAGGCTTCTGTATTCTTCCTTTAAAGCTCCCTTCTCCTCCTTGCTTTTTTCTGTCCTGGGATGAAGGCTTGACTCAACATGGCTTCCCCCCTTCTCTCCTCCACTCTGTTCCTCTGGGCAGCAGCTGGGGTGCACAGATTGCCGGAATTGGGGGTTCGTTCTTTCTTTCTTTCTTTCTTTTTTTCCGAGACAAGGTTTCTCTGTGTAGCCTTGGCTGTTCTGGACTTGCTTTGTAGACCAGGCTGGCCTTGAACTCACAGCAATCCGCCTGCCTCTGCCTCCTAAGTGCTGGGATTAAAGGCATGCGCCACCACTGCCTGGTTGTGGGATTTTCTTTTAAACTCTGCTAAAAACTGGCCTCTTCAAGTAACCTTTGGCTTTGCTGGACTCTCAAACTTTCCAGCAGCAGCGAGCATGACTCTAACAACGTTCAGCCTGGGGGAACTAATGAGTTGCTGAGCTTGTTTACAGAACATGGCTGAGAACTTGCCCACAGAAGTATGGGTGATTACAGAGATGGAAAGGCTACACCTCGAAGAACGATCACTTTCCTTTCCCCTATAATGGAGTCTCCTGTTACCCTTAGCCGTCTATATACAACAGCCCCTCTCCAGAGAGCCCCTCCCCCAGGCCTTGTGCAATTAGTGCAGGATTGCACACAAATAGCCAGGAGGCACAGCTGGAGTCCCAGGTGAGCTTCCAGTGCTCAGCCCCATTGGCTGCGTTTCTGAGGTCTCCTGCAAGCCTGCGCTGGGGATCTGTTGATCTGCTGATGATAACTTTGCCTGGAGGACCGTGTTCTATAACACCAACTCATTCTGTCCTCCCTTGGGTTTTCAGAATACATTTTAGTGCAAGCTCTTAGTCCCTCCGCTTTTGTCAGCTTCCCAAGATGGCAGTTGGCAGTGATGAAACTACAATAAGAATTCATTTCTCCTGAGGCCAGTAGATGTAAAATGTCCTCCACTTGCCTACTGCCCACTATGGTTTTCAGTGTAACCTGAAAGACGTTGCCTTGACTTCCTCATACTCCCCACAATACTCAACCCACTCACTGCACCTGGCTCCAAACATTCTTCATGGACATTTACTTACTGGTTATGTGACCAATGATCTCTTCAGTAACTTTGGTGGCACAGGTAGATGATTATAGCTACTAAGGAGGCTCAGGCAGTTAGATCTTAAATTCAAGGCCAGCCTAAGCAACTTAAATAAATAAAAATGGACATGAGACTAGCTCAGTAGAAGAGTACTTGCCTAGCATGTGTAAAGCCTGGGCAGACTCTGCAGTAACACAGAAAGAAAGAGAGGACTGAAGTTAGCTCAGTGTCTAGGACGCACATTCCCAGCATGCCAGAAGCTGAGGTAGTGTCATCATAAGTTCCAGGGCCAAGTTGGCTACAAAGCAAGACCCTGCCTCAAAGACACAAGAATGAAAAACAAAATTATTGGGAGTTTGGAGAGATGGTTTAGTGGTTAAGAGTACTGGCTGCTCTTCCAGAGGTCCTGAGTTCAATTCTCAGCAACCACATGGTGGCTCACAACCATCTGAAATGGGGCTACACAGAGAAACCCTGTCTTGGGAAAAAAACAAAACAAAACTACAACAACAAAAACAAAAAACAAACAAACAAAATAACCCATCTGAAATGGGATCTGATGCCTTCTGGGTGTGTGTGAAGACAGATTATTCATACACATTAAAATAAATAAATTAATTAAAAAACAAAATTATTATTGTTATTATTTTCTTGTTTTTCAAGACAGGGTTTCTCTGTGCAACAGCCCTGGCTGTCCTGGACTCACTTTGTAAACCAGGCTGGCCTCAAACTCAGAGATGTGCCTGCCTCTGTCTCCTGAGTGGAGGGATTAAAAGCGTGCACCACCACGCCTGGCTAACTAGGGCTCTATAATGACTGTCTTTTCTCAAATAAGAAAATAAAGAAGCCAGGCTCAATTGTGCATGCCTGTAATACCAGCACTCAGGAGGCAGAGGCAGGTGGATCTCTGTGAATTCCAGGTCAGCCTGGTCTACAAAGTGAGTCTAGAACAGCCAAGACTTCACAGAGAAATCCTGTCTCAAAAAAACCAAGAAATAAAATAAATGAACAAATGATAAATAAAATTCCCTGTCTCAATGAAGCTTGCATTCCATCAGTGGAAGAAGAAAGACTACATAGCTTGCTTTATTTTTGGAGGATGGTGGAAAAAAGGTTAGGCATTGTCTCTTGTATCCTAGGTTGGTGTTAAACTTACTATGTGTCAAAGGGTGGCCTTGAACTCCTAAACCTCCAGCACTTTGCTTCCCCAGTGCCAGGATTACAAATGTGTAGTGTGCGCCACCATTACAATGCCAGGAACTGAACCTAGAGCTTTGAGCACTCTACCAACTAAGCCATACCCCTGGTCCTTATACTTCCTTGTTTCAGTGCTCACACAATCCTAGTCTCCAGAGATCTGGAAGACTCTGTCCTTCATTCAGCCTGTTGGAAAGAACCAACGCCACTCCTAAATTCATTTTTATTTTTATTTTTTCCCCCGAGTTTCTCCATGTAGCCTTGGCTGTCCTAGACTCACTTTGTAGACCAGGCTGGCCTTGAACTCACAGCAATCCATCTGCCTTGGCTCCCCCCCCCCCCCCCCCCCCCCGCCCCAGTGCTGAGATTAAAGGCGTGCGCCACCAAGCCTGACCTTCTAAACTCCTCTTTAACCTACTCTATAGCCCAGAGTGGTGATCCTCCTGCCTCAGCCTTCCCAAGTGCTGGGATTGCGGTTATGTACAATCATATCCTGCTACAAAGCTTTGTTGTCCCATTCTTATTTTCTGCTCCTGGCTGCTGCTAAGAGAATTCCTAAGGAGGCTAGAGTACAGTGTAGCCCAGTGAGCAAGTGCTTGGCCAGCATGTGAGCGGCCCTGGGCCTCATCCCTTGCACTGAGGAAAAATCAACACTCTGACTAACACCCAGATTTCCCCATACCTTCTGGCTCACCCTGCCCGTGTCCCACCTCAAGTAGTATTGTGCCTGCCTACCAGTGCTTGTGTTTGCCAGGCACTGCTCCTGCCGGGAACATCTGGCTATCTCCCAGTCCTAGACTGTTAGGCAGGGCGTCAGCAGAGCTTTTCAAGCTCAGGCTAGTTTGCACATCTCAGAGGGCTCTGCACATGAATCTCTCACAGCTCTTAAGCCACGGCACTCAACCTGGCTTTCTCGTCATATTCCCAGACAACCTTGCTCAGGACTTTGCTCTTCACTCTGGTCCTCTTGAGGGCTAAGGCCCTCTCAGTTTCCCTCATCTTCCGGAATGTCAGCCATCTCTCAGCCTTTTTCCTGGGCTCCTGCATGCCTATGGCTCATAATTTATATCTCAGCCCAGATCTCTTAGTTTATGAACATGTCTACTTGGCTGTGCTACCCTAATATTTAAACCAAAAATCAATAATTTCCCCCCAAGTCTTCTCTTACAGAGTTTGTAGGGGCTGGGAAACTCCAGCCAATATAACATATATGCATATTTAATATGCACTTACCTCCATCATGATAGAACAGATTTTATTATTGTTATTGCTTTTAGATGCTGGCCTGAAAACAAAATTTTCTCTGCCTTAGGAGCACTGGGATATAGATATATGCTGCCATATCCCTTTACATAGTCAATGAGGACTTGAACTTAGGTTGTCACGCTTGTGTGGCAAGTGCTTTCCTCAGTGAGCCATTTCCTCAGCCCCAGGTTTCTAAAGATTTAAGGAGGAAAACTGAAAACAAAACAAAGAAGAAGCCAGGGCACACTCCTTTAATCCCAGCAGTCCGGAGGCAGACGCAGGTGGATCTCTGTGAGTTAAAGGCCAGCCTGGTCTACAAAACAAGACAGGACAGGCAGAGCTGTTACACAGAGAAACTCTGTCTCAAAAAATAAAAACAAAAATAAACAAAGAGGGCTGGAGAGATGGCTCAGAGGTTAAGAGCGCTGTCTGTTCTTCCGGAGGTCCTGAGTTCAATTCCCAGCAACCACATGGTGGCTCACAACCATTTATAATGAGATCAGATGTCCACTTCTGATGTGCAGGCACACATGTGGGCATAATACTGTATAAATAAGAAACAAATCTTTAAAACAAACCAAACAAATAATATGTTTCACAAACTGTGGGTGATCTCAAACTCAAGCCATTTCTTATATGGCTTCATATAAAAAGTATAGAAGTTCCAGGACAGCCAGGACCACACTGAGAATATAGAGCGACTCTGTTTCCTACAGGAGCAGCAGCAGCAGTAGAAACAACAAAGAGTCTGTAAGTCTCTAGACGGTACCCAGGAATTAGAACTAGTGCTAAGTAACAACAGCACTGGGGAGGTGAAGGCAGGAAGATCAGAAGTGAAAGGTCATCCTCAGCTAGTGAGTTCAAAGCCAGCTTGGGATACATGAGGATCAATGGTAAAAAGAAACACAAATCTTGTTTAGGCCTGTGGCATAGTGGCCAGGAAGTAAAAGCCAGAGGAGCTTCCAGCACTATCTGATTCCAGAACCTATGGTGCAAGGAGAGAACTGACTTCTAAAAGTTGATCTCTGACCTCCACAGACACAGTATTTTTTCCTATTTCACTTTCATACGAACCCAGAGTTGTGAGGATGTTGTAGGCCCCAACAGAGAGCTCTGCCAGGATGACATGGGGCTTTCCCAAGGAAGACTCAGACACAGAAAGATCTGTAGTTAAAGGCTATCCTCAGGAACTTAGGCCTATTTATTGTTCTGCCCTTCCTGGTTCAGGTAATGTGGGTTTCAAGTAAAGGCTGGTTACTGTATAGTCACAGGTTGGCCATGGCTGCTGTGGTTACCTGTGTTCTCGTTTACGTCTGAGAGAGGAAATCTTAACCCCTCACCCATCCCTACAGAAGAGAAGGAATTCTCGTCTGTGCTACTATCTAATCAGGCCATATAGCCATCCCAGTTTTACTGTGCAGCTTTCTCTCTGAACCTAAATGTAAACAGGAACCATATATGTATGTATGTATGTGTATATGCACACACACACAGACATTTGTTTGTTTGTTTTTTGAGATGGAGTTTTTCTTGTAGTCCTTGCTGTCCTTGACTCACTTTTTAGACCAAGCTGGCCTTGAACTCTGCCTCCGGAGTGCTGGGATTAAAGGTGTGTGCCACCATGCTGGGGCAAGATATATAACTTTTTATCAGGCTGGAGAGATTGCTTAGAGTTTTAAAAGCACTGGCTGCTGTTACAGAAGACTAGGCTTTGGTTCCTCCCACCTATATTACAAGGCTCACAACATCCTGTAACTCCAGTTCTGAGGGAGCCAAGACCTTCTCCTGGCTTCTGCAGGCACTGCATATATGTGGTAAACAGACAAGCAGGCAAAGACACAAACATTTAAGAAATCCTTAGCCAGGCGTGGTGGCACAGAACTTTAATACAGGCTTTTGCTATGTAGTGTAGCCCAAGCTAGCCTTGGCATAGACATGAAGAGTAGGTTGGTCTTGAACTCAGCTTTTTTTTTTTTTTTTTTTTTTTTTTTTTTGTCTCAGAGCCCTGTGTGCCTGGGTTATCACCACACTCAGCAAATGATTCTAATTATATCTGAGGCAGGAATTAAAAAAAAAAAAAATGGGGGAATTGTGGAGATACAGGGAGAAAAGTCTGAGAAAGGATGAGAATGAAGGTTGATCTGCCTCTACCACAGAGAAAGGCTGGAGGCCCCAAAGCCACTGAGACCATCTATGTCGCCCAAAGGCATGGTCAAAGGCAAGAAGCACACTGCTCTCCCAGTGGATCAGATGGTGCTGTTGCTAGAGACACCTCATCAAGGATGTCAAAGATGATAATTAGGCTGCATTTACTTCAGGCTAAAATGATATCTAACCTTAGGTTTCAAGCACTCTCCTCTTTTCCCTAAACCTAAATAGCACCCTTCATAAATCCTCTTTACAACCTGTTTACTGAGAAAATTTCCTTAGCTTTTAACTTTGTTATAAATTACATTCTTTAGACAATGCTGGAGAGAAGGGGGAGTCCTGGGTAACCTTTAGAGGTGTAATTGAGAAAGCCACAGGAATACATGTCCCCATTGTAAAACCACTTAAAGGCCTCTCTTAGAGAGACTCACACTTGTCCTGCCCAGTCAGTCTCCTCCCTCCCCCATAAATCCAATCTTGCTTCATTTTTGGCTGGCCCTGAAATGAATTTCTTTATGGATGCCACAAATCCTAGGTTTGCTTGACTGGAGGCTTCTAAGAGCCCAGGCGGCTGCAGATGTGGTGAGGAGCCGCGTCCCTGCCTCCAGTGACAGGCCTAACACAAAAATACGTATCACATCCCTCTTGCTCTCTGGCTGTCCTTGTTGCCGTTAACCTCCTCACGAAATAGCTCGGCAACTGAGAGTACTGATTCTTCTGGCCGAGGACTTGGGCCTAATTCCCAGCACCCACACAGTAGCTCACAATCACGTGTAGCTCTAGTTTCAGGAAATCCTGTGTCATCTTCTGACCTCCCTGGGAATCAGGCACACATGCAGTTCCTATTCACGTAGGCAAAACACCCTTACACATAAAATAAAATAAATGACAATAACCTCACACTTTTCTAACAAAAGCTGCATAAGGGGATGGAGAGATGCAGAAGTTTAGAAAACTTGCTCTTCCAGACGACCCAGATTTATTTCCTAACACCCATATGGTGGCGGCCTGGCTCACAACCATCTGTACCTCAAGCTGTAGTATTGGATGCCATGGGCCTCAGTTGGAGGGCTCATTGACTCAGCTCCATGCCCTGCTGTGTGGAAATCTACCAGACTTCCTACCAGTCTCCTTGTCTTCCTGTCTGTACCTGGACCCCTTCCGTTCCTCAGTTTCCTGTTCCTAAAGCCTTTTAACTGCAACTTAGCTCACAAAACTGACTCCAGCAGCTCCACTATCTGAGCTCTCCTGACGCTTGACCCTGTTGCAGCCCGCTTCATTCCGTAACCATACATATGAGTATACACAGAAAGATATACTGACTGTGCCATGTGTATGTGAGCTATAAAAAGATCATATTAATAATTAAGATTGGAATGAAGACAGCGGGGCAGTGGTGGAGCACAACTTTAATCCTAGCACTTGGGAGGCTGAGGCAGGCAGATCTCTGTGAGTGTGAGGCCAGCCTGGTCTACAAAGCAAGGCTACACAGAGAAAACCTGTCTCAAACAAACAAACAAACAAAAAAACAAAAAACAAAAAAACCCAAATGAATGAATCTACCTGCCCCCCTCCAGGTTGTCTCACTACCTAGCCTTAGCTAACCTGGAACTCACTATGTAGATCAGGCTGCCTCTAACTCCTAGAGATTTGCCTGTCTCTATCTCCTTGGTGCTTGGATTAAAGATTTCACAGAGAATCCGTATCTTGAAGAAAATCCAAAATCCAAAATCCAAATCCAAAACACCTAAAATATACACTCAGCAAAAAAGGCTATGGTAGGGAGGGACTGAAGAGATGGTTCAGGGGTTAAGAGTACTTGCTGAGGCCCACTGAGATGGCTCAACAGGTTAAAATGTCTGCTACCAAGCTTCACACTTGACATTCAATGCTCAGGACCCATAAGGTAGGAATGAACAGACTCCCATAAGTTGTTCTCTGACCTCCACATGTACGCTGTGGTACAATCCATGCCCCATATAGGCACATACATTAACAATATAATAAAATGCACTTGTTTAAAAACAGTTGGATGTGTAATTATGAGGACCAGAGTTTGGATCCCAGCACCCAGGTAACCCAAGGGCTATAGGGTTAAAATCAGACATCCCTGAGGCTCCATGGCCCAAACCTAGCAATGTAGCTACACGGCAGGAGTTGGAGGTTTAGAAATGTTGTCATTTCTTTTTCTTTTTAAAGTCCCTTTCTTCAGCTACAAATCAGGTAGCCATTCACTGTTAAAAAGGAAAAATGGTTACTGGGGACAATTAATGCTTTCTGCCATAGGCAGAATGTACCAGAATGTACCAGAATGTATCCAGCCACATTCCTGGGGAGTCCTTACAAAAGAAACTTTTATTTCCCATGTTTTAACCAAGACTGTCTTATCACACAATTCCCGCTGCAGATACATTTTATCATTTACCAGGAGGCAGAGTTAACTCTCAGGAACCCTTAGATAACGTGTATAGGATGGCATCAGTATCAATTCTGCTACTCCCCAGCCCAACAAGCACATCCAAATGTGGATACAGGAGTCTCTCTTTGCTCCACTAGTTTGTACTTGCCTACACATGCCAGCATGCACTTTACTACTGAGCTACCTCCTAGTCCTGCCCTGAGCTTCAGCCTGAGAGTTCTCGCCTTAGCTGCTTTCCATGCTCTGGGAATGCCATCCAGGACTTTCCCACTGCTGTGTCAAAGTATAGCTTTTGCTTTTCTTTTTTGGGGGGTGCGGATGGTTTCAAGACAAGGTTTCTCTGTATAATAGTCCTGGCTATCCTAGAACTCTCTTTGTATACCAGGCTGACCTCGAGCTCATAGGGTTCCTCCTGCCTCTGCCTCCAGGTGCTGGGACTTCAGGTGTGCGCCACCATGCCTGACTAGTTTTTCGTTCTTAATCTCTGGAGTACCTGTAAACCACCCAGCTGCTTTAGGTGTGCATGCCCCTGTGCAATCCACAGGCATTTTAGGTTCAACTCTAAGAAACAGAAATAAATGTCTCCCTCTTCCTGCATTCCTTATGCAGTTGGTGGCACTGAGTCATCCTAGATGCTCTCATTCCTAGTTATCCCATAGCATCAAGTCCATGGCCAAATCCCATCAGTTTCACGTCTTTCATGGTGCTTACCATCCCTTTCATCTCCACAGTACCCTGGAGACAAGGGTCCAAAGCTCAGAAGACTGACCCCTCAGTGGTGCTGAGCCAGTCCATCCTTAGATAGTTGCCCAAAGCCTCTTCTAGAGAACTTTATTTGCTCCTCCCAAAGCCAATACCTGAGGTGGTAGGCAAGGCCTACAGGTCAAAAGAGGGCACCAGATCTCATTACAGATGGTTATGAGCCACCATGTGGTTGCCGGGAATTGAACTCAGGACCTTTGGAATTTGGAAGAGCAGGCAGTGCTCTTAACCTCTGAGCCATCTCTCCAAACCTCTTATTCCTTTTTTTTAAAAAACTCTACATTAAGTAACTTGGGGCTGGATTGATGGCTCAGTGTTTAAGAGCCCGTACTACTCTTTGAGAGGGCCCAAGGCAGTTCCTAGGCCACACTGATTTACAACTGCCAGTTACATCCAGTCACAAGGGATCTGGCCCCTCTGGCTTCCAAGGACACCTTTACACATGTGGCATACACAGATACACATACACAGATAATTTAGGAATAATAAAGTCTTGAAATAATGCAATGTCAGGGCTTGGAGAAGATGACTCAGCAGTTAAAAGCACTTGCTGTCACAGTTATGAGGCCTAGTGTTCTTAGCCCACCAACCACTTAACAAGCCCGTTGTCCTGCAACCAACTGTAATTTCCAGCTCCCAGGGGTCCAACACTCCCTTCTGACTTCTGTGCATGCACAAGTATGCCTGCACACACAGCTGCACGTACATTCACACACATATCAATTAATACATAAAAAATTAACAAGGCTCTTTCCCCATGGGAATGTTGTCTCTTGAATTCCCAGAACCTATGTCTTCCCTTGGGCCACTCTTCTACTGAGATCACCCTTTCTCTAATCTTTACTTAGCTTATCCATCCAGTTCTCAGATTCTCTGCCAGGGAGCCCCTTAACATGACCCTTTTCAGGGAAGAGTATCAGGAGAAAGCTTAGGAAAGAAGGAGAAAGAAGGATTAGCTGCAATATTTCCATCCCAACCACCCAAGAGACTCTGAATGACGGGCGGGAGCAAATGAACATTTGGATACACGACAAGACACTGCAGAAAATACATCTTGACATGATCAGCAGCAGGCAACATCCATTTCTTGGCACATTAGTGAGACGAACACAGGCAGAGGATTTGCTTCCTAGCAAATGAGATGATGGATAAGCATTGGTCCTTAAATAAAAAGCTGTACAGAATAAAGACTACGGTGGCCCATGTTCCTCTGGCATCAGTCATCTGGGTAGCTCTAAGCATGGAGCTGAGTATAATATGAATTCAGTTCATGAACAGTTGTCTTTTTCTTTTCTTTTTTGGCTTTTCCCAGACAGGAGTTCTCCGTGCAGCCTTGGCTGTCCTGGAACTCACTCTGTAGACCAGGCGGGCCTTGAACTCAGAGAGTCACCTGCTTCTGTCTCCTGAGTGCTGGGACTAAAGGCATGTGCCACCACTGCTTAGTATAATTTTAAGGCTTATTTGTTAAAAAAATTTTACATTCTTTTGTTTTTCCTTTGTACCTTATTTCTCCCCCAGGACTTAAGATTGAACCAGAGTCTCAGCACATTCAGCACTCTTATCACAGAGCTATTTTCCCAGCTCCTGCTATTTATCTTTTTATTTTATTTATTTTGTTTTATATGTGGGAAGGCTATGTATGGAGGTCAGAAGACAATTCATTATATATATATATATATATATATATATATATATATTTCCAGAAGACAATTCTTTTTTTTTTTTTTTTTTTTTTTTTTTTTTGGCTGTCCTGAACTCACTTTATAGACCAGGCTGGCTTCGAACTCACAGCGATCCGCCTCTGTCTCCCAAGTGCTGGGATTAAAGGCGTGTGCTACCACGCCCAGTTAGAAGACAATTCTTAAGATTTGGTTCTCTCAGCCTGGTGCAGAGGCACACGCCTGTAGTCCTAGCACTCCAAGAGGTTGAAGTCAGCCTGATCTCCAAAGGATTCTTTTTCCCTGTCTGGAGAAAAAGGGAAAAAATTGGTTCTTAGGCTGGGCAGTGGTGGCGCATGCCTTTAATCCCAGTGCTTGGGAGGCAGAGGCAAGTGGATCTCTGTGAGTTCGAGGCCAGCCTGGTCTACAAAGCGAGTGCAGGACAGCCAAGGCTACACACAGAGAACTCCTGTCTCAGGAAAAAAAAAAAACAAAAAACCTAGTTCTCTCCTTCCACCATGTCATGCAGATGTGGAGGTGAAAGGACAACTTGCAGGAGTATATTCTCTCATTCCACCATGTGGCTCCTAGGGAATCTTACTCAGGTTGACAGGCACGGTGACAAGTAACTTTACTTACTGACCTAAGACCTTCTATCTTTGACAATCTCAAGGCATATGGGAAGACTTAGTCATGAGCACCTGGATCCTGCATCTCCCAAGGCTCCCTTCCTTGGCCTCCACTGTAAGATTGTTGCTCCTGTGTTACTTCCTGGTCATCTTCTCAGTCTCCATTTCTGTCTAACCAGAGCAGAAATGACCATACATCTGATCTCAGTAAAAATGTTCATGAAGTCACGCCGGGTGGTGGTGGTGGCGGTGCCCGCCTGTAATCCCAGCACTCAGGAGGTAGAGGCAGGCAGATCTCTGTGAGTTCAAGGCCATCGCGGTCTACAAAGCGTAGTCCAGGACAACCAAGGCTACACAGAGAAACCCTGTCTTGAAAAACAAACAAAAAAGCTCATGAAGTCACAGAAGAGTGATCCTGCACTGAAACTTATAACATATCTTAGGCTGGGCATGGTGGCACACTCCGTTAATCCCTGCACTAGGGAGGCAGAGGCAGGTAGTTCAAGGCCAGCCTGATCTACAAAGCGAGTTCAGGACTACCAAGACAGAGAAACCCTGTCTCGGAAAAAACAAAAACAAAAAAACCAAAACCAAACAAACAAAACAAAAATCTTAGGATAGCCAGTTGGAAATCCAAACACACTAAATTTTGAACAAAATCAGGGACCAATAGCGTTTACATTACAGGTACAGTGCATTTGAGATGGCACAAAAGCCTGGGCCCATTAATTTAGGGCCATTGGCCTAAAGAGATAAACTCAATCCCACAGGTTTAAGAGAACATTCTTGCCCTATTTTAACATGAGAGGTCAGTGCTGTGGCTTGCCTGAGGCACTGCAGGACCCAGAGGTACAGATGATAAGATCTGAAAATCAACCCTTTTAGTTTGCTGTCCTCTACTGCAGCCCTCCTTATCTCTGATTGCAGAGCCTAAGCCTTGAGGAGCACCACAGACAATGAAATTGAGGGGGCTGGGGAGGGAGCAAAGTCCTGGCCTAGCAAGGGCGAGATCTTTCAGGGCGGGGTGTGAGGTTAAAGGTGGTGTTTAGTCCCCACCACCTCAGGCAAACAACAATTGACATTGAAAGGTTGACTCGATTGGTTCAGGCTGAACTAACAATGCAGTTTCTCGGAGGCCTTGGGTCATGTGCCCATCCTTGCGATTTTTATCAATCACAATAGTATGAGGGTAGACAGGAGTAGCAAAGGGCAGTGAGTGGAATGCGTTCAGGACAGATCAACAACAGTGAAATGTGTGGTTGGAACAGAGACTTTGTAGAATATCTGACTGGCTCTCAGCGAGAGGTGGGACCAGATGGGGCCGGTGACCTCAGAAGTAAAGCTGAGCACTACTAGTAGCCCCTGAGAAATATGAGCTTGGCCAGCGTGTTCTCATTGCTTATGGCAGCTACTCCCTCCTGAGGGACTGCAGGTACCAAGTTAGCAAATTTCCAACCCTTGTTCCAGGGAAGTGCAGACCAGGTCCCAACAAGCCTCTGGCCACATCTCACCCATCTAGCGGCTTATATCATGTTTGAGTCTATTTAGATATGTCATCACATGTATACTGCTGACTCAATGTCAGTTTATGCAGGTCCTGGTGGCACAGGGTAATCCCAGCCCTTGGGAAGGAGAGGCAGGAGAGTTCAAGGGCATCCTTCCTGATGGAGTTCTAGGCCAGCATGGAGCCACAGGAGAACTCTGCCTCACAAACAAACAAGTCACTTCCAAAAGAACAGAAAAATTCTAACAGTACCCAACTCACAGCCAGTAACTATAATTTACATCCCAAAGCAGTGTTTATGTAGCACATGTGTTATCCCGAGGGCACAGCACAGCTTCCTTGTGCTTCGGAAACTGGACTTAACTCAGGACTAATTTGGGGGTCTTGCTAAATAGCGAAATTACCAACAGTCACAGAGCCCAAGATGTGGTACTGAAGAGAGCAGGAAGAGAGGCGAGCGGTGGCGGCAGTGCACACCTTTAATCCCAGCACTCGGGAGTCCAGGACAGTTAAGACTACACAGAGAGGCCCTGTCTCAAAAACCAGAAAAAAAAAAAAAAAAAAAGAGCATGACGATGTTGATTTAGCATCTGAGAGTTGAAGCAAGCAAGCAAGGCTTCTTGTTGGACCACAGCTGGGAAAACACTCTGTATGTGATCCTTTCTGAAATGATCAGGAAAGCTCTGTTTTGATTTGGGGTTACAAATATATTTTAGTAAAGTAGGCAACTTCAGAACTGCAGACTTTATAAGTAGGACTGAATGCATAGGCCCTTAGTACTTTTCGTTTTATGTGTGTTTCTTTTTTCTTTTCAGTTTTTCAAGACAGGATTTCTCTGTGTTAGGCTCCCTTTGTAGACCAGGCTGGCCTTGAACTCACAGTGATCCAGACCCACCTACATCTGCCTCCCAAGTGCTGGGATTAAAGGCATGTGCCACCATGCCAGGCTTTGTTTTGTGTTTTTGAGACAGGCTTCATGTGCCCTGTCTACCTCCACTCCCTAGTGCTGAGATTATAAGCATGTACCATCACGCCTGGTTTTATGTAGTGCTGGGGGTTGAACCTGAGACTTTCTGCATGCTGGGTAAGCATTTCACCAATTGAGCCATTATAATACATATTACATAGAATAGTAGTTAAATATAAAGAGCTTCTGTTCTAGGCTCTTTATATTTATATATTTCTTTTTCAATGCCTATAAAGCATTGGGCCCTCACACTTGTACAATCCCTTTACTCATTAACCATCAGCTTAGTTCCTGGTCTTTTGATTTTGTTTTTTTCCAGACAAGGTTTCTCTATTTAGAGCTGGCATGCACCATCAACACAAGTGCACTCAAATGCAAGTGCATTTTATTATTATTAATCATTATTATTACTATTTTTTTAATTTTTATTTTTGGTTTTTCAAGACAAGGTGTCTCTGTGTAGCCTTGGCTGTCCTGGACTTGCTTTGTAGACCAGGCTGGTCTTGAACTCACAGCATTCTGCCTGCCTCTGCCTCCTGAGTGCTGGGATTAAAGGCATATGCCACCATGCCTGGCATATTAATTTTTTGAACAAGATTTCACTATTCTATCATCCCACTGGAACTGTAAGTCCAATTAACCATTTTCTTTTATAAGTTGTCCTGGTCATGGTTTATCACAGCAACACTAAAGTAACTAATACAGGGTTGGGTTTTTTATTGTTCTTGTTGTTTCATTTGGGGGGAGTAGGTAATCTAGTGGGTCTCAGTTGTGTGGCAATCAGAAGACAACCTGGTTCTCTCTTGTTTCTTTGTTTTGGGGCAGGATCTCTCTTTGATTGCAGCCAACATGAGATTTGGGGTGATTCGCCTGTCTTCTATCTCCCTGTTGGAATGCTTGGATTACAGATGTGTGCCACGGTATATGGCTTTTTACATGGATTTTTTGTACTACATTCCATTTGGGTGGATTACTGCTTTCACCCTCAGCCATCTATCCAGCCTGAGCAGACTCAGGCACTCCTCGTTTTGCACATGTGTTGGGTTTGCCTGGTTCTGCAAGGGATAATTGATTTGATGCTCTGACCATGGCTGATCAGATGAGGGTGGCCATTTACTTTGCTTTTATTTTGCTTTTTCTTTTCTTTCTTCTTCTTCTTTTTTTTTTGAGACAGGGTTTCTCTGTGTAGTCTTGGCTGTTCTAGACTCACTTTGTAGACCAGGCTGGCCTCGAACTCACAGTGATCCCCGTCTCTGCCTCCTGAGTGCTGGGATTAAAGACATGTGCAACCACCGCTCAGTTTCTTTTGTTTTTTCAAGACATGATTTCTCTGTGTAGCCCTCACTGTTCTGGAATTCACTCTGTAGACAAGGCTGGACTTGAATTCAGAGACCTGCCTAGTTCTGCTTCCCCTGAGTGCTGGGATTAAAGGTGTACATCACTACACCTGGCTTAGAATCTACTTCCAATTGCTGATTTCTCTGAAACCTCTTGAACTGTTTGGGGTTCCATATGCTGCCACAGTAGCATTTATCACTAGAGTTGAACAAGCTCTGCCCCTCTTCCATTTTTTAGCTTTAGCTTTTCTTCACCTAGGGTTTCATGGTTGCTATTTTGTTTTCTGAGCTACCACCTTGTCTTAGTAAAGTCTTCCCCATCACACTGCTGCCTGCTCAGCAGTGCGCACATCAGTCCTGGCTTCTGTCTTTGCTGCACAGAGTACCTGGCTGTGTCTGTCTGTCCAATGGACTGCAAGCTTCCTGAGGGAAGGCACTTTGGAGTGATGACATGGACCGAGACTTTGGATGTAGCAAGCATGCAAGGACACTGTCTTTGTTTGTTTTTTTCGAGAGAGTTTCTCTGTGTAGCCTTGGCTGTCCTGGACTTGCTTTGTAGACAAGGCTGGCCTAGAACTTACAGAGATCCGCCTGCCTCTGCCTCCCGAGTGCTGGAATTAAAGGTGTGCCCCACCAACGCCTGGCAGCAAGGAAACTGTCTTGTCTCTCAATTCTTTTCCTTTTCTTCCATTTTTTTTTTTTTTTTTGTTTTGTTCCCCCCCCCCCCCCCCCCATTCCCTTTTCAACCCTGTTTCTTTTTGGTTTGGTTTCTGAGACAAGGTCTCCTGTCCCTGGGTTGGTATTGAATTTGCTATGTAGTTGAAGATGTTTTTAAAATTCTGATCCTCTTGTCTACCTCCAGAGTGCTGGGATTGCAGGCAAGTGCAATTATGCCTACCTTTAGAAAGTGCTGGGGATTGAACTCAGGGATCAGGGATTCAACTAGGTGAACATTCCATCAATTTACCTATACTGGCCCCCCACTACCCCCAATTAATTTTTTTCTCCCCAGTTTTTCTTTCCTTCTCTCTGAGATGGAATCCTGCAGTGTTGCCCAGGTTGGCCTCAAGGGAAACACCTGTTTCAGTCTCCCATATAATAGTGCCTTTCTATATGCCTGGTCAAGCTCAATGTTTTTCCCCCCAGCAGAAAAAACTTTATGGTGTAATTATTATTATTGTTGTTATTTGAGTCTTCTTTTTCCTTTTTTTCCAGACAGGGTTCCTCTGTGTAGCAGCTCTAGCTCTCCTGGAGCTCACTCTACAGACCAGGATGGCCTTGAACTCACAGATATCCACCTGCCTCTGTTTCCTGAGTGCTGGATTAAAGGTATGCACCACCACAGGTGGCAAAAATAAAAATCCTAAAAAAAAAAAAAGCACAATCCCTGTGAGAGGCCGCACTCACATTCGCCATTACAAGATGGCGCTGACATCCTGTGTCCCAAACTGGTAAACAAGTAATCTGCGCATGTGCGAAGGAACTTTCCACTTGTTGTGCTCTGCCTCTCCCGTGGCGTCATATCGCCTGATGAGTAACAGCCAATCAGGGACTGATACATCCTAAGCGGAGAACAGTTTCCTATATAAGGGATGGGTTTCTGCTGTTTGGGTCTCCATTTTACTTGTCGTAAGCTTATGCTCTCCCTCTTAAGACGCATTAAAGCTTTACTGCAGAAGGATCCTGTGTGTGCAGCGTCGTTCTTGCTGGCGAGACGGTAACGCGAGTCACAAATCCCAAACTTGTCACAAAGTATACTTGTCCCCCAATATTGGAAACCAAATATGATTAGAAAGGAAATGCCACTGTTTACAGATGAGATGGATTACTCATAGGAAATCTAAAACCATCCACATATAAAGAATTTGAGTAAGTGGCCGACTTAGCAAGATCACTAGACAGAAGGAAGCTTACTATATAAATACAAGAACTTCCGGGGAACTGGGGTTTGGCTCACTGGTAGAGTGCCTGCTTAACATATGGGATCATCAATGTCACCATCATTGTTAATTAGAAACAGACATGCAATTTGAAGAAGCAATTACGTTATAAAAATGATAACTGGGAGAAAGAAACACCTAGAAGTCTAAGAAAATACAAGTATCCTTTTGACACTATGACCTAGTAAAATGTGTATCTAGACATTTGACAGGAAGGCTAGACACAATATTAACAGGATAGCAGCTCATGAAAATCCAGCCATATACTCATTGCAACACCAATTAAAACATCACTTGGTATTTTTGTGGAGGCATAAGCAACTGAGTGTTTACTCCAGTTCTTATAGTGGAAAAGGTGAGGTTGGTTCCTTTGGTATTTCCTGCTATATTCCAAAGAGCACTTCAGTCTCTACTTGTGAGGTTCCCCAGCGAAGGCGATTCCAGGGTCACATGACTGGGGGAGAAAAGCTTCAGTTTCAGTCTCCTTTAAGAGATCCATGACACACAACAGGAGTTTGTTTGGCTATTATAATGTTTCGTTATGCAAAGCACTAGGTTTCCCTGTGACCTCGTCATGCTTGCATGTCACAGCTTGTATCACATTCACTCTTCTACACTAACACCCTCTGTTACCAGCCAAAACATTCCTCTTTTCACAGGACGATCCTATAGTTTGAGAAATCCCAGAAAAAGCAAATGCAATTTTATTTCGTCCAGGATTCCCCAAACTTGACCATGAAAGCTGCCACTGAGAAACACTGGCCCCGAGCGCCTTTTCCACGTTACTTGGTTCTTGTCCTGTAAAGCAGCTGAGGCAGAACTGCTCATATCACAGGGAAAAAAGATGAAACATGAGCTAGGTTACGGAGGCCACACAGCTACCAACACAAAGTCTTTGCCAATTCAATTATTCTAAGAAAAAAAAATAGTGCTTTCTCCAGGATGGAGCAGCAGTGTCATAGGAAAGAACATTTTAGCTATGCTCTTAGCCTTAGTGATTTTTTAAGTCTAGAGACCTTAGTCTGCTGCTGAGGCAACTGGGGCTCAGCTAAATTAAGAGCCTTGCCCCAGGTCAAGAGCTTGCACGGTAGCAGGAGGACTCAAAGGATCCCAATGACTCAACGACTCCCAATTAAGTGCTCTACTGCCCCACATAATTATGCAGCCGATCTGTGGCAACGTCGGGTGAGACCAGAATGATGGGTGTTGCCAGGTGCTGAGTGAGCAACTCACCTGGAGGAGATGCTTGGGAGGTCTACACACAGGGTAAGGGCATCTGGAGTGAGGACTGAGGAGCCTCTTGGTGACTGTGCTATCACACAGCACAGCACTGAACACTTAACTTCCAAGAGCTGAATCGCTTTTGTTGGACCATCTCATCCCTCTTCCTCCCCAAAGTGCCCTTTGCCACTTAAGAGGAATTTAAAATTTCTGATTAAAAGCCATTTCACAACTCTAATTAGGCACATCCTGGAGTGTCACAGGGCTGGGAACCATTTTTCTAAAGTGTGTCAGACATGAGGAGTAGAAAAATAATGCAATTTATTATTATAAACACCTGACCCAACCTGTGGGGTAGGAAAGGGTGCATTTATTGCAGGTGTTGCTGTCAGGAAGAGCAGGTGAAGATGTGAGTGACTCCAGATGGTAAAATTAAAACATAGTCTGTGAGGGATGGAACGGTGCTGGGCTCAATGTTCTCAGCTAGAGGGAAGAGGGGACAGGCGCTAAGAGGGTGACACAAAATGCAGACAATAGGCGGCTGGGCAAGTTACAGAAAGCAGCGCAGAGGAAAAGACAGCACAGTGTGATCTGAGCAGTAGTTTATAGATGGGGACATTTGGGCTGTGGCTGGTAGCCAATGGGCAAAATGCAAGCTGGAGATGGGACATAAGCAGGCTTCTCAAAGGAATAGGGCAAAAGTAGGCAGAAGCAAAGCGCAGATACACCTTTGTTCTCCTCCACTTGTATACTTGGCTCCTGAGGACTATGTGTGAGGGTGGGGGCCAGTATAGTCTGATTCTCGGATTTATGGGTCCTCTTGGAAAAGTCCCCCATATCAAGTCGACTTATCCATCTACTTCCCCAAAATGTGCAACCTATTGCTTATCGACCATGACTTCAATTTACCAGAGAGACTCCTTTATTTGGGGCCAAACTGAGCTAGTCAGTGGATCACCATGCCCCATACCTTAGTGAAGCATGCTGCCATTAAGCCACAACCCCAGCTCCTACCTTATTTTTTACTTGTTTCAGATTCAACATAACAGAAAGAACAACCTTTTAATTTCTCTTTTAGTTTCTTTCTTTCTTTTTTTTTTTTTTTTTAATTGTTTTTAGGCCTGGGCATTGAAACAGTGTCTCGGGTAACCTAGGCTGGCCTAAAACTATGTTGCGAAGATGGCCCTGAGTTTCTGATTCTCCAGCCTCCATCTCCTTTGTGTGTGGCACTTAGCCCAGTTTTTGTGGTGTTAGGGATCAAACTCAGGGCTCTGTGCAGCCTGCTATCAAGTAAACTACATCCCTAGCTCTTCAGGTTTTGTGGTTCTGGGTAGGATTTAGTAAAAGAGAGAACCAAGATAGCTTCCTGGATTCTTTCTTCTTTCATCTGTTGGAGTAACCATTATGTGTTGACACTCCCGGGAGATCACTTCTGCCATTAGCTGCAAGAAGTCCAATCTGCCACTCTCATTTCCTTAGCACATGATATTGTTTCTGAAAATTTCTACATTAAACTAAGTCATTGGCTTTGGTCACCTTAAGTAACACTTCCATTTCAGAACAAAGAAGATATGCTCTCCTATTGGGACTTTAGGCGAGAGAAGCATGGAAGAATGGGGAAATAGAAGGATCCAGAGGGTCCTAGAAACCTACAAGAAGAACGTTACGAGAGGTGGATCTGGGCCCAGGGGTCCTGCTCAAACTTTGGCACCAGCTAAGGAATATATGTGCAGTAAACATCGAACCCCTACCCAGATCTAGCCAATGGACAGGACATTCTCCACAGTTGTGTGGAGAGTGGGGACTGACTTTCACACGAACCCTGGTGCCCCATATTTGACCACATCCCCTTGATGGGGAGGGCTGATGGCACTCAGAGGAAGGATAGCAGGCTACCAAGAAGAGACTTGATACCCCTATGAGCATATACAGGGGAAGGAGGCCCCCCTCAGTCACAGTCGTAGAGGAGGGGAGTAGGGGGAAAGCAGGAGGGAGGGAGGGAGGAATGGGAGGATACAAGGGATGGGATAACAATTTAGATGTAAAATGAATGAATTAAAAAAAAAAGAAGAAGAAGATATGCTCTGTACACCAGGCTTTCATCAAGCTCATAGAGATCCTTCTGCCTCCGCCTCCTATGTGCTATGATTAAAGGCATGTGTCACCACTGCCAGGCTTTTACATTGCTTTCTTTTCTTTTTTCTCTGTGTAGCTCTGGCTATCCTAGACTACACAGAGACTCTGTCTACCTCCCTATGCCACTCCCTCAAAGAAAAATGTGTTTATTTTTCTAAGCCTTAGAATTATCACAATAAAGGCAAGATTTAAGAATAGAACAAGCTATGTTATGAAAGTTGTTTTATATTTATTGTAAAGTTAAAACTTCATTTATGCTGGGCTGTAGTGGTGCATGCCTTTAATCCCAGCATTTAGGAGAAAGAGGCAGTCATATCTCTGTGAGTTGGAGACAGCCTTGTCTACAGAGGTAGTTCTAGGACTACACAAAGAAACCCTTCTGCAGCTGGGTGTGGTGGTGTATGCCTTTAATCCCGGAGGCAGGTGGATCGCTGTGAGTTGGAGGCCAGCTTGGTCTACAAAGCAAGTTTAGGACAGCCAAGGCTAACAGAGAAACCCTATCTCAAAAAACCAAAACCAAAACCAACCAACCAACCAAAGAAACGAACAAAAAAAAAAAAACAAAAAACAAAAAACAAAAAACAAAACAAAAAACCAACCTCCCCAAAAAATCCTGTTTCAAAACAAAACAAACAAAAAATTACATTTATTTGTGTGTATTTATGTGTGTGTGTACTATGGTACATATATAAAAGTCAGAAACTAACTTTGGGGAGTTGGTACTCTTCAATCCTGAGGGCCCTGGGTGTTGAACTCAGGTTATCAGGGTTAGCAGCAAGTGCCTTTAGCCACTGATTCCTCTTGCTGGCCCTGTTTTTGTTTAGAGATGGTCTTGTTATATAGGCCAAGTTGGCCTCAAATTTCCTATGTCGCCTTCAAAATCCTTATACTTGCAATGTTCATGAGGGCTAGTATTACAGGGATAGTTTTTTGAGAAAAGGCTTCTCTGTGTAGCTTGGCTGTCCTGGACTCATTTTGTAGACCAGGATGGCCTGGAACTCACAGAGATAACCTGCCTTCCCCACCCTCCTTTTTTTCCCCCCTGGACACAGGGTTTCTCTGGGTAGCCTTGGCTGTCCTGGACTTGCTTTGTAGACCAGGCTGGCCTTGAACTCACAGAGATCTGCCTCCCTCTGCCTCTTGAGTGCTAGGATTAAAGGCATGCACCACCATGCCCAGCTTTTTTTTTGGTTTTTCAAGACAACATTTTTCTGTGTAGCTCTGGAACTCTTGTGGGCCTCAGAGATCCACCTGCCTCTGCTTCCCAAGTCCTAGAATTAAAGTCAGCAACACACAGCCCTGAACAGGAGATGTGCTTTCTAGCATCAAGTTCTTCGCTGAGAATGCCTCTGTAAGAATAAAGTATAAGCCAGGTATGGTTAGCGAATGCCTGCAATTCTGACACTAAAACGCACAAGTTTGAAGCCAGTTTGAATTTGAGGTCTTTGAGAACAGTACATGGCTAGGCATGGTGGTGGTTAGTCTATTACAGTGTGTGTGTGTGTGTGTGTATGTGTGTGTGTGTGTGTGTGTGGTTGGGAGCACACAGCATGCACTTACTTGTAGGTCAGAGGACAGCTTATGGTAATCCATTCTATTCATCATGTAGGTTCTAGGGTTCAAACTCAGGTTTGGTGTCCAGTGCCCTTACCTCTTGATGAATCTTGCCAACACAGGAAGTTTTGGCCTTAAACTCAGAGATTTGCCTGCCTCTGTCTCCCAAGTGCTGGGACTACAGGCATGGGCTACCACACCTGGCCTCAGATTCTAGTTTTTAAATACTCATGACACACTACCTCTTACTAGGTATTTGGTTTCCTGTACTTAGACTTAGACAAACTATCCTGTTATTAGACATAGTATATTTCAAGATTGAAAATTATTTTTTTTTTACTATTTTTTTGTAACAAATTTTATTTTAAAAAGAGTTCAATTTAATCAGATTTGTAATGAACGTTTACTCCTAGAACTGTAGCGTACTTGATAAAGAAAATGGATTAGGTCTTGAGAAGAATTTTACATGTGAGTAAGTGACAAAAAGGTCCAAAATAATAGTTCTTTTAAAACATTTTCCTTAGCTGGGCAGTGGTGGCCCATGCCTTTAATCCCAGCACTTAAGAGGCAGAGGCTACTCTGGTCTACAGGACAGCCAGGGCTACACAGAGAAACCCTGTCTTAAAAAAAAAAGTTAAAAATATTCATGGAAGTTTTCACACAGCAAATTAGAGAGTGGCTTGTAGACAGATATTCTCCATTCATTGAGGCTTGAAACACTAGAGAGAGGGGGTGGGGAGGGAGAGAGAAGTCGGCTTGTGATATCAGACCCTCAAGGAAAAATGGCTCAAAAGAACAATTTTAAAGATACAGGGAAAAAAAGCAGGGCATGGTGGCTCATTCCTTTAACTCCAGCACTCGGGAGGAAGAGGCAGGAGAATCACAGTGAGTTTGAGGCCAGCCTGGTATACAAAGCAAGTCCAGGACAGCCAAAAATACATAGTGAAACCCTATCTCAAAAACCAAACCAAACCAAAACAAGATACAGAAAAGACTATAAAGTAAACTCCCATTAACATTTGAATTTACGAGCTGGTGTAGTGATATATGCCTTTAACTCCAACACTCAGGGAGGCAGAGAAAGGAGAATCCAGGCCAGCCTGGTCTAGAAAGAGAGTCCAGGACAGCTAAGGCTACGCAGAGAAACCTTGACTCCAAAAACCAAAACCAAACACACACACACACACACACACACACACACACACACACACACACATCAACCTCCCCCTGCCAAATAACAAAACAAGCAAAAAAACAAAAACAAAAACCATTTGACCTTACTTGCAATGGATGTAAATAGAAAAACAGAATTCCAATAGCCTACTATGTCTTAGGTCAGTCATACAAAGAGTGAAGAATTATTAGGTTCTCAGTGTTTAAAGATAACAGAGGTGTGTGTGAGAGTCTGGTTTGTATAGCAAGTAGAAGGCCTGGGTTCCACTCCTTACTGAGTCAAAGAGAAAAGAAAAAGAAAAAAAAAAAAAATCAACCCAAATCAAAACAAATGATCCAACAAAATGCTTACCTTTAACTCAGGAGGGAGAGGCTGGTGGAGTTTTCTAAGTTTAGGGCCAACTTGGTGGAGTTCCAGGCTACTCAGTGCTACATAGTAAGACTCATCTCAAAACAAAAACCCAATCAAAGAAACCAAACCAAAGCAAACATTCACAATCCTAATTGTCAAATTATTAAAAAGGAGTTAAAAAAAAACTTGACAGGCTTTTACATTTATTGTATTTCTGGGGCTTACACAAAAAGGAAATGCACACATTTTTAATGTTTTACAAGTAAAAGAAACATTTATCCATTACTCTTTTGTTTGAGGGCTCCTGGAAAAAAGAGACGAGATAATCAATGCCTGGACCCAAACAAACACAAGATTTTAAACTTAATTTTATAGGAATATGGCAACTAAAACTATGGGGTGCACGAACAGCTTAACGACCAGGATGAGCGCCGCCAGCGCTCTGCAGTGTGTTCAGTGGGCGCCCAGCTCCAGCAGAGCATTTCATGGGCACCATACATCATTCAAAGCCCACCCCTGACCGCCAGAACACTTTGGAGAGAGAGAGAAAAAAGGGGGAAAAAAAAAAAGAGAGAGAGAGAGAGAGAGGCCCCCAGGGTTACTTTACTCCAGCGATAACATAATCCTGCTACTTATTGTTGTGGAGCAGATGTCATTATGGGTGGGGCTGATGAGGAGAGCAGCTGAAACATTTCCGTACACCCCCACTACTCCGCACACTTTCAATGGGACAGGAGGGGCTCCAACAAGGTAAGGGAAGATCTTTCTGTCAGCCATTCCGTCTAGAAAGAGGAATTTTGATGTGGTAATTGTAAAGGCCACCGCGAGGTTCTTTAAAAAAAAAAAAGTCCCCCAGGATTAAGTTCTACCCTGGAAGAGACCGTCCCCTTCAAGCCCTGCGGGCTCCTCCTTGGGACACTTGGCTGAGCCTTTCTTTCCCTCCTTCCCACGCCGAGGTGAGGCGGCACGCAAGCAGGGACGCCTGTTTTTCTCCGGCGCGCGGAGGGAACGCAGCGGGTAGGAAGCCTGGAGGCTGGCAGGGAAGCGGACGACATTGTGGGGAAGCAAGGAAGGCTCGCAGGGACGAGCCGGCCTTGGGGAGAGAACGGACTCTCGGGCCGCCGAGCAGAGGTGACCAGGGGCGATCTCTCCCTGCAAGCTGAGACGCGGCGCTTCCGGCAGGCCACGGTGGCTGTTTGCCTGGAGCGGCCCGCGTCGGGAGGGACCGGGCGGACGGACGGGGAAGAGGTCAGGAGAGACAGGAAACCGTGGCTCGCACTTGCCTGAGTCTGGGTGATCAACAACTGGTAGTAGTCTTTGCTCGGCGCCGGGCCTTGTCCTACAATTTCAAACAGAGTCTCCGGCAGCCACGACGCCATCTTGGGACGCCACCGCGGTCGCTAGGACAACCAGGAAGGGGCGGGGCTTGGTCGGGGTCAGGGGGGGGGGCTCAGCCCCACTTTCAAGCCAAGTAGGTTTTTGAGTTAGCAGTGGGGTGTTTTAACTTGAGGGTGATGATTTCCTTGACCAGGGGCCACAAGGAACCCTGCTTTGTGAAATTCCTACCATCAGGTCCCGGGTGACCCCAAGTGGAATTTAGTTCCTGCTAGCACGGAGGGGCGGGGGTGACCCCAGCGGAGGGATACGGAGTGGAGTGCCACAGTCCCCTTCCTGGTCCCTTGAAGGGATCGGAAGGAGACTGGAGGCTGCTCGTCGACTCGAGCCGAGCGCTGGAGAGGGAGGGGCCATAGGATGGGCTGTAAATAGGTAGCGGGGCTGGTCCTGCGGAGGATCCCGCAGGCCGGAGCCTCAGGGCAAAGTAGTCCCCGACTGGAGTCGAGCGGGCGGGGAAGGGAGGCGGCGCGGGCGGAGGCGCACGGCGGCGCGGTGCTGCGGCTCAGCTGATAATTGAAGGGAGGACAAGCCGCCGCCGCCGCCGCCGCTTTGGGGGGGGGGGGGGGAGCCAGTGGAAGTTGCCGTCTCGCCACCGAGTCCAGACCGGAGACTTTGGGGCCTAACTAGGTAATTGGGACGTCGTTCCGAGCGGCAGGGTCGGGCCTTGGGGGAGGAGGGGGGCTGATGAGGACTGGGGAGCCCGAGCCCAAAGTCTCAGGCAGCCCCCCGCTCGTGTCGTCGTGGCGACGGTGCTCCCGGCTCCGCTGGCGGCGGCGGGGGTGGGGTGGGGGCGCGGAAGGACCAGCCCGAGGCTGACGGGTGAGGCGTTCGAGCGGGCCCGTGGCCTGAGGAGCCGGAGCGGACCGGCTTGGGAGTGGGGGTTGGGGGGGCGGCTCTGGGTCCCCGCTCCGGCCTCCCGCGATGAGGAAGGCCCTAGGCGAACCAGGGTAGGGCGTGCGGGTCTGGGGGAGCCCAGCGGGGGCCCGGGAGGGGACCGGAAGTGATCTTTGGAGCCTGGAGGGCGTCTAGGAAGAGAGAAAGTGGGGGGCCGGAAGTGCAGGTGGGGGGGCGTGAAGACGGCAAGGGTTCCCCGGAAATGGGACGGGGGGCCCGGAAACAGGGAAAGAGAGGCTCTGAGCTGTGGACGGCCCGGAAATGGAAACTAGGGAGCCGCTCGAGTGACAACTGTTGGGAGGCGAGGGTCTGAGGAGGGAGAGGCGGGAGTGACTTTGGACCGCGGTAAGGGTCTCCTGCCTGAGGGGGCGGTTGCGGGCCGGCGAGCCTGGTCGAGCCGGCGCGGGGCGGTTTTCCAGCCGGGAAGTTAAGGCTAAGGGAGGACGACGACGTGCTGGCTAGGGCCGCGGTAGAGGCCGAGAAACTTGGCTGAGGGAAGAAGCATCCTCTTAAGAAGACCAGCAGGGGAATGGAACGGGGAGGTTAACTGGGGCTTGAGTGAGGGAGGTGGGCCAGTTGTCACCCCCAAATCGTATTAACATTCAAAGCGAGTCAGGCGATTAATATATGTGGATTACATAAAACCTATTACTCCGTCCGTCCGTCAGTTCAACTCTTAACTACGCCTAACCAGTGAGTTTCTTGAAACGAGTTATAGGGATATTCAGAAAACGAAGGTTCAAAGACCCAGCCTTTCTGTCTTGCACTTTCTCGGAATAGCAGAAAACCTTAATTACTTAGAACGCAGAAACATTACTAGAATTAAAAAAAAAAAAATGCAGGTGGGGGTGGTGGTGGCTAAATTACATCTTGTAAACTACTCTAGGTGGACCGGAGGGAATTGATTGCCTCTCAGGTGAGAGTAAAACGGCAACGAGAGGCTTCTAATCCCTCCATTCGATTTGTTTCTGTTAATGCGTTTTTAAATTTTTCTCTGGGAGAGGTTTTAGCTTTAGTTTCTTGTTGGGTTTTAGTTTGCTCGCTCCGTTAACTGGGGGCAGGGATGTTACTAGGTACACGGGGGTGGGGGTGGGGTGGGGGTGGGGGTGGGGGGGGGGTGGGGGTGGGGGTGGGGGCGGTTGATAGCGCAGTGACTCTGTTCCGAGTGGTCTAACCGCTCTCCTGTCTCCCTCCCTAGTCTGAGCTCGCGATCTGGCCTGGGCTACCAAATCACCCAAATCTCCAGGCTTTTTTCGGTTTGTAGGCCCTGTAGTGGTGTCTTTAACTTTTTCTTGCTCTCTAGTCTTACTAGAAATTTTTGGCCTTTCATTTTTTTAAAAGACTTGGCAAGTTGAGGCTTAGACTCTCTGAAAACAAAGCAAAAATATGTCGTAGAAAGTCAAAAGAGCTATTATTGAGTAGGGTGCAAAAAAAACTGATGCTGGGAACAAAGGTCTTAGTTGTGTTAGAAAAAAAGGCAAGAGGACCTGTATGTGAGGCCTTGTACATGTCGCATTTTAAGTTATTACAAATTTATGGATAATAAATTGTGGGGGGCATTTCTGGAATATTATTTTCTTATGCATATGTGGTTACTTCAGTGTTAAGTTTTTAGACTGTTTAATATACTCTGTGTTCCACGTTTAGTTCCAGAACTGCTGTGTTTTTCTACATTGAAACGTGGTTGCTGGTGGGCTTTGTATATGAATGCTTATCTGCCAGTGTACTAACATAAGAATTGCAGAACTAAAGATTATTGTTTCCATCTGTTCCACTGTGTTTCAGGATTGTGAGTAGTGTTTAAATTTGCTCAGCTGGCATTTAGATTTTTTCTGATTAGGCGTTTTGTTCTAGTTTTTCATATACTTTGTAGAAGTTTGAGCACTCTTGGCAGTCCCAGAAAGTGCAATTGTAAAATTAGCAAATATTAAAAATGTATGGGAGTCTAATTACAGTAGACTAAGATGAAATCACTACTTTAACTGAAAGAAGTAAAAAAAAATTTTTTTTAATGTAGTAAAAAAAAATTTAAAAGAAGATACTCAAGTTCCAAAAACAAATGAGTTATTTTGGTTTTGAATTCCTGAAATACGGCTGAATTAAAATAATGAAAACAAATGACTCACATTTAGTGGGAGCTTAAATCAGTGCAGACATTCTAACCAAACTTGTGTGCCATGCGGCGTTAACATTTTTTAGGGTCTACTAGGCCAAGCCCTTCCTTTGCCCTTTGCTTTTCCTCAGTCCTTTCACTTTGCCTTTAGTCTTTTTTCTCTACCTCTGATCCATCCACACCAATTACTGTACATCCTATTCTAGAAGAGTCTTTTTGTTTCTCTTAATCTCAGTCTCTGTTTTTATGTCATCCTTTTTATAGTCCACCATGACTTTGTTTTCTCTGGAAATGTTTTGATACCACCATAGCTGCTATCTCTTTAACATCTATCTTATCTTTTCTTTTCTTTTCTTTCTTTCTTTCTTTTCCCAGACAGTTTCTCTGTGCAGCCCTGACTGTCCTGGACTCACTTTGTAGAACAGGCTGGCCTCAAACTCACAGAGGCCTGCCTGCCTCAGCCTCCCCAGAGTACTGGGACTACAGACATGTGCCACCAGGCCTGGTAACAACTGCAATCTTACCAAATTGAGAGTTTGAGACTACCTTGCTCTTAACTTCTTTCTTAAAGAATCATTGTCTACTTTTGAGAATACTTTTAAATGTGTTGTGTTCCTTTCCGACATTCTTTTCTCTTTTCAGCACAAACCTCTTTTCCACTTTCTTCTGAAAAGCAAGCAGTCAGTGTTCTGAATTGCTGAGCCATCTCTAACCATTTTACGTCTATTTTAAAACAACAGCTCTATAGAGAAGACAGACACATCACTGATTTGAAAGTTGATGTTTTTTTAGTTAATCTACCTGGTGTCCATTTTATCCCTAAAATGTGAATAGGCAATTATTTTTCACTGGGTGATTTTGGAAACCCAGCAGATAAATTGGTAGTGCAAAAAATATATCCAGCCACTGAAGATTGTATGTATTAGAAAATTATGTTAGTGGTCTTGGTCTGTAAGAGTGAGTTGATATGAAACGTGATTATTATTTTGTTTTTTCCAGACAGGGTTGTGTACTCCCATCCATCCCCTACCTCCCCCCATACGCCACCCCACCCTGCTCCAAGTTCAGTGTTAGATTAAAAAAAAGTTTTATCTAGGTTTGCATCAATACTTCTTAATTATGTCCTTACAGATAAGTGTGTTAATCATCTTTACAGAATTCTCAGTCTTTTTTTTTTTTAACATTTATTTGAAAATTTTTGTGTGTGTGTTTTGCCTGCATGTGTGTATGTGTACAGCATGTTGTGCATGCCTGGTTACTGCGGAGGTCAGAGGACTTTGGGTCCCTTGGGTCTAGAGTTATATATGCTTATGAGTTACCATGTGAATGCTAGAAGTTGAAACTGGGTCCTCTGCAAGAACAAGTTCTCTTAACTACTGAGCCATCTCCCTTTTTTATTTATTACTTACACAGTATTTTGCCTTCATAGTGCCTGCACCCCAGAAGAGGGCACCAGTTCTCATTGTAGATGGTTGTGAGCCACCACATGGTTACTGGGAATTGAACTCAGGACTTTTGGAAGAACAGACAGTGCTCTTAACCTCTGAGCCATCTCTCCAGCCCCCACTGAACTATCTCTAAAGGGCATCCTGTGTTTCCATTTTTATTACTTACTGATTTGTACCTATTTTGGTTTGTAGCTCTCATATAATGTACTATTTCTTTCTTTTGTTTTTTCACAGGGTTTCTCTCTGTAACAGAGTTATAGGTTGCCACCAATGCCCGGCTAGAATCTTCATCTTTCATAGATTCTAGAGAGCTTTTTATTTTCCCCGAGTGGATGAGTAGGGCAATGATGAGCAAATGTGATAATTTTATTTATTCTTATTTGGACAGGTAATTAAATTTTGAAATAGGGTATCATGTAACCAGGAAGACCTCCTTTTCCCACCTCCTAAAGTGCTGGAATTATAGGCATGTTTTACCACACTGGTCTTGGACAGGTAATTTGATGACTCAAGTTTCTTTCAAATACCAACCTGGCTTGCACTTTCCCCCCATTCAAACCTAGTAAGCACCTAGTGTGTCCATAGTAGCTAGAGGATGTGGTAAACTTAACCCTACCTCTTTAATAACTTTTAAAGCTACCTTCTGCCCTCCCCCCTCCCCCTTATCTGTATGTGGTTCACTTTGGGTTATAATAGAGTACTTGTTGATGTGTTGCTTTTGTTTTCCTCCTACTAGATTCTAGTCTTGTTGAGGGTAAGAATTTAGATCATTATGGTATGCATGAAGAATAGTAATGGTACTTTGGTCTTGTCAAATAAGCCACCAGTTTTCTGCTTCAAAGGATTCTTTGCTCCAATGTCCAATAGATTTTTTTTTTTTTTTGAGTGTTTTGAGACAGAGTTTTGCCTCTTTAATTGGCTTCCCACTAAGGTGCTAGGTAAGGTATTTTACCTCTGTGGCTTAATATAGAGAAAACAGATGATTTTTTGCTTGCTTGTTTATTGCATTGATTGTTTTGAACCAGGGTTTAGATCTGTAGCCCTGTGTAGCCAGGTTGGTGTTGAATTTACTATCCTCTCCTGCTTTAGATTCTGGAGTGCTAGGATTATAGGCCACTACAGTCAGTTGCCTTCTTACTGTCTAAGCTTCAGACAACAAGGCTAGGCTTTGCTTTGAGTATGGGGAATCTGTTGGTGATGGTTTCCTGTTTTTGCTTTATTTAAGAAGGTATTCTAAAGTTGGACATTGTGGTGCGTGCATTCTTGTCCCAGGAAGAGGCAGGAGGATCTCTGTGACCAGTAGATCCTGTGGCCAGCAGTGAGTTCCTGGATAGCCAGTGCTACATATTGAGAACTGTTTCCAAAACAAAAAACCAGCATTCTAACTGGGCATGGTAGCCTCTGCCTATAATCCCAGCACCTAGGAGGCCCTAGATTCAGGAAATCGAGATCAGCCTGGGCTACATGATCAAACACTGCCATGGGAAAAACCATTCTAACTGCCTGCCGCCCCTCTTTTCAGGAGTGAACAACATTCTTTTGTTTTTTGTTTTTTTGAGATAGAGCTTCTCTGTGTAGCCTTTCCTATCCTGGATTGGAACCCAGAGATCCACCTGCCCTTTATTATAAGAGAAAAGGCTTGGGTTCTAGTCCTAGTTTTTTGTTTTGTTTTCTGAGACAGGGTTTCTCTGTGTAGCCTTGGCTGTCCTGAAACTCCCGCTGTAGACCAGGCTGGGCTGGAACTCAGATTCTCCAGCCTCTTATTCCCTAGTGCTGGGATTAAAGGCATGCATCGCCACTGCCTGGCAATAATAGATATTTGTTTCTATTTCTTTCTTTCTTTTCTTTTTTTCCCCGAGACAGGGTCTCTCTGTGTAACCTTGGCTGTCCTGAACTCGCTTTGTAGACCAGGCTGACCTCCCAACTCACAGCGATCCGCCTGCCTCTGCCTCCCGAGTGCTGGGATTAAAGGCATGCGCTACCACGCCTGGTCTAGATATTTCTCAAATTAAAAATAAGTTTGTGTGTGTGTGTGTGTGTGTGTGTACACGTGTGTGTACACCCAGGTGGTTGCTGGAAATGAGACTCAGGACCTCTGGAAGAAGGGCCAGTGCTGTTAACTGCTGAGACATCTCTCCAGTCCCAATAACAGATATTTTAAAAATGTTTCTTGAAGGCTGGGCTTTGGGGATGCATACCTTAATCCTAGCACTGGAGAGGCAGAGGTAGGCAGACGATGAGTTCAAAACCATCTGGTAATTTCCAAGGTCATAAGTTCCAGGATATCAAAGGTCTGTCTCAGAAAAGAAAAGTCTGTTGAAGGAACAAGATACTGTAACTATGCAATGTTAATGAAATGCTTTTCTTTCTTTTTTGTTTTGTTTGTTTTTTTGCTTTTTCGAGACAAGATTTCTCTGTGTAACAGCTCTGGCTGTCCTGGAACTTGATCTGTAGTCCAGGCTGGCCTTGAGAGTACTGGGATTAAAGGTGTGTAACCCCACCGCCCGACTTTGTTTCATTCTTTTTTTTAGTTTTTCAAGACATCGTTTCTCTTGTGTTGCCTTGGCTGTCCTGGATTTGGCTTTGTAGACCAGGGAGGCCTCAAACTCACAGAGATCCGTCTGCCTATGCTTCCTCTGCCTCTTCCTCTGCTGGGATTAAAGGCATGCACCACCATGCCTAGCATGAAATGCTTTTCTTTGAAGACAAGGTTTTATTATATAGCTAAACCAATCTCAAGATGTCAAACTTTTGCTTCCCAAAGTACTGAGATTATGCAAGTGTGTTACCTTACAGCCTGATTAGTGTACATTTAAAACACTGTAAATTAACTTGAAATCACATGTACTAAAAAAAAAAAAAAATTCTGGGTAGTCACTGTCCATTATTTACATATAGTAGTTGGCTTTTTTATTTTTGAAGTAATGGTCTTGTCGTGTAGGTAGCATCCTCTTGTGTAGCATGTACTACAGTTGTGGTACCACTAGGACAGCCTTAATAGTTGATCATTTAAACTCAGAATAATAATGTAAAATCTTTGTTTCTCTCACCAATTTATGTTAATAATTCATCATATTAGTTTGTTTCTTTTTAGAGGGGAGGCTTTATTTCTGTAAATAAGGTATTGCTTTGGTTTTTCAAGACAGGATATCTCTGTGTAACCTTGGCTGTCTTGGACTCACAGACAGCCTCTGCCTCCTGAGTGCTGGGATTAAAGGTGTGCGCCACCATGTCCGGCTTTGGTATTGTTGTTTTTAAAGGTGAAATACCTATAAACAAGCCTTCAAGACGTGAAGTTAGAGCGTTGAATTTCAATGTAAAAATTAATCAACTCTTTGGCTTTCATAAATTGTGAATTCTACTATGACTTAAATTCCTGTTCACCTTACTGTGGGCAATACTCTGAATAAATACATGTACCTTGTGCCGTTTTAAGTTGAACCTAATTTGAAGACCTGAATGATGGTAAATATCTGATGGCCTAGAAAGCCAAAGTGAGTTTTCACAGCCCATCTGGACTCACTGTTGAGTTGTAACTTAAACTGTATTGTGTCCTTAGAGAGTAGGTTCAGGAAGATCATGTGGAGCACCTCCCTCTTCACCTTCTTCCTCCCTAACTAAGTGCTTATAGTTGTCTTGTAAACAGACATGCACAAGTATGCTAACTTCTGACTTCAGTGTTGTTATATTAGTGTTTTTCTTTTTTTTTTTTTGAGGGGAGTTTGTTTTTTTTGAGACAGTTTCTCTGTGTAGCCTTGGTTGGTCTGGACTCTCTTTGTAGATCAGGCTGGCCTCAAACTCACAGAGCTCTGCCTACCTCTGCTTCCCGAGTGTTGGGATTAAAGACATGTGCCACCACACCTGGCTACCCCCCCCCCCCCCCCGCCTTTTTTTTAATGTGTATGTACAGTTAACTCTCTGTTTCCAAGTGCTGGGATTAAAGGTGTGCTCAACCTGTTTTTGTTTTTTAAGTTTTTTTAAAGTTTTACTTACTATGTATACAGTGCTGTGCCTGTACATACACCTACAGGCCAGAAGAGGGCATTAGATCACATTATAGATGATTGTGAGCCACCATGTGGTTGCTGGAAATTGAACTCAGGATCTCTGGAAGAGCAGTCCGTGCTCTTACCCTCTGAACCATCCCTCTAGCCATATTCCTGGCTGTTTGTTGTTGTTGTCTTAAGATTTATTTATTTATTAAGTATACAGTTTTCTGCTTGCGTGTACACCTGCATGCCAGAAGAGGGTACCAGATCTCATTATAGATGGTTATGAACCACCATTTGGTTGCTGGGAATTGAACTCATGACCTTTGTAAGAGCAGGTAGTGCCTTTGACCTGAGCCATCACTTCAAATCCATTCCTGGCTGTTTTAACTTTTCTAAAGTTGGTAGCTAGTGTAGGATATGAATTTTTCAGTTATATTTGTTAAAATCAGCTGTCTACCCTGTCTTGGAAAACAAACAAAACAGAAAACCGCACACACAACAAAATCAGCTACCTAAAAGTTTTTCCTTTTGGTAGTGCTGAAAAGGGGTCTCATGTAGCTCAGGCTGGCTTGAAACTTTACTTTAGAGCCAAGAGTGACTTTGAATTTCTATCTCTAGGTGCTGGGGATTGGATGACATACATGTACAACAAAATTAAATGCTTAAAATTTTTTGTGTCAAAACATTTTATAAGCTGTGCATGGTGGTGCACACCTGGAATCCCAGCACCCAGGAGACAGAGACAGGCAGATCTCTGAGTTCAGCCTGGTCTACAAAGCGAGCCCAGGACAGCCAAGGCTACACAGAGAAACTCTGTGTAAAAAAAACAAAACAAATTGTGTATAAATGTTTTATTTTCATGTATGTATGTTCACCATGTGTATGCCTAGTGCTCATGAAGTCGGGTGTTAGAGCCTTTGGATCTGAAGTTTTGGAAGGTTGTGAGCAATCATGCCGGTGTTGGGAACTGAACCTAGGTCCTCTGGAAGAGCAACAAGTGTTCTTGACCACTGAGCCATCTCTCTATCCCCAAATCAGGTACCACCTGAACTATATATCCCCAGCACACTTTAAGGATTTGCTAAGGAACAAGCCAACTTTGGTTAAATTGATTCAAATTTGTGTTAGTAACTTGTATTTTTACTAGATCACAGTTTACTAATACATATTTTAAAACATTTATTTTTATTTATGTGCTTTGGTGTTTTGCCTTAATGTGTGTCTGTGTGAGGGTATCAGATCATGGATTTACAGGTAAGAGCTACCTTGGGGGTGCTGAGATTTGAACCCAGGTCCTCTGGAAGAACATCTTAATGGATAAACCAACTCCCAGCCCACTAATACATATTTATCCCTTGCTTCCTGATTGCCAACACTGCTGGAAGGACTACAAAAGGCACCTAACACAGTTTAAAGTTTTGTTTCTTAAAGTTGACACAGGAGTTGTTTGTTGATGTCTGGCAGAATTTGTACTTAGTATGTGTGAAGTTCTAGGTTTAGTTGACAGCACCCAGACTCTTTCCCCAAATGGAAAACAACAGAATTTTATAGGAATACAATATTTATCATGATTCTATAGGTATCCTGAAGGCATGTTTTCTGTATTTAAAAATCCTGACAATAAGTATTTAACAAGTGGTTTATGCCAGTAGTTCTAGCATTTGCAGGAGATTTGTTGTTAAGTTCAGGCTTAGTCCAGCTATACACTCACTTAAGGGCAGCTTGTGATAAAAAGTAAGATCCTGTCTTCTTTTTGGAAAACTTAATATGTATAGGAGTATGTATATTTTTTCTGGTGTCCTTGGAATTGTAGGTCTACAGTTGTGAGCTGCCATGTGGCTGCTAGAAGTCAAACCTGGTACTCTGGAATGGGGAGCACTGCTTTTAATCTTTGAACTACCTCTAGCCCAACACACTACCTTAAGCAAACAAAAGTAAATAAGATAAAATCCTGTCGTACATTTAACCACTTTTATTAAGATGAAGGGGTAGGCTGGAGGTACAGCTTACTAGGTTCTATTTCTATGCTCAGCCAGAAAGACAAATGAAAGTTAAAAAAAAAAAAATCATCTGAGTGGCTGAAGAGATGCTTAAGAGCCCTTGTTCTTCCAGAGGATCTGATTTACTACTTCCTAGCACCTGGGCCAAAGTGCTCCTGCCTGCAACTCCAGCTTTTCAGGGCTTTCGATGGCTGTTGCCCCCACCCCCACCCCTACCCCCAAGGGTTTCTCTGTGTAGCTCTGGCTGTCCTGGAAGTTGCTCTGTAGATCAGCTGGTTGAGGCTATATCTTCGCAGCCTCCCTGGGTAATCTGCTCTCAAGTGTACATACCAGACAGATATACACATGTCTATAATTAAAGCTTAAAATACCAATGTCGTCAACTAGAATACTAGGCAGATAATTTAAAAATTTAATATTAAATTGAGTAGAATTACTTTGTATTCTAAGGTGTAATTTTTTTTAAAGATTTATTTTTATTTTATGTATATTGGCTATATCTGTGTGTCACATGTTTGTGGGTTATGGTGGAGGCCAGAAGAGGGTATTGGATCTCTTGGAGCTGGAGTTACACTACAGGCAGTTGTGAGCCATCTGATACCGGTATCTGAACTGAAAAGCAGCAAGTGTTCTTGACCACTGAGACATCTGTCCAGCTCCAGAAAGGTATACTTTTTTTTTTTTTTTGGAGAGAATGAAACCTAGAGCCTTACACATGCCGGATGTGTCTTCTTATTTATTATCTTTTTTGTTTTGTTTTTCCAGACAGGGTTTTTCTGTGTAGCCTTGGCTGTCCTAGACTCGCTTTGTAGACCAGGCTGGCCTCGAACTCACTGAGATCCACCTGCCTCCAGAGTGCTGGGACTAAAGGTGTGGGCCACCACGCCTGGCATGTCTGTTAAGTGATTTGCCTTCACTAGCCCCTTGAGTATTTTTTTTTAACAGTACAATGCTTAACAAAAGTTAAGTATTCTTTCTATAATACTTAGATATTACTGAATGAATAACAAAAGAGCATTAGGTCTCAAGCAGTATTCAGAACTAAAAACAAAACTGAATAAATGGTAATTGAACAGCTTCCAACAAAGAGACATCCTTGACTGAACAAAGGCCAACGGTGTTAAGTAGTTAACCAGGTCTTTCTTATTTACAAAGCATTTAAAGCTGTTTGTAACCAGAAAGTGAACAGTAAATGTTCTGTTTTCAGGGCTTTGTTTTTCTCCTTTTGAGGTGGTTTTTACTATGTTGTCCTGTCTAATCTCATTTGTAATTTGAAGAGATCCTCCTACCTCAGGCTCCAGAGTAGCTGGGACTAAAGATAGGCACCACCTGTCCCAAATACACCTTCAGTGTATTTATCTTTGCCAAAATTTAGCACAGAATTCAGTGTCGTAGTAAGGAAAGCACTTTCGTAAAAATAATTAAGTCTTAACAGCAGTTTACCTTTTCAGTTCATTTAAAATTTAAGATTTATGTGTATGAGTGTTTTGCCTTTGTGTATGTATACATACCTGGTGCCCACAGAAGTTAGAAGAAGGTGTTGGATCCCCTGGAACTGGAGTTACAGATAGTTGTGAGCTGCCATGTGTTTGCTGGGAGGGGAACTTTTAGCAGTCAGTGTTCTTCACCAATAAACCTACCCCCACCCCTCTTTCCAGCATATTGATAAATTAATATTTACATGTTTCTTATTCAGAGGTTAATGATAATTTAACATAGTTTATGTGTTCAAGGTATCTTAAAAGATTTGCTTATATGTGTGTCTCTGTCACACATACATATGGGTGCTTAAAGAGGCTAGACTAGAGTGTGGGGTATCTGGTGGTTGGGAGCTGCTCAACGTGAATGTTAGGGTGAACACTGGTCTTTTGCAAGAATAGCAAAATGCCCCGAGGCAATTCTCTATGGTGTATCAGATTTATTTATCTCCCACTGAAGATTTACAGTACAGACTCTGATATGATAGCCTATACCTTTGCCCAGGCACCTAAGAGACTGAAAAGGGGAATTAAGGGTTAGAGCAAGTCTGGACAACATAGTTTTTGTCTTCAAAATAAATATTGGAATAATGTCAGCCCAAGTTTCCTTAGCATTAACCTCAGTACTGTAGTATAGCCACAGTTAGACCCATTAAACTTCACATTCTTCTGTACCTACTCTCAAGTCCCTGCAGGAAGTCTTAAGTGCAGGTCTGAGTCTCATGCCACTTTGTTTTCATAAATTTGATCTCTACTAAATAAGGAACAAGTTGAATAAGAGTTCTTATCTTCTTTACAGAGAGGACTCAGGTATGGTGGTAGGCAAGCATTCAACCACTGCCACACCCCAAGCCAGCAGATGTACTTACTCATTAGTTGCTCCTGAGATACTTGTATAATGAAGGTGCTTCCAACAATTTTATTAAATACAAAACTCAGGCCCTAGCTTTTCTTGGCTCTATTGTCTAGGGTATATACTGGAACAGTGTAAACATCCTACAGCAGGATTTTAAAATTGAGAAGTGGCTTAAATTATGCCTAACAAAACCAAAGCAAAAACATGTGATAATAGCCAGTGCCTGTATCTCAGCACTGGGGAAGCAGAGGTAGAAGGATCACTCTGCATTTGAGTCTAGTTAGCTTCATCTGTATAAGTGGTTTCCCCCCCCCAGAGGCAGAGTTTCTCTGTGTAGCCTTAGCTGTTTTGGACTTGCTTTGTATTCCTGGCTGGCCTCGAACTCACAGAACTCAGCTTGCCTCTGCCTCCCTGAGTGATGGGATTGTAGGCGTGCCCCACTGGGCCTGGCTTCTCAGGAGTGGCTTTTTGTTGTTTGGATTTTTTGATATAAAGTCTCAAATAGCTCAAGCTGCTACCCTCAAAGCTTGGTCGTCTTTCCTCAGATTCTTGAGTTGTAGTATATTTTTGATTTTGCTGACTAGGTCTCACTATATATCCCAGAATGGTCTTGAACCTACTATCCTCTTTAAGCTTCTTGAGTGCTGTGATTATGTCTCATGGTCTCTTCTGTATTCTTACAGGTTGGTTTAATTTGTGGCCTTTTTTGGTTATGTTTTGAGACAGTCTCACTATGTAGCTTTGGATGACCTACAACTCACTATTTCTATGTAGATCAAGCTGGCTCCAAAATCCTAGAAATTTGTTGGATCTGCTTCCTAGGTTCAAGGTGTGGGCCAACACACTGGGCCTGATTTGGATTGAAATAACAAAGAAGCTGTCAGTGTAATTTCATAATTTAACATCATGCCTTTGTTTTGTGTGTTTGTGATTTTGTTGTTGTTTGTTTTCTGAGTCTCCGTGTAGTTCTGGCTGTCTAGAACTCAGAGGTCTTCCTGCTTCTGCCTCTGGATAATGGGGTTAAAGATGTGTGAGCACTGCCTGGTTAAACATCTTACCTTAACACCTTACCTTGTTGTGGAGTTCCAAGGCTGCATACATGGTCAACTATTTAGAGGTTTGTGTGGACTCAGGGTTAAAAATGTGTGAAGTGTGTGTTTTACTAACATAAGAATCAGGAGTCCGGAGCCAGGCATGGTGGCACACACCCTTAATCCCAGGACTCAGGTGGATCTCTGATTTTGAGGCCAGCCTGGTCTACAAATTGAGTGAGTCTAGGACAGCCAGGGTTACACAGAGAAACCTTGTCTTGAAAAAACAAAACAAAACAAAAGAACCAGGAGTCTCTCTGTAGTTTCAGGCTTTTCCTTTGTGAAGTGTTTATTTTCATTCTTTTACCTGCAGTGGGGAAGCACAGGCAGTGGGGAAGCACAGATTTTCTCCAGGACCCATCCTCTTCTGTATCACATCCATATGCATTTGTGGTTTCTCCTTAGTAGATGGCAACAATTCAGTTGAATTTTGAAAAGATTAACTTGGAACAGACCAGCTTGCTAATTATTTGTCAGTTGTCATTGGAACACAATTGTTTTCAAAATAATTTCTAGAAAAATTGAGTGTTAAATGTGGAGAGTACAGCTCTGCTGTTTTGCAGTTCTTTGCCTTGCCTTTTAAATTTTGTCTTCCAGTTGCTGCTGTGAGCTAAGACTTGGGGAATTTCAGCTTTGCCTGTGCACTGTAAGATAATCTGTTCTAGCTTCTTCTGACTAGCTAATACTACCTTCCAGCCGCCTGTCCTTGAGTCCTGCTACTCCCTTCCTCATCCCTAAACGTTTTGAAGAAATTAGAAGTGAAAAGAATTAATGAAAATATACTAGTCAACCATTGGAGTATCTTGAGTCAGCTGAGAAATTGAAGCTCAGCTTAGCTTGCTTATTTGTTTTTGACAGTGCTGGGAATCTCTTATTTCACTAACCTCTTACAGTCTTGACTGACCCAGAGCCTTTTAAGATTATACTGTATGTATATATTTACAGTAAAAAATGCATACCAACAAAAGCAACTAAATTCTTTTCAATCTTTCCCTTTGGTTTATTGCTTTGAGCATGGTGGTTGAGGTTATTTTTATAAAATTGTGTTTGTTTCTCTTAACTTTTTTAAAAAGTTTTTTTGAAAGAAGGTTTCTCTGTGTAACAGTCCTGGCTGTCCTGCAATCGCTTTTGTAGACCAGGATGGCCTCTGCCTCCCTAGTGCTGGGATTAAAGGCGTGTACCACCTTGCCTGGCCACTCAGCTACCATAGAAATAATTGAGACTCTTTTATAATGCAAGGTTTTACAACACAATCTTGAGCAGTTTTCGTCTTTGTTTTACTCCCAGTGAACATTCCAGCAATATTTGCACTTTGCAACTTCCGCTCCAGCACCTTCCTCCTGATCTTTCTTGCCAGAGGCTGAATCCCCTGCTTAATTCCTTTTCTTTTTCCCCTAACTCACCCTTCCCTGGCTGGCAGGAAGTCCAGCTCTATTCTCCACCCTTTTCATCGATTGGCTGTAAGCTGCTTTATTGATTATCAGGGACAATTGGGGAGTAGAGTTTATGCAACATTTAGATAGTAAATTCTCAGAACAAAGCTTGTGACCAGACATGGGGGTACAGAAATCAACATTTAAACTACACACAACCTTATGTCTACATACATGGACTGCAGTCTTGGGAAGCTAATGTGATAATGACCCAGTGATAAAGGAATTTGAGAAGTGGTTAAGAGCCATGGCTGGGAATCAGTTTAAATCCTTGCTCCTAAACTACTAGCCACATAACTTTGGTCACTTTTTGGCTTCAGTTTCTCCCTTTTAAAAATGAAGTAATAGCCAGGCATGGTGGTGCACACCTGTAATCCCAGCACTCGTGAGGCAGAGGCAGGGAGATATCTGTGAGTTCGAGGGCAGCCTGGTCTACAAAGCAAGTCCAGGATAGCCAAGACTACACAGAGAAACCCTGTCTCAGAGGGAGAAAGAAAGACACCTAAACCTATGACTGTTGTGAGGATTAATGTATGAAAAGGAGTTAGAATAATGCCTGAATAGTTAGCTAGCATGGCTAGTAACCATTCTTATTGATAGGAAATATTTTTCTTGATGTTTGAAAATACAGCTTAAGAAATTGGATTTCTCTCTTTTTAATTTTGTTGTTGTTGTTGTTGTTGTTTGGTTTTTCAAGACAGGGTTTCTCTGTGTAGCATTGGCTGTTTTGGACTCACTTTGTAGACCAGGCTAGCCTCGAACTCACAGAGATCTGCCTCCCAAGTGCTGGGATTAAGGGTGTGCGCCGCCACGCCCGGCCAATTTTTTTTTTTATTTAAAAATAAATTTTTTAAAGCCTGGCAGTTTAGTTTTTATTTTATAGGCATTGTTTGTTTGTATGTATATGTGCAAGGGTATCAGATCCCCTTGGAACTGGAGTTACAGACAGTTCTGAGCTGCCAGGTGGGTGCTAGGAATTGAACCGGGGTCCTCTGGAAGAGCAGTTAGTGAGTGCTCTTAACCACTGAGCCACTTCTCCAGCCCCCAAAATTGGATTTCTCTTACACTCACTTCTTTTGTTGATTTTCGAGACAGGGTTTCTCTGCATAATAGCCTTGGCTGGCCTGCACTGTGTTGTAGACTGTTGCCTACCTCTGCCTCCCAAGTGCTGGGATCAAAAGCATGTACCACCACTCCTGGCTTCTTAGTACTCAGTTAGGTTGAGTGTTAAGAATTTGTTTTAGTGTGTTAAGGATATCAGTGAAGAGTATTGATGACTTCTGTAGCAAGTTGAAGTTGGGTAATCGTTTGCCAGTTGGTTGACCTTGTTGAGTCAGGCTTTCACTGTATGGCCCTGGCTGGTCTCAAACTGAGAGACTTGCCAGTTTTTGCTTCCTGAGTACTGGGATGAACAGTGTGTACCATGGCTTTTGGTCCATGACTAGTTTTCCCCACTTAAATTTGTGTATGTTTGGCTATAGATATGTATATGTACCACCTTCATACCTGTTGTCCTTGGAAGTAAGAAGATAATGTAAGATCTCTGGAACTGGAGTTATAGATAGTTGTGAGCCGCCATATGGGTTCTGGGAACTCAGTTGTCCTCTGCAAAGGGAGTAAATAGTCCTAACTGCTGAGCTATTACTCTAGCCCCTATGGCTATTAGTTTTTAAATTTTTATTTATATGTATTTCTGTGTGACTGTATGTCATGTATGTGGTTGCCTGAGGAAGCCAGAAGAGGGTGTTAACATTCCCTGAAGCTGGAGTTAATTTCATCTCTCACCCTCTCTTCTTCTGTCTCCCTCCCCCTTCCCTTCCTCCTTCCCCTCTCCCCTTCCCTTCCCTTCCCTTCCGTGTGTGTGTGTGTGTGTGTGTGTGTGTGTGTGTGTGTGTGTGTGTGTGTGTGTGTGTGTGTGTGACTTTTAAGACCTCTCCTTAAGAAAACAAGTCCAATTGGTATAAAAGCATAAAGGGGAAATTTTTTTATTTTATTGCTAGTTGGGTCTGGTGGGACACACATTTAATCCCAGAGATATGCTTGCTTCTGCCTCCTCAGTGCTGGGCTTAAAGGTGTGTGCTACACGATAGGCCTCCCCCCACCCCCTCAAGTCTTTTTGTTTCCTTGCTTGTTTGTTTTTAGAGAAATGGTTTCGCTCTGTAGCCCTGGCTGTCCTGGAATTCATTCTGTAGACCAGGCTGGGCTCAAATTCAGAGATCCATCTGACCCTGCCTCCTGGGATTAAAGACATGCACCACCACCCAACTAGTTTTTCATTCTTTTGTTTTTGTTTTTGTTTTAAGATTTATTTGTATATATAAGCACTCTATTTGTGTGTATGACCACATGACAGAAGAGGGCATCAGATTTTATTATAGATGGTTGTGAGCCATCATGGGATTGCTGGGAATTGAACTCTCAAGATCTCTTGACAAGTAGCCAGTGTTCTTAACTCCTGGGCCATCTCTTTAGACACCCCCCCCAACCCCCTCCCCCTTTTTGTTTTTGTTTCTCTGTGTAGCCTTGGCTGTCCTGGATTCACTTTGTAGACCAGGCTGGCCTCGAACTCACAGTGATCTGCCTGCCTCTGCCTCTCGAAGTACTGGGATTACAGGAGTATGCCACCTGGTCATTCTTAATAGGTGATTATTTAACATGTTAATTGAGAAGGAAGATTAAGTGGTAAATTGAGAGACTGATAATTTGGGGGGTGGAGGAAAGACAGCAAACTGGAGGCCAACCTGGGCTAGTAGGACTCTGTGTTAAACAAAAATCTGGGACTGGTGATAAATAGTTCTATGGTTCTGTACTTGTCTAGCATTTCTGAGGCACTTCCTTAATTTGATTTCTTGCATCACAAAGTAAATGTCAGTTGGTTTATGGTACTTTTTGATACTTGAGGAAAGGTTTGGCATATCTATTGACATAGTTGAAGATTTAAAATAGATTTGTCAGGTGAGATATATAAATCTCTCTTCCCAAATAAATACAATAAGACACCTAAGATTTTCCTATTGATGCAATGTAGTACTTTAGAAAACAGAAGCAATTTCAGAGTAAAATTCCCACTTTAAAAAATTGGTCATTTTTGTTTGGTTTGGTTTGGTTTGGTTTTTCTAGACAGGGCTTCTCTGTGTAGCTTTGGCTGTCCTGGACTCTCTTTGTAGACCAGGCTGCCTTCGAACTCAATGCCCGGCTAAAAATTAATTTTGTATTTTTGTATGTTTGCATGTGTGTGTGGGTCAGGCTTGGATGGGCTCTTATTTTCACGAATGTAATTCGTAGGCACTACATTCAGATGGTCAGCTTTGGTGGCGATTGTTCTTTACCCACTGAACCATCTTTGCTGGCTCTAAAATAACATTTTAAAAACATTGAGATTTAGTACATATGCCGTAAGGCTTATCCATTTAAGAGTAGTATTTTCATACAGTTTAAATTGTACAATCATTATCATTACATTCTAAATCTATTTTATGAAACAATTTTTTTAGAGGCTGCTCACTTTGTAGACCAGACCACAGAGATTTTCCTGCGTCTGCTTCCCTAGCACTGAGATTTAAGGCCACTATCTAATTTTCCCCCCGTTTTTTCGAGGCAGGGTTTCTCTGTGTAGCCTTGGCTGTCCTGGACTTACTTTGTAGACCAGGCTGACCTCGAACTCACAGAAATCCGCCTGCCTCTGCCTCCCTGAGTGCTGGGATTACAGGAGTGTGTTACTGTACTCAGCTTATTATCTAAGCTAAATTTTTTTTTTAACCTATTAAACCTGTACTTAAATTTAGTTATAAAAGTGACACTTCACATCTGACAGTAAAAGTCTGTGGAGATGGAGGTGCAGGATGTTTTGAGTTTGGAGGTAGCCTGTACTGTTGAGGTGGATGGGATGGGATGGGTAGGTTTGGGTAGGGATGAAGCTCAGGTGCTTGAGTGTCAAGTAGGTATACACAAACCCCTTTTAAAAATTTTCTTACCACATAGCCTGGTGCAAACCTATCATACCTGTAGTACTAGCACCAGGCAGGTATAGATAACAGGCCATGCCTGGGATATAGGAGATCCTGCCTTAAAATAAATCCCTTGGGGTGGAGAGGTGGCTCAGTGGTTATGAGCACTGGCTGCTCTTCCAAAGGACCTGGGTTCAAATCCTAGCGCACACACATGGCGGTTCACAACTATCTGTAATTCCAGTTGTAAAGGGTCTGACAATCCTCGCACAGACAGACATACATGGAGGCAAAACACACACACACACACACACACACACACACACACACACACACACACACACACACACACACACACAATGTACCTCCTACAAATATGAACTGCCTGTTCTTGGATTTCTCCTAAAGGGTTTACTACTTTTTCCTAAGTCCTTTAGCAAATGTGCTGTTTTGTTGCCATGACGGTGCCCTTTCATGAGGCTGGGTAAATACTTAAGGAAGAGAAGATGGCAGTTTTTACTGCAGAACCTAACTTAAGAGACCAGAACATTAAAAAAAAAAATCTGTTTTAATCTTCCAAGGTTGTGAATGTCTTAAGAGGTTAAAAAAAATTAGGGTTGGGATAGGGACTAGGTGTTATAGCACTCGTTTTACCATTAAACTACCTTTACCTTTTTTGGTTTCGTTTTGATCTTGTCCTTTAATGGCTGAGCCATCTACCCAGAGCTCCCCCCTTTAAGAATTAGCAAGCAGTTCATTTGTGTTGAGGTTGAGGTGTGTGTGATTTGCTAGTGATTGAACCCAGATATCTGAGACATGATAAACAAGTACTCTGCCACTTAGCTATAGTACTAGCTCAATTGGCTTTTAAGTAAGGACCTGTACCTCTTCATAGTTCCAGGGTTATAGGGGGTATTGTGATTTAAAACACCTGATGCACTTTGGAAGAGTGTGCCTTATGTAACTGTTCTGCTGTCCTCTAGTGTTAAGGGCGTTTCAGGCTTTCTTCTAAGTGGATTCATCATCTGTTCCTATTTAGGTCTTTCTGAAATTGTTCCTATCTAGTACAATTTCTTTGCCGCATTTCAGAGGAACGCCCCCCCTCCCCCTCCCCCCCCCCTTTGATTTTCCTTTGGGAAAATCTTTTTACTCCTAAGAATGTTTGTATTTTTTTCCTGCCACTTGTATTGTCTTGCTGGGGTCTTGCATTACAGTTTGGTTGTATTACTCTTTATGTTCTGGGTATTCTGTTTTCTGTCAGTGCAAGTGGCCTTTATTTTTTTTTAATTTAAGGCTTACATACAAGTAATGTGTTTCATAATGCTATCTTTATACATGTTTGTCAATACTATGTTCTTATTCATTTCCCTCACCATTGCCCTCCCCCCATTCCTCTTGTTAGTCCCTCTTAATTTCCTATGCATGTATTCCATTACTGTTTTCCTCCTTGGTTTAGATATTTTCCCTCTACTTTTTTTGGTTTTGTAGCCTACAAACATATTTATTTATTTACTTTTATTTTTTGGTTTGTGGAGACAAGGTTTCTCTGTGTAGCTCTGGCTGTTCTGGAACTTGACTCTGTAGACCAGCCTGGTCTCAAACCCATAGAGATCCACCTGCCTCTGCCTCCCAAGTGCTGGGATTAAAGTCGTGCATTACCACCACCACCTGGCTAAATACCTATTTAAATTTTGCCTTTGTATATGAGAGAAAACATGTTTTTTTGTTTGTTTGTTGAGTCTGGCATATTTCATTTAAAAATAATTATTTGATAATGTATACATTCCTATAAATGTTATTTCATTTGTCCTTATAACATTGCATTTACTTTATGTAGCATATTGTATTTATACATCCATTGTTGACAGGCACACCTGGTCTGGCTAGTTCCTGGCCATGGCTATATACCCAAGAGTGGGATAGCTGGGTCAGATGACGTTCATTCTGTTTTTAATTCTTAGAGGTGCCCTAATACTGATTTCCATAGTGACTATACAGTTTACATTCTTCTAAAGCAGTTTCTTTTCCCCTACATCCTTAGCACGTTGTGTGTGTGCGTGTCTGTGTGTAAGAGGATGGGGGTTGAGAAAGGGTCTCTGTATGGGCATGGCTGGCCTGGAATTTGCAGTGTAGACCAGGCTGGCCTTGAATTTATTGATATGCCTGTCTGTTTCCTGAGTGCTGGGATTAAAGGAATGCACAGCTATGCCCAACTTTTCCTATATTAGGCTTTCTCTTCTCTCTGGTGATTATAAAGACTGTTGTGAGGTTTGAAAGGCCTCTTGTGAACCTTCTTCCTGAAGATTCTAAAGTCAATCATGGTCTTCTCATTCTCACTTTCAGTTGTCTTAAAAGAGGGCTCAGGTGTGCCTTATGTCTATCTCCCAAATTAATTTTTATTGGTTTTTATGACTCAGCCACACCCCTAGGAGAGACTTGATTGCCTGGCTTTTGTTGCTTTTAATTTTACATTTTGGAGGTGTGTGACTTACTCTGTCTCTGATTCCTGTTATGTAGAACTATTTATTTATTGCAGAGAAGAAAAGGACTGGTTTGTTCAGCCTTATTTTTCCTTTTCTTTTTTAAATTTATTTTTATTTATTTTATTTATTTTTGGTTTTTTGAGAGACAGGGTTTCTCTGTGTAGAGCTTTGGTTGTCCTGGACTCTCTTTGTAGACCAGGTTGGCCTTGAACTCAGAAGATATGCCTGCCTCTGCCTCCTGAGTGCTGGGATTAAAGGCATGCGCCACCACTGCCCAGATCGTTTGTTTGTTTGTTTTTGAAAAATAGGATTTTTCAAGTTTCACAATATTCTTAACTTGTTCAATAGTGAGAAGAGAGGATGCTAATACATTATATTTTGAGGGGAGTGTGAAAGGAAAGATGAAGTATCTTATAGCTAAGGTTGGCCTGGAATCTCAGAATTCTCTTGCCTCTTTAAGAGAAAAAATTTACCTTCATAATACAGTATGATCACTTAATACTATGATTAGTTCTCATATATGCCTGTATATGACATTGTATAAGGGAAAGCTCCAAGATGGATTTGAATAAGGCTTGTTCTCTAAAGGTCAGTGTAAGCAGGAAGCGGTGGTAGCTCACACCTATAATTCTAACACTGAGTAGGCTGAAACAATATAGCTAAGGGTTCAGGGATACCCTAGGCTACAGTGTGAGAAACTTTGTAGATACAGTGTAGATAATTTGAGGATGAGCTTTCATCTGTTGAGTAATAATTTGTTCTTAAACATCTGGCATTGTTAGGGTTAGATAAGAAGAAGCAGGAATAAATTGTTGTCCTGTACAGGGTAACAGGACAGCATGTACAGTATAGTTGATAGTCTCTGTTCTTGAAACAGATGCTGAACTTACAGTTTATGAAACTGTCTTCCTATGGAGGCATAAAAACTAAAGGCTTAAAAATGGGGGAAGGGTGCTGGAGAGATGGCTTACCTCTCTAATGTGATCTAATGCCCTTTTCTGGCTTGTAGGTGTTTGTGCAAATAGCACTAATATACAATAAATAAATAAACAAAATCTTAAACCATGTTTTGAAGGGTGTGCAGTTTCCAAAATGCCACGGTACACTTCAGAGTTATGTGAAGTATTGAAGAATTTAATGTAAAGTTTAATTATTAATTTTTTTGTAAGTAAAACTTCTATTGATAGTTTGTTTTATTACTATGGACAAGAGTGTCTTAAAACCTACTGTGGATTCTTTCTTTTTTGGCTTTTCGAGACAGAGTTTCTCTGTGTATCGCTGGCTGTCCTGGAACTCTAGACGAGGTTGGCCTTGAACTTCTAGATCCACCTGCCTCTGACTGACTGCCTCTGACTCTGAGGCCACTGCCAGGCCTTGTTATTTATTTATTTACATTGTGCTAGGAGTCCACCTACTGTCAAGTGTTCTTTCATTGAGCTCTAACCCCAGCTTCCTAGGGAAGAGGGAGGGAGGGAGAGAGAAGAGAAGAGAAGAGAGAAGAAGAGAGAGAGTGTGTGTTTGTGTGTCTGTGTGTAGATCAGAGGACAATTTCCACTCAGGCTTGGTGATCCTCCCGCACTCCCCATTAGCTGTCTTGAGTTATAATCACCCCCCCCCCCCACCACCACCAGGGTTTCTCTGTATAGTTCTGTCTGTTCTGGCACTTGCTTTTTCTTAAGACCAGGCTAGCCTGGAACTCACTGAGTGTCTAGACTAAGTAGCCCAGGCTGGCCTGAAATCAGTATATAACCCAGAGACTGGCTTTGAAGATAATGCTAATTACTAACTCATCCTCTGAGTGCTGGAATTGAGCTATCATGCTCGTAGTAATTTGAACTTTTGGATAATTTGCTTAAAATAATGATAAACAGTCCTTTCCAATGGAATTGGACCAAATTGTAACTCAACCACTTTTTATCATACCATAGTTCCAAAAACTCAAAAATCCACTTAAGAGATTTAGTTATTAACTGGCAGTGGCCAGGGTGGGGTGGCATCAGCCTCTAAAAAGTGGGAGATTATTCGTTCCCCTTGTAAATAGATATACTGAAAGATTGGTTGCAAACTTATTCGGAGGCTTTAATGTGGGCTTTAACACCTCACTTGGATTGATATAAACAGATCATTATTCATTGATTAAAGTATAGGCTTAAAAAATTATGTCGGTATGTATCTGCATGTGGATATGTGTGAGGGAAGGTGCTTTTGGAGGCCAGGGGAGCTGGATTCACTGGACAGTTGTGAACTTCTTGACACTTGCTGGGATCCAGATTCTGGTGCATTGGAAGAGCAGTAACCGGTCTACAGTAACCCTAGCCATGCTTCCAGCCCCAAATAACAGCTTGTTTATGAAACATATCTTCTGAGAATCAGCCTCTTCTTAGTTTAGCTATTTTATACCATAATTACAACTTTGCAAGCTTAATTTCATAGCAAGAAGATCTGGTATAACTTCAGGATATCTGGGATCGATGTTCTGTTTGCTCTAATGAACTGCTTTCATGTTGCTATTAAGATACTGTGATTTTCCAGGAATGGTGGTACACACCTGTAATCCCACCACTTGGGAGGCAGAGGCAGGCAGATTATTGTGAGTTTGAGGCCAGTCTGGTCTACAAAAACGAGTCCAGGACAGCCAAAGCTACACAGAGAAACCCTGTGGGGGGGTGGGGGGAGCGGTGGGGAAGGATACTGTAATTTTAGTTTCTATTGTTACTCTTACAGCAGAACCATAAAGTAGGTATAACATGTTGCTTTTCTTATTTTTAAAGTTTATTTCTGTGTGTCTGTGAGCCTATGTGAATGAAGGTCAGAGTGCAACTGCTAATTTTAGCTCTTCTTCCAACATGGTGGGTCCCATGGATCAAACTCAGGCGTGGCAGCAAGTACTTTGACCTGGTGAACCATTTTTTTCTGGCCCTAAAAATTTTCTATTCATTATGTATGCTTGCACTTTAGGAGGCTAAAGGAGGGCATTGGATCCACTGAGCTGGAGTTACAGGTGATTGTGAGCTGGCTAATGTGGGTACTGGAAACAAAACTCAGATCCTCTAGGTGAGCAGCAGGTGCTCTTAACTACCAAGTCACCAGTCACTCAAGCCTCAAATTCCGGGTACTCACAGTCAAGCTACACAGTGTAATAAGGTAGTAGTTGCCCCACATTTCTTTTCTATTGTATTGTGTGTATCTAATCAGACTTTTTTCTACTTTTTTCTTTCAGTGAATGGTAGTGTCTAGAAAGGGTATGTCCCTTCAAGAGAGAGGTGCCAATGTCCAACCGGCCTAATAACAATCCAGGGGGGTCACTGCGACGTTCACAGAGGAACACTGCCGGGGCCCAACCACAAGACGACTCAATAGGAGGAAGGTATGTATTTCGTGATAATTTGTAAGGGAGTTGGGAATTAAAAAAAAAAAAAAAAAGCACAAAATTGGAATGTTTCCCCTAGTTAGGCCCCTCTAAAATCAGTTCTCAGTCACTGACATGAAACCCTAATTTAAAGTTGTTAACATATTATCATATGTTTTGTTTGTCCTTTGTATTTGCTTAACACATGTTGGGGCATGCTTCAACCATTTGTGATCCTCAACTTAATGGTTTTATTGAGAGAAAGTTTCATTTGTTTTAAGCACTTAGAGTTTGACACTCAGCTTGAGGGTAGTGGTAGTGTAGAAGGACTAGACTAGTCTTCCCTTTGGATTCCATGAAGGTGTGAGATGCTTTGTTAGCACACTAGCTCTCTGAATTTGTGGTCTGCTGTTGATCCTTTTGTTTTTAAATTTATTTATGTTTATGAGTGCTCCATCTGCATGTATATCTGCAGGGCAGAACAGGCCATTAGATCCCAGTATGGATGGTTGTGAGCCACGATGTGGTTGCTGGGAATTTAACTCAGGACCTGTTAGAAGTGAAAGAGAGAGAGTGCTCTTAACTGCTGAGCCATCTCTCCAGCCTGCTGTTGATCTTTTTAATTGGAATTGTTTTATATAAGGTACATATAATAACATACAGTTTCTTGAAGGTAAAATTCTGGGTCTGATTTAGGCATGGACTGTCATTGTTTATAAAGTACTCAGAACTTTCTCTAATCTAGTGATATCAGTGTTTAGCTTGAAATGAGTCATAGTGAATTGTAGTTATTTTAGAAATTGTACCCAATTTTAATAATTTGAGGCAGTCCTGTATATTGGTAAATCATTAAAAAGAAGCTGAAAATGTCAAATGTGAATAATAGTAATTTGTCCTATTGGCTTAAATAATTATGGATAAAGTCTTTGAACCTATAACTTGTGCGTTAGTTATGTCTCTGCCATAAAATTTGGAATTCTTTGGCTTAGGGTTTTAGGGAATCTTAGTTCCTTTGTCCTCTTAAATGGACACTTAACCTTTATGCTGATGGTTAAAAAAAATTAGCACTTTTCTTTTTTGTAGCCTTGCCTGTACTGAGCTTAGCTTCGTAGACCAGGCTGGCCTCAAACTCAGAGATGCCTCCCGAATGCTGGGATAAAAGGCATGCCCCACCATGCCCAGCTTAAAATAGCACTTTTCATTATTTTGAATAAATTACTTTCTGAGAATTTAATCCTAGTATCTATGTGCCATTTCACAATTTATTTTTTTAAGGCAAGGTTTCTCTGTGTATTCCTGGTTGACCTGGAAACTCACTCTGTAGAACAGGCTAGCCTCAAACTCTTGGACTTAGAGATTCTCCTGCCTCTGTGAGTACTGAGATTAAAGGTGTATGCCACCACCCAGCTCATTTCGCATACTATTATATCGAAAATTTCAAAGTCTTCAGCATCAACAACATTACAATTTCGATAGGAGCAGAATACATAGGTTTCCATGTGCAGTTTTGAGACAGGGATAAGTATAATTATGATCAGAACAAGGAGTATACAAAAGTAAAAGAAAAATACTAATTCCACTATCCACTTAAAATGTTTCTATTGACCTTTGCATAGTGTCTTTTTTTAAAAAAGATGTATTTATTTTCTGTATATGAGTACACTGTCTTCACGCATACCAGAAAAGGGCACTAGATCATATTACAGATGGTTGTTAGCCACCATATGGTTGCTGGGAATTGAACTCAGTACCTCTGGAGGAGCAGCAACTACTCTTAACCGCTGAGCCATCCGTCTAGCCCTGTTGTCAGTCTACTTATTTAAATTTTTTTTTAAAATTATGTACACAGTGTGTAGGCCAGCATTGCTAGAACAGGGCATCCAATCACATGGTTGTGAGCCACCATGTGGTTGCTGGGAATTGGAACTCAGGACCTCCAGAAGAGCAGATTGAGCCATCTGGCCAACCCTATTGTCAGTCTTTTTAAAGTTGCAAGTACATGTGTTTATATGTTCATACAAGTTAGATCTTTTGAACAACTGTAGTTATACATTTTTAGAACATGAACTGTCAAATTTTGAGTTAACACAAGAGCATTGCTTTTCATACCTGTAGCAGTATTTTGTTTATTTGGTACATCAGTGTTCTATACAGTTTAAACAGTTTCTTACACTACCATGTTTATTAACTGAGTTTGTTTGGACATGATTTCATTCCTGTATTCTCAGTACTCTGAAGGGGAGGCGGGGAAAACCTCCAAATTTGATCCCTTCTTGGCCTACTAAGCAAGTTCAGAGGCAGCCTGGGTTATGTAGCTAGACCTTGTATCATACCCTCCAGAAAAGCCATTACATCTTGCAATTAGAATTGTGTTGATTTAAGTAACTTTATAATGATATAATAATTGGAATTCCATTATATTGTGAAATGGCAAATTTCTAATTTAAAAATTAGGAAAATAGTTGATTATTTTATGTATGTGGGTGATCTATGCGTATGGGTGCACATGCTATGCGGCCTGTATATAGATGAGAGGACCATTTTGTGAAATCCTTTGCTTCTACATGTGTTGTAGTGCTGAAACTCAGGTTGCTAGACTTGAGTGTGTCAAGTACATACCATTTCCCTGCCACCCCACCCATGTGCTTTTAAGGCAGTCTTTTTAGTTGTTTTAGTTATTCTTTTTAAATTAAGTGCTTATGTATGTGTCATCATATGAGTTTATGTATGTGCCCTTGGAATCCAGAAGAGGGAGTTGGATTTATAGGTGATTGTAAATCTTGATATGCATGGTAGAAATTGTTACTTAATCTTAGTGCTGGGAACTCTCCTCAAGAGCAGCAAATGCTTTTCAACTCTCTAGTCGTAAGGTAATGTATTCTGTGTTCCCTTTTGAAGAAAAATAACACAATTTTTAAATCTTTGAAAATGATGGGAAAGGTGCAAAGATTTAACTTCGCCTCCTTCTGTAATATTTAGCTTTCATAATTTTTCTTTTTTTCTTTTTTCTTTTTTTTCAAGACAGGGTTTCTCTGTGTACCCTTGGCTGTCTTATTGGCTTTTGTAGACCGTGCTGGCTTGGTCTCAGAGTATCTGCATCCCTCTGCCTCATTGAGTGCTGGGATTAAGGCATGTGCTTCCTCGCCCGGCTGTCTATGAGTGCTTTACTTATATGTGCGGCTATACACTATATGCGTGCTTGACGCTTGTGGACAACCAGAAGAGGGCATCAGGTACTCCGGAACTGGATGTACTGATGGTTGTGAGCCACTCTGTGGGCGCTGCTAATCTGGAAGCACAGTTTTTAACCTTTAACGTGTCTTTTAAAGTTTCTTTCAAAATTTTGTTTTGTTCCAGAACTGTGTATGCACAGTGATTGTCTAGCCTTGGGTTGGGTCCCTAGTGTGGTGTGAACTGGACAAGGTGTATATCTTATAACCCTGGTACTTAACAGATCTGAAGTTCAGTATCATCTTCTATTGAGTAACAAGTTCATGACACCCTATTTCCAAAGAAAAATTTTTTCTCAGTAATAAGAGGTCCTATTTAGTTATCTTAAGTTTAGCATATTTATAATTTCTTACATCATTATATCTTGTTTTAAACACCTGTGTTCAATGTAGTGTAATAATGATTTAGTTGTACTGAAAAATAGCATTTATTTTCTAGTTTTCAATACATATAAATACAAACATATCAAAGACATAGCTTTAGGGCAAAAAGCACTTACTATTTTTAGTGAGAATACTGCCTTGTTGTCTCACTTCCCCATCCCCATTTTGCTTCTTTGCTGGTAGTAGAATCTCAGCTGGAAAGAAATTGAGAGTGATTATCATCACATCCCAGACCAACTTTTGCAACAATGCTATCCTAACGATCTATTTCTTGAGAATATTTTTCCAGTGGCTTTGTGTATGGGAGAGGATTGAGTATAATTGGGACAGAGCAATTGCAATTGTATTTTGAAGATGAATTTTTATTTGTGTGTACATGTGCTTACGGAGGGCAGAAGAGGGTATTGGGTCTCCTGGAGTTGCAATTTTACAGGTGGTTGTGGAACTCCACTGAAGTCTTGGGTTGTGCTCTTTTGTTCTTGTTGTTTGTTTACTATTTGAGACAGGGTCGTTACCCTGTAGCTTTGTTTGTCATTGGAACTCTAGACCAGGCTGGCCTGAAACTCACCTGCCTATGCCTCCCAAGTGCTGGGATAGTGATGTGTTCTTAACCTTTGGGTCATCTCTCCAGCCCAGGAGAAGTGGACTTGTAAAAGCCTGTGGATAGAGATCTAATGAGTGAAGTGATGATAATAATTAATAGCAGCTGTCATAGCACCATAGTGGTGCGTTTTACACTTTAAATCTTTTTTCTTTTTTTTTTTTCCTGGGCTTGGTGGTGCACTTAGGAGGCAGAGGCAGGCATAGCTGTGAGTTCAATCAAGGCCAACCTTGTCTAAAATGCCCAGGACAGCCAAGGCTACACAGAGAAACCCTGCCTTGAAAAACCAAAAAAAAAAATCCCCCCAAAACAAACCTTTTTTTCTTTTCAGTTGAGACTCAGGGAAATTCTGGGCAGATAAGAAATCCTGTTTAATAAATGTGGAACATAGGGTTGGAGAGATGGCTCAGAGGTTAAGAGCACTGCCTGCTCTCCAAAGGTCCTGAGTTCAATTCCCAGCAACCACGTGGTGCCTCACAACCATCTACAATGTGTTCTAATGCCCTCTTCTGGCCTGCATGCAGAACACTGTATACATAATAAAATAAATAAATCTTTTAAAATGTGTCAAAGGTAGCTCAATCTGATACAAACTGTCAGCCTGTTTTAGCTGCAGAGATCCCTTGAGCCCAATGATGACTTAGCGGAAGATCAGAGAATATTCTCCTTCAGCTTAGCATCTACCTGGAAGGTTTTTTATATATAGCTCCCCTCCCCCCTCCCGTTTTCAGAGACAGCAAGTTTTCTCTTTGTAACATTGGCTATCTTGGAATTCTCTCTCTGCAGACCCAACTGACCTCAAACTCGCTGACCTGCCACTGTCTCCTAGTGCTAGGATTGAATGCATGCACCACCACTGCCTGGCTGTATCCTAGATTTTTAAAATTCAGTTTCAAGTTTTTTGTTTTCTTTCATATAGGATTAAGCTGCCAGAGTCATGTAGTCTCCTAGTTAACATGTCCTTTCCTCCCCTCAAATCAAGACTACCTTTCAAGCTGGGTTCTACCTCATTATTTACCTTTTCACTTGTTCAACAAGGCTTCTCTATTTAGTTCAGGCTGGCCCCAGTTTGAATCCCTTTGCTTTAGCTTCCTGAATGCTGGGATTATAGGCATGTGTCACCAGGCAGTAATTTAACCTTTCTAATTTTTTAAGGTTCATTTTTATTCTGTGCCTTTTTTGTTTTGTTTAGTAGCATGTATGTGTTTGTGCCACATGTATGCCTTTCAGAAGCCAGAAGAGGATGTTAGAACCCCTGGAACTAGAGTTACAGACGGTTGTGATCCTCCGTATAGAAGCTTGGGAAATTAATCCTGGGTCCTTATCAAGAACTAGCAAGTGCTCTTAACTGGGCCATTTTTTCAGACTCCTTTACCTTTTTAAAGGGATAATAATTTGCACTCATTCCTAAGATTAAAAAAAGAAAAAGAAAAAAGAAAATAGTGTCTTCTGTTTCTTTTTATTCTCACATCTTTCATTGCTGTCTGTAATGAACCAGATATCTTACTCCCTATTATTTTTCTTTTTCTCTTTCCTCTGAGTTTTTGGATGATAGCTGATCTGTTCCTTTCTTTTCTGTTCTCTTTTTTCTTTCTTAGGAAAAAAAAACTTCCTTCCACTGCTTCTCTGTTGGCTTGCTCTCAGGGATACTTCTAGCATTTTCCACTTCTAGCCCAGGTATTTGTAGGCTGTCACTTCCCTCTTGGCCATGCAGTATCATTTTAACTGTACGGTGTGCTTTCACCTGTTTTCTCAATGGGCAATGGTGGGATTAAGCGAACTTCTTCTATAGCAGCTTTGCTTAAGATTGTGTCAGTGCTAATTTTCACTTTCTACTGTAAAAGTATGTATGGAGACTATAGGAAAATAAGATCATTTTAGTTTTACTACTTATATAACCATGGTTGTAGTTTTGTCCCATGTCGTTTTTAACTCCCTGTGTGTGGATTTTTAGCATGAAATAATATAGTAAGAGTTACAGACTACAGCGACCAGTTGTACTCACTGGATATGTACTTTCCAGAATTCTGTAATAGTCTTCCACATGAGAATGTGAAATGCCTACATGGTTTTTCTATGATTTAAACCCCGATGATTGGAGGTTCTAGTGATTTACCCCACCTCTTTCAGGAAAGCAAGTTTTTAATTTGATTTTTTTTTCCTCTATGAACGAATGGATGTGCCTATTATTACATTTGATTGATGTTATATTTCTATTCCTGAAAGTGAATTTATAAACTAAGGATGAGTATTTTGGTGACTCTTAACAGATTGTTAAATTGCTGAATTTTAAAAAAATTTATAATCCTACTTATGTACACTAACTTATCAAAATGCTAATTAATAGAGCATTACATAGCCTTGTTTTAGACAGGGTTTAAATTAGTTGAGCTGTCCTTGGTATTGATTAGCAGAGTATTTGATTATGTAGTGCTAGGGGTTGAACTCTGGGCTTTGTGAATGCTGGGAAAGCATTCTGTCAATTTAGCAACAAGCTTCATCCCCAAGCAGTACAGAAAAAAGATGCTTGTTGGCAAAAGTTAGCCTTTTTGATAGTTGTGAGTTGAGCATATTGCTGTATATTGGCCAGATTATATATTGCTTGTCTTAATTTCAGAATGGCTTGTTATATATATAGTTGTAGCTCTTCATGGAAGGTTATTAACTCACTGGCTTTGCCATTTTTCTCATTTTATTTTTGTGTGGAAGCCTGCAAAATTAAGTCCATTCCTATTCTTTGTTCCTTCTTAAACGAAGAATAGCTTTTTATTCTGAGTTATTTTATAGCTTGATAGTCACAATATTTAAATCTAATCTAACTTACCCAATTCAGAAATTGGTCCTACAAAGTTTTAATAATTACTTGATGTTTGATATATTTATCCAAACTATAGATTTTTCTTTTTAATTTACACTTTAAAGACTTTTTTTACGGCTAGCAATTTGGCTTAGCAGCAAAAGTTGATTGCTGCCACATGTGATAATGAGCTTGTTCTGTCACTGGACTTATCTTGGTGGAAAGATGAAACTGACACCCAAATGTTGTCCTCTGATCTCCACATTTGCATCATGGCATACACAGGTCTGCATGCATACTCGCAAATGCATGTAAGAGTTTTAAGGAAACATTATTATTATTTATTTAATTTATTTAATTTATTTTTATTTTATTTTATTTTTTGTTTTTTTGAGACAGGTTTCTCTATGTAGCTTTGTCTGTCCAGGACTCTCTTTGTAGACTAGGCTGACCTGCCTCTGCCTCCCGAGTGCTGGGATTAAAGTCTGGTGTCACCATGCCTGGCTTGGAAAGCTTTTTTAAAATCAGTACTTTTTAAAAATGTAGAAATCAATAGACTCACATCTTTATTTTATTTTTGTCTTTTTTTCCCCCCAAGAGAGGGTTTCTCTGTGTAACAGCTGTCCTGGAACTTGCGTGTAAACCAGGCTGACCTCAAACTCACAGAGATCCGCCTGCCTCTGCCTCCCAAGTGCTGGATTAAAGCCATGTGCTACCACAGTCCTGTTTTTTTGTCTTTAAAATACAGTTTAAAATATAGCTGTTTACACCTGTCTTGCTGTTTTTTATCCTTTGTTACCTTAAATATTTGCTCTTGCTTTTGCAATCTGGATTTGTTTATTGACCACACACTGGACAAAATTTAACTACTTTTCCAGGATTGGACAGATTGTGTCAATGGACAGATTTTTTGCTTGTTCTGAAATAAGATTTATAATGGTTATTGCCTTAGTTACTGGCAGAATAAGGCCACTATTCTCTGTTGGAAATGGAAATGTTTGAAACTCCCACCTCTATCCCACCCCCATTCTGCTGGATATTGAATCCATGCTTTGAATAGATTAGAAAAGTAGGCTATCATTGAACAGCTTTAAACATATTGTATGTGCATGGGTGCTTTGCCCGCATGTATATGTTTGAGTGATACCCTGGAACTGGAGTTATAGACAATTGTGAGCTGCTATGTGTGTACTGGGAATTGAACCTAGGTCTTCTGGAAGAGCAGCCAGTGTTCTTCATTGCTGAGCCATCTTTCCAGTCTATCTATTTGATTAATAATATTATAAATTAGGTTTTAATGGACATGAAAATAGTATCTACATATTTGTAAGCATTCTTGGCTGAATATTTCTTGGTAGAATTGAGTGCAAAAGATGATAGAAGTCTCAGATAATTTTCTGTCCTTTATTGAGGAAATACTCAGATCATTTTTCATTTTCTCCTGAGACAGGGTTTCTCTGTGTAGCGCATGCTGTCCTGGAACTCACTATGTAGATCAGGCTGGCCTTGAGCCCCGACATCTCTCTGCCTCTGCCTCCCAAGTGCTGGGACTAAAGGTGTGGGCCTGGCCATTTCTCATTCTCAACAATTGTCCATATTCAGAACTCCTTCCTAAGTAAGGTTCAGTGTGAACGCAGTGTTTCTATTTTTCTTGCTTACCATCTCCTTTTTAATGTACAAGTACTGGAATCGAATACTGGAATGGTTAGGAACAATTTAATCTTCACAGAATCAGGCCTTTTACTTTGATCAGTGTCTCCTTTTGAAAGTTTTGGAAGTTGAATAATTGGGTATAGTCTTGCCTTTTTTTTTTTTTTTTTTTTTTAACCTGGAGACCTCCCTTTTTACTTAAGAAAATGGGAATGCGGTCTCCTTGGTGGTGGTATTATTATTATTATTATTATGATTTTTAAGACTTACTTATTTATTATGTATATAGTGTTCTGCCCTGCATGCCAGAAGATGGCACCAGATCTCATTATAGATGCTTGTCAGCCACCATGTGGTTGCTTGGAATTGAACTCAGGACCTTTCGAAGAGCAGCCAGTGCTCTTCTCTCCAGCCCATCCTTGGTATTAGAAAGATTAGGTTAGATAATGTAGTTAGTCATTGTAATAGATATTTACCCAGACTTTATAACAGTCTTTGTAATTCATGCAATGCTAAGCTCTATCAGCACTAAATGCCTCAGTAAGTTTTTCATTGTTTTGGTGTTTCTCTCCTTTCCCCTGTTACTGTCTAATATGTGGGAGTAAAACTAAGGAGAATTATAAGGTTCCAGCATGTTAGAGATTTTCTTTTCCTGTTATTTGCTGAGCAGCATCTGGACTTTTGTAAATTTTTACCTCTACTTTTGGGTGTTGACTGAATTGCTCTTTCGATTGGTGTTCATCCTTTCTCTCTTTCTTTCTTTCTTTCTTTTTTTCTTTCTTTCTCCCTCACTCAGCTTTCTTCTTTTTTCCAAGAAGGCCTGGCTGTCTTGGACTCACTTAGTAGACCAGGCTGGCCTTCCAACTCACAGCTATTTGCCTGCCTTTGCCTCCCTGGGTGCTGGGATTAGAGGCATGTGCCACTACTCCCAGCTTGTTCTTCATTCTTTACAGGCAGGCTCAAAGCTGGATGTTCTGAAAAACCTGTATTTTCTTGCTAGAGAATACAAACTTCATTGTTTGGGAGGAATTTCAGTAGAACACCTAGTAGACCAAATGCTTTGTTTTATGAGACTGACCTCTTTGAGGACAAAGACCAGACTGATTATTACTATATTTGTCCTATCATGAATTGCACATAAATTGGTAGTGATTAAACCCAATAGTCTTGTTGAAATAAGTTAGTACAGAAATTCTCCACCCTACGAGATACAAGCTTTCTTGTCATCAATCATTAGTATATGTCATAGGATCTGGCTTCATTATGCTTTAGGCAGGATCTCACTATGTAGCTCTAGCTGTTGTCAAACTCAGAGATCCACCTCTCCTGTTTCTGAGTGCTGGGATTAAAGGCATGCACCACCATACCTGACTCCTTTAGTATGTTAAAATGACTTATTTATATAAAATATTTGCTTACCTACTGTTTAAAACCACTAATATCATAATTAGCATTTTACAGAAATAAAGATAAGAAGAAAGAAAACAATTGCCAAGTAACATTTAAATACATAAATGTTTGGCTATTGATGTTATGTTAGTTTATTTATCTGTTGACATCTCTGAGAAGTGTGGCAGTACAAATGTAGATTTCAGTGCCTCAAGTAGGGTTGTAGTAGATGGAAAGTAAGTTCTGTTGTTTCATTTGCATTTCTGGAAACTTGTAACTTTTTATAAAAGCTGTAAACCATATATTTTCCATGTATCTCACTCTCACATTTTCTTTTTGTCTTTATTGATTTATTTTATATATTGAGACAGCATTTCTCTGTGTAGTCCTGACTATGCTGAACTCACTTTATAATCCAGGCTGGCTTCAAACTCACCAGAGATCCACCTGGCTTTGCCTCCAGAGTGCTGGGATTGAAGGCTTAATGCCACTACCCCCAACATTTAATTATATCTTTATATATTTACCAGTGAGACTGTTTGCAGCATATACTGATCAGGGGATAGTTCTTTGTTTTTCTTTGAGTTTTGCAGTGCTGTGGATAAAAACCATGGCCTTTTATATGCTTAACAAGCACTCCATTGCTGACCACACTCAGCCCCTTGATACTGATTTCTTTATTGTGTGCTAACTTCTCCTACCCTACACTTTAAAATGACAATAGTATCACTATTATCCAGGGTATTATCTCTAGGAGCAGCATTACTGTTATCTAGAAAACATTTCTTCTTTGTCTGCTTTGGCTGTTTTGCCTATGTGTTACATATGCTTTTCTTTCTGTCTGTTTCGTGCGTGTGCGTGTGTGTGTGTGTGTGTGTGTGTGTGTGTGTGTGTGTGTGTGTGTGTGTATGTGCGCTTGCGTGCATTCACTTGCTTGCGTTGGCATGTACCAGATATGCACACTGTATGTCTTCATTTGATTTCTACTTTGTTTATGAGGCAGTTTCTCACTTATACTAGCAGTCACCAATTTTGCTAATCTAGCTCACCAGGGAGCTACAGGGAGCCGCCTGTTACTACCTACCCAGCACTGAGATTACATGCAGCCAGCTTTGTATGTGGATGTTGGGAATCTGAGTTTAGGTCTTCATTCTTTTGCAGCAAGGATGTTCCTTTGAGCTATCTCTGCAGTCTATCCTTCCTATCCATATTTTTTTGAGACACAGGGTCTTATATATAATATAGCCCAAGCTGGTTTCAAAAATCACTATGTATTTGAAGTTACCTTGAACCCTTAAAATGTGTTTTAAATAATTGTTTTGAAGACAAAACTGGTTTTATATTAGTGTAAGATGTTTCTCTTTGTTTTTACAAACACAAATTTGGAGATGTAACTAATGTTCCAATCACTTACATACTTGACAATATGTCCTGGTGTGTGGGAGAAAGAAAGAGGGGGGAGAGAGAAGTAAGGGGAGGAGAGAGAGAAAGGAGAGTGAGTTTTTCTCTGTGTAATCCAGGGTAGTCTCAAGTTATGATCTTAGTGCTGGGATTACAGGTATATGTCACCGTATCTACATGAATCTAAACATTTAAAAATCTATAACTTAATCCCAGCACTCACGCAGAGGCAGGTGGATCTCTGTGAGTTTGAGGCCAGCCTGGTCTACATAGTGAGTGGAGGACAGCCAAGGCTACACAGAGGAGCCCTGTCTTGGAAAAAAAAACCAAAATAAATAAATAAATATAACATGCCAGGTGTGGTGACACAGGCCTTTAGTCCTAGTCTCAGGAGGCAGAGACAGGCAGGATTGCTGTGAGTTTGAGGCCAGCCTGGTCTACAAAGTGAGTCCAGGACAGCCAGGGTTACACAGAGAAAGCCTGTCATCAAAAACCAAAGCCAAACCAAAACAAAACAAAATCTATAACACAAGGAACTATATAATTGTTAACCAGTCACTTATTTCACTTGTTGACATGAAGTTTAGATCTCTTTGTAGTCTTTGTGTTATGAATTGGTGTATGTAGGTGTGATGGGAGTTCTGTTTTCCCTCTGGGGTTTGAACACAAGGCTTCATGCATACTAAGTCATTTGTTTTACCACTTATTTAATTCCCAGGCCCTATAGTTTTTAACCCCTTATCTACCAAAGTTCTGACTAAATAGCAGTAATTGTGATTTAAAGTATGGAGGAAGTCACAATAAGTACTCCTATTCTAACATGCAGTAGATGTTTGAGACTTGCTTTTTTTTTTTTTTTTTTTTAAATACGAAACGCTTCACGGATTAGCGTGTCATTCTTGCGCAGGGGCCATGGTAATCTTCTTTGTATCATTCCAATTTTTTTTAGTATATGTGCTGCCGCCGAAGTGAGCACTAGACTTGCTTTTAAGATAATCTTGAAAGTACATAAGCTAGAGTTTTATTTCTTGATTTTTATTTCATTATTTATTTTATGAGACAGCCTGTCCTGGAACTAGCTCACTCAGTAGACCATGCTGACCTTGAACTCAAGGACCCACCTCTCCCAAGTGCTGAGATTAAAGGCATGTGCCATCACACCAGGCTCTTTTTAAATTTTAATAATTGCTACTATTTTTGTTGTGGTTACAAAGTCTCACCATGTAGACCAGGCTTATTCTGTGCCTCTGCTTTGAATGCTTGAGACATATACCACCATGCTGGGATCTTTAGCTATTATATCCTTTATATTGTCAATATAACGTAGAAGTTGACTAATAGGCAGTTTTTCCAGCATCACTACATAAAGCAGTGAAAGACGTTTTGATTAAAGAGAGAGAAAGAATTGGTAATATGTAAAAATGTTACAAAAATTAGTTTCAGGACCATTAAACTTTTCTACTTTTAGAATCATGGGAAGCTCAAAGGAATATGCCCATTTTTACAAAGAGATCAAAAGTGAAGGCCTTACCTGATATAAATAGGCTATAAATCCTTTTGTGTGATGGTACAGGGCCTGAAGTGTGTAATTACTTGACCACTAAGCTATGCCCCAAGTCCTACAAAGCTGAAAATATGGACATGTTTTTTACATCTTTACATAAAGAAGTGGTATCACCTTCTTTCTAGAACAAATAGGAAGAATAATGACAAATATTTTCATGCAATTGTACAATGATTTAAAAGTTTCTTTTACTTTAGTGTGTGGCAGTGAGGACAACTTTGCAGAGTTGATTCTCTCGTTCCCCAATGCGGGTCCCATGCATAAAGAACTCAGGTTGTCATATTTAGTGGCCAGTGCCTTTACCTTTACCTGCTGAGTCATCTTGCTAGCCCTATACAACAGTTTTTAAAAAAAAAAAATAGGTGTTATGTGGATCTGTGTGAGTTTGAGAACAAACTGATTTACATAGGGCAGCCAATGCTACTCGGGGGTGGGGGGGTAGGGGGGAAACTGTGTTGGAAATGTGTTTTCCCCCCTCCTCCCCAATTGGTATAATTTCTTAATGAAAATAGCTAAGTAATTTTAGGAGGGGGTCACTGTATCACTGGTATAAGCTGTTTTTTTGTGAATTTTGGCTTTTTGATCTGATAGCATAGATTTTACTTTTTGTGACCTGATACTGCGAATTTATCTGCTGGGTTTTAGTTCATTGAAGATCTTAGTAAGGTCATGATGAATTCATTCTAATTTTTACACTACAAACAAAATTTATTGGGCTTTAATAAAAAAAAAAGTAATTTAGCTTTGAAAGGAGAGAAAGAATTAGTGTTTTTATGTTTTGTGATTTATTGGGGTTATGTAACATTTTATTTATATTTAAAGTAAGTGTGAACTAGCTCTATAGACCAGACTGGCCTTGAACTCAAAGTGATACACTCACTGGTGCTTTCCAGGTGCTGTGATTAAAGATGTGCCACCACTCTCCAACTTACTCTTCTACTTAGTACATTATTGGTCTTTTTTTTTTTTTAATAATAGGTCTCATTTTTCTCCTTCCTCTGGCTGGGCTGTAACTCCCTATGTAAACCAAGCTGAACACAGAGATCCAACTTCCTCTGCCTGGGATTAAAGGTGTATACCACCATGTCAGATGGAAAATTTATTTATAAAGTATTTAAAGACCAACTCTGGCTGGGCCTGGTGGAACATGTCTTTAATTCCAGAACTCAGGGAGGCAGAGGCAGAAGCAGGCAGATTGCTGTGAGGCCAGCCTGATCTACAAAGCAAGTCCAGGATAGCCAAGGCGTCACAGAGAAACCATGTCTCGGGGAAAAAACAAACAAGCAAGCAAAACAAAAAACAAAAACCCAAAACCCCACAACTCCAACTCTGTCTTATTTTTTGAGACAGGGTCTTAGTGGACACGGAGCTCAGGATTGGCTAGATTTTTGGATTCTTCTGTTTCTATATCTCAGCACTGGTTTATAGGTTCATGCCACAACACTGTGTTTACCAGGAATCTGATCTTTGAGCTGTATAGCAGGCACTTTGCCAGCTGCTCCTCAGTCTGCTTTTATAACATTTTTTATTTTCTCTTCTTTCTTTCTTTCTTTTATTATTACATATACAGTGCTCTGGTTGCATGTACACCTGCAGGCCAGAAGCGGGCATCAGATCACATTATAGATGGTTGTGAGCCACCATGTGGTTGCTGGGAATTGAACTCAGGACCTCTGGAGGAGCATTCAGTGCCCTAAACCTCTGAGCCATCCTCTCTAGCTAGTATAACATTTTTTCAATGAATAGTTTTTGAATACTTGTTTCAACTACTATTTCTCTCATTTTTACTTTACAACACAGGGTTTTGTAGACCAGGCCGGCCTCAAACTCCAGAGACCTGCCCGCTTCTGCCTCCAGAGCCCTGGGATTAAAGGGGTGCGCCATAACAGCCAGCTTAATTATTTCTCAAAAGATGTTTTGCTTTGAGTGAATAATTCTTGATTTTTAAATTATAAAACTTCCCAGGACAGTTTAGCAGGGGATCACTTGTTTAGCATGTGCAAGGCTCTGAGTTCAGTCTCCAGTACAAATAACAAAACACAACAAAACTATGGAAACAATGTATAGTACCTAGACTATATAATGTAAAAATAGTACTCTGTTGCTATTACATTTTGTTTCCTGAAAGCATAATGTTATACCTCTCTTTTAAGTAACTATAGCACAACTTGTAAAAACTTAAGTTCAAATCCAGAGCCTACTATGTATGTAATCAGCCCAAGTTTTACACCAAGGTCTAATGCAGCAAAGAGTTACTTCTTTTAGAAAAGTAACTGTCTTGACTATTAAATAACACTGTGTTCTCATTCCTTATTATCATACTTTTATAAAGAACAGGGGCACTAATTGTTTTTAATACCAGTTTTGATTGTTTATTGTTGTTTTTGAAACATGGTCTTTCTTTGTAGCCTTGGCTGTCTAGACTCCTTCGTAGATCAGGCTGGCCTTGAACTCAGAGATTGCCTGTTTCTGTGCCCCACAGTGCTGGGGTTAAAGATATGTGCCGCTGTGCTGAGGCTAATATTTTTTTATGTTTGTGTTTTTGTTTTTTGTTATTTTCAAGACAGGATTTCTCTGTGTAACAGCTCTGGCTATGCTGGATCTCACTCTGTAGACCAGGCTGGCCTTGAACTCAAATCGATCTGCCTGCCTTTGCCTTCCAAGTGCTGGGATTAAAGGCATGCACCACCACTGCCTGGCGTTTGTGCTTTTTAAATTGCATATGTGAATATTTACATAGACTCTGACTGACCTTACACAAAAGATTTAACAGTTGCCATATTTCTTCAAACTTGCTTTTAGGATAATGCTGGCGTTGATAATAAAATTTGTTGTAAATATACAAAATGTAGGTATATCACTGGAGTCTTTTGACTACCCACTAATGTTTTGTGGTAATTGTTAAGTATCTCCAGGATGGTCTATATGTGTATTTGTTCACAGGTGTACACTCTGTTGATTAATACTGTCTTGATTTCAGGTTGTTTTTATTTGCTATTTGATGACCACATTGCTTTTTTTCTGCAAAATTATTTTGAAAATAGGTTCATCCAGTTCTGAATTTACGTCCTTTACCTGAATTTCAAAAGTACAAATTGGAAACATTATTTTGTGAATCACAATTGCCTTTTTCCTACAGTTTTGCCCCCACAAACAGGTTCTTGCCCTACCCTCTGTACTGGAGATTGAAACCAAGATCTTATACATGATAGCTAGGCACACGCTTTACCACACACTGGTATGCATACCCAGCTATAATAAACTTTTAAAAAGCAGTCACATTGCCTGTTTTGTTTGATTTTTGTTTTTGTTTTTTGTTTTTTGAGACAGAGTTTCCCCGTGTAACAGCCCTGTCTGTCCTGGACTCACTTGTAGACCTGGCTGGCTTCAAACCCACAGAGATCCACCTGCTTCTGCCTCCCAGAGAGCTGGGAATATAGGCATGTACCACCACACCCAGCTATTTTTAAAAATTTTAAAACTGCACTATGATATCTGTACACATTATGTAATAATGTTGAACATTTATCAAGTTAAAATACCTATGTGGTTTTTGGCTTTTTATTATTTCTTCCTCTTTAAAACATTCAGAGTTCTCAGTTTTTGGAATATAGCAGTATATAGTACATTGTCATTTAGTTAACCTACTGTGCATTAACATACTGTAATATTAAAAGTATATTTGCTCTCTCTGTGTGTATGTGTATTGTGAAATATTTGAATTTCCAAAATGAAATATGAAAAACTTGCTTAAATAAGAACAATATTCATTTTGGAAACTAATATTTAGGAATTTATCCTTTGGGAATAGAGGTGGTTGGTTCCAAGACAAAATTACTTTTCTCAGATTATTTAATATAGGATCATAATTTAATGAATATTTGGAAGAAGTGTAGGTGAATTGATTTGGGAGGCTTTTTTAATGTAAAAATATTTCACTTTTTGGTACTATATTTGCATCTCAGTGTCCTGATTTCTGTTTTGATTTTCTGCTGACAGGTCACATTTAGGGCAGGCAAAACATAAGGGATATATCCCTCCTGAGAGTAGAAAATCTAATTTTAAGGCACCCAAAGTGCAATCTAATACTACTTCTGAACTGTCAAGGGGACACCTTTCTAAAAGGTAAATTTTCACATTGCTTGTACAATTTCAAGGAAGACTTAAATTGCATTTGAATTATTGCATAATATTACATTTTAGGAGGCTATCTCAAATGTTATTACAAGTTTTTTTTCCTGCTGTATATTTATTCACTTTCCAGTGATATTTCTGATACATCTTAGGCAATGAAATTTTAGTCATGCAGTTCCTCGTTTGCTTAACAAACCCATGATGGGCATTTAAAAAGCCCTGATGATGTGTGTATCTGTGTGGATATGTGCACATGAATGCCACTATCCCAGAGGCCAGAAGAAGGCGTTGCATTTTCCTGGAACTGGAGTTAGAGGTAGTTGTAAACCACCTGGTAGAGGTGTTGGGAACTGAACTCAAGTCCTTTGGAAGAGCAGCAACTGCTCTTAATTGCTTTACCCCTTTCTCCATTGTCAGCATTTCAAGGAGTCATTTAACATTTTCTTTAAAACTGATTGTCAGAACCTGTTTAAGTCACTATTATTGTTAGTCTAAGTCAGTATTCTTTCTTTTTTGGTTGTGTGTGTGTGTGTGTGTGTGTGTGTGTGTGTGTGTGTGTGCGTGCGCGCGCGCGCGCACGGTGCATGAGTGTCAGCACATGTATTTGGATGTTGGAGGAGGCCAGAAGAGGGTTTTGGATCCCCTAGAGCTTCTGTTACTGGTGGTTGTGAACCTCCATGTGGGTGCTGAAATTTGGCCCTGAGAAAGAGCAGCAAGTATTCTTAACCACTGAGCCATTTCTCTAGATCTTTAACTAGTAGGAAGCTTTGCAAAGGGGTGTTACTGTGAAAATTATTTGTTTTATGAGATGATGTCCAACCTTTCAGGAAATGTATTATTTACACTTATTTCTTCTGCACATTAGAGAAACATTTGTCATTTAGAATAGAGCTTCAGTTTTCTAGCTTAGTGGTTCTGAACCACTTTCCCTTAAAACAGTAACATCTCTTGATTAGGAGTGTTAGAATTAGAGTCAGTGATCTTTGAACCAAAGATTACTCCTATCTTGATTAAAATCCCAGCACACGGGAGGTGGAGGCAGGGCAACCACTGTTTAAAGGCAGTCTTAGCTGAAAAACACTTTTTAGTTATAGACTGTTCTGGGCTGTGAGAGAGATAACAAACACCTCTTCCCTCTCTCCTCCTATAAGAAGCATGCCTATTTTCCAACAAAGCACATTTAAAAATCACAGCCTTTTCCTTCTATTTTGAACTATTTGAAAATGTTAATAGAGAATTTCTCAGGCATTGTCTTTTCTGCGAGATTTAGGGGAGTTGGGAACTTAAGTGTTAGACGGCAGGTTTATTCATGGCAGGCTATGGCTAACTCTTTTCTTATCTAACTTCTTAGAAGCTGCAGCTCATCATCTGCTGTCATAGTTCCACAACCAGAGGATCCAGACAGAGCCAACACTTCAGAAAGGCAGAAAACGGGGCAGGTGCCTAAGAAAGACAATTCTCGAGGAGTGAAACGCAGTGCTAGTCCAGACTACAACAGGACCAATTCTCCTAGCTCTGTGAAAAAACCCAGAGCATTTCAGCATATTGAGTCTCTCTCAGAAACCAATAAGCCACATAGTAAGTCAAAGAAGAGACATTTAGACCAGGAGCAACAACTGAAATCTGCACAATTGCCGTCAACAAGCAAGGCTCACACCAGAAAGAGTGTGGCTGCTGGTAGTTCACGGAGTCAGAAAAGAAAGAGGACAGAGAGTTCTTGTGTAAAGAGTGGTTCTGGGTCTGAATCAACTGGTGCCGAAGAGAGATCTGCAAAACCCACCAAGCTGGCTTCAAAATCGGCCACCTCAGCCAAAGCTGGGTGTAGCACCATCACTGATTCTTCTTCTGCTGCCTCTACTTCCTCCTCATCTTCGGCTGTAGCCTCGGCCTCTTCTGCTGTACCACCAGGTGCCAGGGTGAAACAAGGAAAAGACCAGAACAAGGCCAGGCGCTCCCGTTCAGCATCCAGCCCTAGTCCCAGAAGAAGTAGCAGGGAAAAGGAACAGAGTAAAACTGGTGGCTCTTCAAAATTTGATTGGGCTGCTCGCTTCAGCCCTAAAGTTAGCCTACCTAAAACAAAACTGTCTCTTCCAGGGTCATCTAAGTCAGAGACATCAAAACCTGGACCTTCTGGATTACAGGCCAAATTAGCAAGTAAGTTTATGGGAATATTTTTGTTTACTCAAACTTTTGGGAGGCCAGGTGTGATTATGCTTTCAAGTTTTATTTATTCTCTTTCAGGTTTATTTTATCTCCATATAACAATGCATGTTAATTGAAATACAAGTTAAATTTGTAGAGACAAATAAGGACTGTCTTATTACTGCTGAGTAATTTTATTTCAGTGTCTGTATATTTGTCTTTATAGCATCTGCTATTCATTTATTTCCTAATGTCAGCACAGGGTATTTATTTTGTACAAGATTTTTTGAAAATGGAATATTCTATGACTTTAAGGCACGCTTTTAAAAGATGATTGCTTCATGTATTCCACATACTGCTGTACTTAATTTAATGGAAAGAATATTTTCCTTTTGAAGCTTATAGAAGAGTAGAAACAATACATCCAAGCCAAAAAAAAAAAAAAAAACAAAACAAAAAACAAACAAACAAACAAAAAACGGAAGTACATAGTTCTGTGTGGTTTCCCTTCTAACTAGCCTCGAAGATTTACACTTTATACATTTTATACTTTGGCAGTGGCACGGGGTGGGGGGGTGGTTGTGTCGGACTAGAGTTTCTCTTGTGTAACAGTCCTGGCTGTCCTGGCCTCTCTTTGTAGACCAGGCTGGCCTCGAACTCACAGAGATCCCCCTGCCTCTGCCTCCCGAGTGCTGGGATTAAAGGTGTGCGCCACCATGCCTTGCTATATAGTTTACACTTTAAAGTGGGAAATAAATATACTTAATAGGTGGAAGAATTAGGATTTGAAGATAGTTTATTGTGACTTTGAAACTCTTGCTTTCTTCAATGTTTTCCTTTAGTTCTTCCTTTTACCTGGTTAGTTTTTATGCTTTACTACTAAAAAGTAGGGTGATTTGTTGATATTAAGACCCCTGAGAAGTAAAATTTTATTTGATATACTTTTGTTGGTGAGTTATTAGTGATAAGTACCTTATGAATTACAGAATTCATATTCAATTGTTGGCAATATGTTAGGCTTTATTTTGAGTTAGGGTGTCTCTACATAGCTCTAAGGGTCCTGCAACTCACTATTTAGACCAGGCTGTCCGTGAACTCAGAGATCCACCTGTCTCTGCCTCCTGAATGCTAGGATTAAAGGTATGCACTGTTAACTCCCTGCTGCTTGCCTTGTTTGTTTTTGTTTTGAAACAGGGTTTATCTGTGTAGCCTTGTCTGTTCTGGACTCACTGTAGACCAGGCTGGCCTTGAAGTCACAGAGATCTGCCTGTCTCTGCCTCCCGAGTACTTGGATTAAAGGCTTGCCCGGCTGCTCTTTTTTTTTTTTTTTTTAAAATAAGGGAAAAACAGTTTCAAAACAAAATACTAGCCAATGTTTACTGTGTTTGTGCTTGGTAGTCATGTTCATCAGCTTTTTATGGCAAGTATTTTTCTCAGCTCCTAGGTAGAACATGGAGGTATTGATCTAGTTTCTGTCTAAGGTCATAAAACAAAGAAATCATCATGCTGAGAATCAAACCCACACCATTCTGAAATCTGTCTTTAAGTGAAAGTGCAGAGCAATGAACAGATTGAGAGAAAAGAATCCTGTTACAGGTTTTGAAATACTGTTTTAAAGGAGAAAGAACATAGTATAGATCAACAGTCTTGGATTTGAATCCTACGTCTGTCATTTTAACAGGTAGTGATTGATCCCTGTAATGTGGCCATCACAGAATCTAGGAAGCAGTACTGAAAGTGGGTAACTTTAGCAAACAAAGAACAGTGATTTGACCATAGTGCCAACCTGTTTCGGGCACTGAGAACACTCATGCTAGTTTCTTTTATTCTATGCCAGTTTTGTGAATAACAAAACACTCAATTTCAGTGTCAGATTTAGGGTTTTATTGCTGGGAAGAGACTCCATGACCATGGCAACTCTTAGAAAGGAAAATATTTAATTGAGGTTGGCTTACAGTTTTAGAGATTTAGTCCATGATCATCATGGCGGGAAGAATGGCAACATGTAGGCAGGTGTGGTGCTGGAGAAGGAGCTGAAGAGGTCTTCATTTTGATCTTCAGGTAGCCATAAAAAGACTGCCACACTCGATGTGGCTTGAGCATCTGAGACCTCAAGCTCTCCCTCACCCCCAGTGACCACTTCTTCCAACAAGGCTACACCTCCTAATAGTGCCACTCCCTGTAGGCCATTTTCTCTCAAACCACCACATATAGTTAGAGCCAAATTTTCCTCTAATCTTCTTTCCTTTTTTCTTTTTCTTTTAAAATGTTTTATTTAAATTTTAATTTATGTGCCTTGATGTAGGGTTGTCATATCTTGGAGTTATAGACAGTTGTGAGCTGCCATGTGGGTGCTGGGAATTGAACCTGGGTCTTTTGGCAGTGCTCTTAACCACTGAGCCATCTCTCCAGCTCCTCTTTTCTTCTTTCAATTAAAGATTTTATTTATTTATTTTATGTACATGAGTGCTCTATCTCCATGTACACCTGCATGCCAGAAGAGGGCATTAGAGGGTATAGATGGTTGTGAGCCACCATGTGATTACTGGGAATTGAACTCAGGACCTCTGGAAGAGCAGCCAGTGCTGTTAACTGGTGAGCCATCTTACCAGCCCCCTCTAATCTTATTTTCAAAACAATATTAATTCTTGTGAAACATGAATTAAGGTCATATTCAGAATCCTAATAAAAATTTTAATAGTAGTTTATATTTTTGTGGTGCATGGGATTGAGCTAAGAACCTTGTACATGCTGGACAAGTATTCTACCACTATACTAACCTCTAACTGCTTGATGAGCCATTTGTCTGTGTGTGTCTATACCTTTCTGTCCTGTCTGTGCCAATGTTCGCAAGTATACTAAAGCCATGTGTGAGTGGAGGTCAGAGAACAGCTTTATAGAACGAGTTCTTGTTAGGCTTGTTCAAAAGTGCCTCCACCCATTGAGCCATCTTGTGGATGTAAAAAGATTTGTGGTTTTTTGCTTCTGTTTGTTTAAGATTTCTTGAGGCAGAGTTTCTCTAACAGCCCTGGCTATCTTAGACTCACTTTGTACACCAGGCTGTTCCTGATCTCTCAGAGATCTACCAGTCTCTGCGTCACGAGTGCTGGGATTAAAGGTTTGCACCACCACACCTGGCGTTGATTTATTTTGTTACATTCCCAGGCAGAATTTGACTTAATGTTGATAAGCTGACATCTTGGTAGGGGGAGAAAGCATAAAGACTACTTTGTGAGTTAAAATAAGAAATGCTTCTATATTGGGTAGATTATTTCATTATAGATGCCAAGTTAATATAAGGAATTAGGTGGTCATTAAACTAAATAACTTAGAGGAAAATTTAAAAGTTATTTCTCATTTGCTGTGACTATAGCTCTCATTTAGTCTCAATTACTTAAAGTGATCACAATGTGCATAATGTTGCTAACATAGTATTATCATCTTATTTTCACCTTGAATCCATGTTCCCTTGGTGAATTGATACAGGGTATGGCCACTATTGGAATTATACCAAAATCAGGCAAATGTGGAAATCTGAGAAAGTAACTTTATACCCGACTCTCCCATCAGTTTGATACATGGTGTTTGAATCTAAAACATAGGGAAGAAACTAAAATGAATTGGGTAGGAGTGAGGAATTTTGAAATTAGAGTCTTGGCAAGTTTGTATAGTGAATTCTTTCTTGAGTTGGAAAGCTGGGTTTATTTTTGTCTCTTATGAGATAGAAAACTTATAAGAAGGTTGAGTGTCAAGTTGTGGATCAGGCCTTTAATCTTAACACTCAAGAGATAGATAGCAGCAAGAGGAGCCCTGTGAGTTTGAGATCAGTCTGGCTCACATAGTGAGTTCTTCACCAGTCAAGGCTATGCAGGGACACAAACAAAGAGTTTCCTATGTTACAAGGCAGCTGTTAAAAATAACCTAGCAGCTTAATCATTTAAATTTGTAATTATTTTGAAAAGGTACCAGGAAAGGCCACAGACAGGCATCAGAGTTTACTTGCCACACAAATCTGATGACTTGCGATTGATCTTGAAACCCTGTTGTAGTGGCATTCACCTGTAATCCAAGCATTCATAAATTGAGATGGGAAGAGAAAGGAGAATTACAGGCAAGCTAGCCATAAGTAGACAGCAGAAACAACAGAGACCTCTGCTTCAGAAACAAGTGAGAAGAAAACAGCCTGCGTCTAGATTGCAAAGGTGTCTGTTGCCAAATGATGAAGACCTGTACTCAGATCCCCAGCATCCACATACAAAGCTGGGCCCAGCAGCACTGCGTGTTATCTCTCTTTGTTGCTGCTGCTGCTGTTGCTTTTCCTACTTTTATATGACTGTATTACCTCCTTAAGTCCATATTCCTTCCTAATGGTCTGTATGCTTCTGTTTCATCTTGCTGAAGACAGGAGACTTCCAGATAGTTGCTCTTTGTGTCTGGTTATGTCACTGTCTGAGATATAGGGTGTGCTTTCCTGTTTTGGAGACTGTTTCCCTATACCTGGACTTGCCTCATGTTCATACTTCTGCCTCAGTCTCCTCAGAGCTGAGATTATAGATGCATAGCTACTTTTTTTTTTTTTTTTCAGATTTCAAATGTTTGTATCATACCACTTTGCTTTTGTTTTTCAGTACTACAATCATCTGTAGTTCAGATTTAGTATGTAGCTTTTATGGAAGCTCATTGCTTTTGTGTTTGTTTTGGTTCCTTGTTAGGTTGACCAACTGTCATTGTAGATCTGGGACTTTCACTAGGTTTGGACTTTGAACCTAAAAGTAGGATTGTACTAGACAAACCAAGATGATTATTAGTCGATAGTTGCCTAGTCCTTGTTTATTTTCACTCTAGAATTTCTGTTATTTTACGGCCGGAGGGGATTTCCTCTTCCATGATCCTTGTCTTTTTGTCCTTGGTTTTCTTTTTTCATTGGGTTCACCTTCTAGCCTCCCAGTTGATTTTTATTTTTTTGCACTCCAGTCCACATGTTTACATTTTTATTTTCAAGAGCTTGTTTCATGATTACTTTTCTTCATATAGAATCTTATATTTGGTTTATTGATGTTTCTTGACTACAGTAGTAGTTTCCCATGTTTGAATATTGATCTTTTTCTAACTTGTGTGTACAAGTTGACAAGTGTTTGGACAGGTTATGTTGGAAACTAGGGACTTTTCTTCAGTGTCTGGCAGTTGTGATTATCTTTGTAATAGTCAAGTGTAAGGTAAGAGTGGAAATCTAAGTTTCAGGCTGTGACTACATGGGTTAGATTTAACTAAGATTAACTGCCTGATGATTGGTTAGACTGTTCTGTAATGAAACCTCATCTATTAATATTTTTACACCACTTTTTCTTAGGTTGGTAAATTCTACGGGAAAGATTCTTTGTTATTCCTACCTGAAATGGAATGTGTATCAAATTTCTGAAGAGCTTGAACTGAAAAGAATCCTGGGATGTGGGGTGGAGAAATGGAGCGCTTATTTGTGACGGCCTGCTTTAATCAAGAATTCCAGAAAGTTGCCCAGCTACATTATTGGAAATTACTCAGGAAATCTGTAATCTGGATTTGGAAATCTGGTAGCTTCTTAAACTTCTCATCATTCAGTCTTTGCTCCAGAGGTTCTTATCTTCAGTCCCTCAATCTTTCTGTAGACTCTGGGCTAATTGATTGGTTATCTCAGTTTTCCGCCTTTTGCATTTGGACTGCTTTTCACTTGGGAATTTGAGTCCACGATTTTAGGTCTTTGATTCTTACTATGTTTGTGGATTTATGTCAGATTTTTGTTTTTGAGATGGGTTTTTCATGTCCCTGCTGTCCTGGAATTCATTCAGATCTGCTTCCCAGAGTGCTGGGATTAAAGGTATGCGCCACACCAGGCTGAGTCAGATTACTTTAAATGTTATTTTAGTGGCATTTGTGAAGGGGCAGAATTCAGTCCTTTTTATCCAAAAGGCAGGTGTTTTTCTTATGCATGTGTACATTTTTTAGGACAGTAGACATTTCTTAGTCCTATTCTGTTACTATTTATCACTTATTGCTATCATGTTATGTAGAAAGCTATACCTAACATGACATTTTTAACATTCTTACCAGGTTATTTATTTGGTTCCTCCCCTCCTTCATCAAAGACAGGGTTTCTCTGTGTATCCTTGGCTATCTTGGACTGACTTTGTAGACCAGGCTGGTCTCAGAACAAACAGAGATCTGCCTCTGCCTTTGCCTCCCCAAGTGCTGGGATTATAAGTACCACCAGTCTCAGCTGGTTTTGGTTTTTCAAGACAGGGTTTCTCTGTGTAGCCTTGCCTGTCCAGGAACTCACGCTGTAGACTAGGCTGGCCTCGAACTCACTGCCTCCCTGTGTGCTGGATCAAAGGCATGAGCCACCACCTCCTGGCTCTTAATAGATTTTTAAGTGATTTATTAGAAGTGAAAATTTGTTTTTCTATTTTGTTGACGAATATATTGTATATTTATCATCTTGTCCCCTTTGGTTTTGAATGTGTTTGGTTTCTTGAGACAGAGTCTTGTTTAACTCAGGTTGGTTTTGAAATCAGTGTGTAGCTGAGGTAATCTTGAAATAAAAATTTCTTTATCTTGAGACGGAGCCTTATGCAGGTCAAGTCTAATCTTGACCGTAATCATCCCATCTCTACCCCCAAGTACACGGTTTATAGCGTGTGTCACAAGTGGCTGGCTTTGCTTTCCCCCTACCCCCTTCTGTTTTTTGTTTTGTTTTTTTAAATACAAGGTTTTTCTATGTAACAGCTCTAACTGTCCTGGAACTCATTCTGTAGACCAGGCTGGCCTGGAACTCCCATGATCCATTTGCCTTTAAGTGTCTAGTTATTCTTCCACAAAGGTTATTTAGAAATAAAAGAGTTCTTCAAAGTTTGATTTAAATTAAATGCCACTCTGGCTATAGGTTTTGTTTTGTTTTGTTTTTTGGTGGTGGTGGTGGTTGTTTTTGTCTTTATAGAGCCTGATTTTTCTTGCAAGATTCATTCAGCAGCTTTCCTGATGTAAAGATAATCTCTACTTGAATGAGCTGCAGTTGGTTTAAGGTTAAGGTTAAGGTTCTGGGGCTTGGAGAGATGGCTCAGAAATTAAGAGCATTGGCTGCTCTTCCAAAAGGTCCTGAGTTCAGTTCCCAGCAACCACATAGTGACTCACCTCTATCTATAATGAGATCTGGTGCCCTCTTCTGGCATGCAGGCAGAATACTGTATAAATAATAAGTCTTTTAAAAAAAAAAAAAGTGTAAAAAAGAGATAACCTAAAATACTATATTTTACAGTTTATGTATATGAGTGTATATGAACGCACAAGGAGCTGGTAAGCATGAGCTTGTGGAGATCAGAAGGCTTTTGTAGAACTGGAGTGTACGGGTGGCTGTGATCAGCAAATGAGTGCTTGGAACTGAATTTGTATTGCTGGCAAGAGCAGTAAACTTTGTTAAATGTTGAGTCATCTCGTTAGTCCCCTAAACATCTAGAATTACTTTTTCATCTCAGTCCCTTTATTGGTGATTTTAAGAACTCAGTTGTATCCAGGCATGATAGTGCACTCCTTTAATCTTAGCACTGGGGAGAGGAGGCAAATATCAGACCAATGGGGGCTATACCATGAGATCCTCCTGTCTTTGCTGTCCCCAAACCCACCCAGTAGGGAAATTTCACCTTAAACAAATGACATATCCAAAACTTAACTTTCATGGAAAAATAGAGGTAATTGAGACCAGGTACCTAGTTGTTTCCTGGAGGAAAAAAAAAAAAAGCTCACATTCATTTAACATGGTCCAATAGTAGGAATATTGACTTAGGAGTCTTTTCACCATTGAAGTTCTTTGGTTAAATAGACTACCACCCAGTATACTATCATACATTGTAATTATACCAGTGTTCATGGTGAAGAGAGAAAGGGGGTTATAGATGCTGTCGTGGCCTCTTAAAAATATTTAAAAATTCTTGTTTAGTAGAACTTCAGTAGCAAACTATCTCTATAAAGGAATTGGGTAGCTTTCAGAATAAAGTGTGGGGTTTACTTCTTCCTAGTTATGATCTAAAAGTTGGATATTTCACTAATCTTTAGTTCCATGATTATAGAATGGCACAAATGGCATCCTTTTTTTTTTTTTTTTTCCTCTGTTGTTTTTGATTCGCTGTATGTAAAGTAGCCAAAAATGAATCAAGGGATAGAGTAAAGTTAATGAGATAAAATTCTTGAAGCATAAAGTATATACCAGGATAATCTCAGAAGGTGGAGGCAAAGGTAGGACTGCTACTATGAGATCCTGAAAGATCAAGGAAGGAGCCGGTAGGCTTTTAAAAAGCCTGGGTTTCTGGAGACTTAATTTATGATAACTTCAGAAATTCAACTTTTGTATTTCCCATGTATAGGTTTGAGAAAGTCTACCAAGAAGCGCAGTGAGTCCCCACCAGCTGAGCTCCCCAGTTTGAGGAGGAGCACACGCCAAAAGACCACGGGCTCCTGTGCTAGTACCAGGTAATTAGTATTTTTGAGATTATGCTTTTTGTTTACCTTCTTTTGCTCAGGTATTTCAACTGTGTCTTTTCTGTACTAATTAAAATTGCCAAATAAAATTTTCTTCCCCTCTTATATCTTATGCTTTGGTGACCTAATGAGCACGTGTGCTTCTTCAGAGTAACAGTCTTTGAGAGTAGAAACTTGTACATACAGAGCATTTAGCCTAGAATACTGTGAAGATTAAACGTTGGATGAATTGAATCTCTTTATTTGCAGCTTGTTGAGTTATGTGAAGAAAAGATTAGTTAAACCCACTCTTGTTTGAGAGTTTTCACTAAGAAATAAACTCCTCAAATACTCAGGTAATTGAGAGATTCATTTTCATACTCAGTAAACCCATTCTCTTTGAATTACTAGACACTTATTTTATTTTACTCAGAGTCCAAGACATTTTAGCCATTTTACCATTTCCAAGGCAAGTCGGGGAATGTAGGTCATCTTGTTGCTCAGTTTACTTACTGATTATTAAAGTAGAAGGAGATCATTATCAATAAGGTGTTATGAAAAGGTATGATCACTTTATCTCCTACAGTGTATTCTGTACTTCTGTCCTTAGACAGGTCTTCCCAAGTCATCTTGTTGTTCATAATTATTAAGCCTTAACTGTTTTCCCAGTGCTTGGATGTTTCATTTTAGATGATTTAGGTAGTCTGACATAGAGTGTGAGCATGATGTCCCTTTTGGTCCTCCTATTGTTGCTGTCACTCTGTAAGCTTTTGTCTATTGTCGATGTTTGGAAGTGAGGCTGTATTTTAAGTGTGTGGAGGTTTTTGGCCCCCCCCCCCCCCCCCCCCCCCCCCGCTTCATGAGAATCCACTTTTCCATTTAGCTGAAAGTGTTTAAAAATCATGTCTGTCTGTAAAAGATGACAACAGCTCCCAGTAACACAGAAGCTTGTATTGTGTGAGCTATAACTTGGAAGAATTTCAGATATACAGAGTCTTAGTATTTTCTATAGCAGTTTTTATTTAAAAGGGAGAAGAAACTGTCTTTGTGCTCTGTGAATTTGAGCTTTGTGTTGTCTATACATTGCTCCTGGTGCTTTGGTAATACTGACTATGATGACATTTTTCTGTTGCAGTCGGCGAGGCTCTGGCCTGGGCAAGAGAGGAGCAGCTGAGGCCCGGCGGCAAGAGAAAATGGCAGACCCGGAAAGCAACCAGGAGACAGTAAATTCCTCGGCTGCCCGGACAGATGAAGCTCCCCAAGGAGCTGCAGGTAGACTGCCACTTCTTTGCCCTAAACTTATATATTTGTCTTATAAATTTATTTCTGGATTAATTTTTTTATTCTACATCCCAAGTAGGATAAAAAGGAGTGGACGAAACACCATGGATGTTAACATGACATACTTGTTTTCTATTTCGTTTTTTATAATTGATTGGATGTTATTGATTAGTGGATTCATTTGTAAAGATTTAAATTCTCATCCAGTCTGTACATTAACTAATTGCATTCAGGAGGCTTTAAAATTTTCATTTAAAGTTTTTATATATTGACCAGCATATGAGTTGGCTAATGACTGTTTTATTGAATTTAAGTTCATAATAAAAGTGTAAGGATATAATTTAAATTGTTCTCTAAGCATGTAGATCTTAGCATTTTATAAGCCCTAAAAATTTATTTTGTTCTGAGGCTACTTATTCTGTTTTGTGTTTTTTTTTTTAATGAAAAAAAGACATTTTTCTTCTTTTAAAACCTTTAAGTATCTGTTACTATTACCAAAAATATAGCAAGTGAATTTTAAAATCTAGTGTGAAATTGCTCTTTCTAAAGATTTATTTATTATATATACAGTATTCTGTGAGCCAGCAGGCCAAAGAGGACACCGGATCTTATGATAGATGGTTGTGAGCCACCATATAGTTGTTGGGAATTGAACTTAGGGATTTTGGAAGAATTGCCAGTGTTCTGAGCCATCTCTCCAACCCCAAATTGCTCTTTCTAAACAGGAAAAAAAAAATGTAATTCTTCATTGTGAATGTATATTCTACAATCATGGTACATCGTTTAGTTATAAAACAGATGTACTTCCCCCACTCCCCGCTCCCCTTTTAAAAAAAGTATTTTGAGACAGGGTTTCTCTGTGTAACCTTGACTGTCCTGGACTGGCTTTGTAGACCAGGCTGTTCTTGAACTCAAAGTGATCTGTCTGCCTCTGCGTCCCTGAGTGCTGGGATTAAAGGCATTCTCCATCAATCCCGGCATATAAGCAAACTTTTGATATCTTTTATTAATTAGCAGTACTAAATCACACTACAAAGCTCTTTTAATGTAGTATGATTTAATATTAGGATATACAGTATTTTTCTCTAATGCCTATGGATGGTCATAAATCACAGATTCCTGAGTCTAGTTATCTCTGGTTACTGTACTTTGCTTAGCTTAGTTTATTTTTGAGGTTATTTTTGTATCCCAATTTTTATGAAAAAATTAGATAGTGAATTTATAGTATCTCCTTTGGGAATGAAAATTTAAAAATCCCCTTCTGTTTTTGAATAGTTTTTCTTAATATAGTTAATTGCTATTTTATTTGCGGTCTCTTTCAGGCAGTTGGAAATGCAGTGTCTCCTTCCCAGTATTGAACATTACTTCCTTACCCTTTCATTATTTCAAGTCAGACTATGGAAGTGTAAAGCCAATTCTCAAATGAGTGACAGAAATGAATTTTCTGAATATATTGTTAGAGTTGACTGTTACAGTAATTATAACAGCAGCATCTGTTCACTCTGCAGATATGGCTTTAAACATTTCCCACATATTCAAATTTGAATATTCAAAACAAATTGCTGAGGTATGAGTTCTGTTATTGCCATTTTATAAATGTGGGGAAACAGAGACACATATTGGTTAAACTTTCTCAGAGATTCAAGCTAAGATGTATGCCGCTTCAGTCCAGGTCTTAGAAACCAAGTATACAGTATAGCAGTATCCTCTCCCTAGTGTTAGAAAAACTTAATTTATATTAATACATTACAAGGTTAGAAAGAAGAGTGGGGGAGGGGCTTTGATTCTTGATACATTGATTTATTGAGGATAAATGCTTCAAGAGAATGTAGTGTGTTTTATTGTCATTAACATTTGAAATCGGTGTGATAGGCCTTTTTTGGGTAAAAGATACTGGCAAAAATGTTGACTGTGTTAGAGGTGCATTCGGGTTAGTAAGTTTTGGGAGTGGGTCCTTTATGGATAGTAGAAATTCCTCTGTTGACTGACTGTAAACTACTTTTGGGAAAATTTGTTTTATTTTCTCTATGTGCAAAATAAAAACCTAAGTTAGCATTTTAATTACATTTTTGGTAAGGAAAAATAGGCATGTTTTGGTTTCACTTTTTAAGATTTCATAATTTTAAGAAATGACCAGGTTCATATCCTAGAAAATGGGTTTCTCCATGTAGCTCTGACTGTTCTGGAATTTCCGCTGTAGAGGAGGCTGGCCTCAAATTCACAGAAATCCTCCTGCCTCTGCCTCCTGAGTGCTGGGTTTACAGTTGTGCGCCACCACTGTTGGGCTCATTCTGTTTTTAAGACAGGGTCTCTACCTGGTTTCTGCCTATGTCTAGTGGTTGTTTTTCTCTGTTCTGTTCTTAGTGTTTTAAGGCAAGAAAAGAAAACCTCCTTTACCAAATAGTAGGGTTGGTTGTTGTTTATTGTGGTGCTTTTGGTCTTATCTTGTTTTGAAGTTAAAAGTTTATAAAATAAGGAAGATAGAGTTTTATAAACAACAAAAGACAGGCTCTCACTATTCAGCTCTGGCTGGCCTGGTCTTCACTATGTAGACAGTCTGCTTTCCAAATCACAGAGGTAAAGGTAGAAGCTACAAAACCCAGCACCCAGTTTTTTGTTTGTTTTTCTCTTTTGGTTTTTCAAGACAGGATTTCTCTGTGTAGCCCTGGCTCTTCGGGAACTCACTCTGTAGACCAGGCTGTCCTTGAATTCACAGAGATCCTTCTGCCTCTGCCTCCCGATTGTTGGGCTTTAAAGTCTTTTCTCTCCCTGGTTATACATTACTTGATGATGGAGCCACAGTAAAGAAAAGCTGTGCTTTTTGTCTTACTTCCCAAGTTCAAGACAGACAAACCTTCCTATTGCTTCCTTTACTTACACATATGATACTTAGCAGTTTCTGGCAAGCCTTCTAATGTTTTATCTTTCCTTTGTAAGAGGCTGAAGTGTTTAAAAAGTATAAACTTGGCATTCTAATGATGAAAAATCTGTGGTGATAGTCATTTTTATATTTGATTTGTAGAGGCAGAAATGGTGTATAATATGAATAAAATTTTTGGGCTTGACTATTGAAGTTTTGAGTTGACAGCTGTTGGTTGATTACATTTTACAAAACCGCTCTCTCTCTCTCTCTCTCTCTCTCTCTCTCTCTCTCTATTCTTAATTAAGTTAGCCTCAAGGCTAGACTAATTTGAATACCTAGTTCTACAAAACAGTATGTAAGTATGTAAATCCTCTATCACTGAACAGGCCTCTTATTTATGTTTAATAAAATGAATTTCTTGATTGATTAATAACTACGGAAATATAATTTGATGTGTTTACTAGTAAATTTGTTAGAAACATAGAGATCTTTTTTTTTTTTTTTTTAAATGATTATAGATTCTTGGGCATTTTATGTTTAACATTGTGTCTGCTTTCCCCATATTTTTTTTTTTTAAGGCACTTCAACAGATTAGATATAATTAGCACCTAAAATACTATTATTTGTTTATAGGATATTGGTATAATAACTATAACTGACTTTAAAATTCCAGCTGCAGAATGTGTTTAAGAACTGTATTTCTAGCCATGTATGGTGGCACACGTCTTTAATCCCAGCACTTGCGAGGCAGAGGCGGGTGGATCTCTGTGAGTTCAAAGCCAACCTGATCTACAAAGCCAGTCTAAGATAGCCAGGGCTGTTTTACAGAGAAACCCTTTCTCGAAAAAACTAAATAAAACAATTATACTTCTCCAAAGTATAGGAGTGAAATTTCTACCTGGCATGAACACTTAAAAGTCATGTGCATAAGGATCTCTGTAAGGCAACATGTTGACAAGTCAGCATATAAGCATCTTAATACTGCCTTATAAGTAGCTTTGTATTGTGCAGTTTGTTTAGTCTTTTTATCATCTGTGTTACTTTCAAAGAATTGTAGCAGGAAAGGAGTTGATAGTACACATAAAATAAATACATACAATTCTGTTCTCACTTGCATTAACAAATAACTGATAGGTTAGATTTGACCATTGGCCACTGTTAGCTATTGTTTTTACCCATATCTAAGAATTTTAAAAGTCTGAAGTTACCAAATGTTTATTTCTTAAAATGCAGAATTGGTGATGGCACATTGGCATCTTTTACTTTTAAACAGGATCCTGTTGTGGGGTATATGTGCGTGCTTCTGTCTGTCTTGTCTGTCTGGCCTATGCTGGTGATGAATTTACACCATGCCCAGTTCAGAAGAGCTCTCAAAATCTATGTCAGTCATAAACATCTGTCTTCTTTGGCTTGCACTCTGTCATTATCTAGTAAGCAGGTTGATGTTATTTTTAATGATATGGTTATATATAGATCATATACTTAGATTTAACAGACTACTAGTTTCTTCTCTTTTGGTCAGATTCATTATATCTGCTGCTGTTAACTTAAACTGGTTTTGCTTTTGGTTCATGTATGTTTTCTGTAGTGGATTGATTCTTCTGCTTCTTCATTCTACTTTACCTTTCAGCATCTTAGAGCTTCTCTCTTTTTCATACTTCATAACAATTCCTCACACTTGTGTATTAATTGTAATGTGTGTCTTCAGTATTTCATTCCAGAAGGAAGAGTATACCCTTGCAGTTAGAGAAAACATATCTGAAGTATCACAATGGTTTTAGTAGCCTGACTAATGGCCGAGGAATCCAGAAAAAAGCTATTTTATTTGAAGGGCATGAGGGTTTAAAATTATGTTTTCATAAAGTTGTTGAGCTCCTTTTGTTTCTGAATTTTCTGGCAGGTAGTTGTAGAATGGATGAGTGTGTAGGAAGACATTTAAATTATTATAGCCTGTAAAACTTTGGTTTTTCTTTAAGGTAAGCCAGACATACGAGATTAAATGCTCCTCCTAATCCTTACCTTCCCCCTCTCCCCAAGCCTCTAGTTCTGTTGCAGGGGCTGTTGGCATGACCACCTCTGGGGAGAGTGAATCGGATGATTCTGAGATGGGACGATTACAAGGTAAAGACAGCCACTGAGTTTGCAAGAAATGATTACCATGGGCTGCAGAGAGTTCTATTTTTGACTTGACCTCAGTTCATATATATTCACTTGAATATTGTCTAGCAATTTTAGGTGTGCCTGTACCTCTGGGGTTTTTTGTTTGGTTAGTTGGTTTTTTGTTTTTTGTTTTCTTTTTGCATTTGCTTTATGATAACTTGAAGCTTTGGGTTCAGAGAGATGACCTGTCTGCGTCTTCATTTTTACTGTTTAACCAAGCAAAGCCTCATTTTTTTCCAAAGTTTTCTTCACATGATTACATGTGTAAATTGTTTTAATAATAAATTACAAAGCATATCAATATGTTGTTGCTCTCTGGTATCTAAAAACATAAATAAATCTAATAGGGTGAGTTTTCCCCAAGCCTCATTTTCTTGTGTAAACATTATCTGGTTTTTCTCTTTCTTTCTTTCTTTCTTTCTCTCTTTCTTTCTTTCTTTTTTTTTTTTTAAATGTTGTCGGAGCCTTTAAAAAGCAATCTCCATGTATGAATAGGTGGGTCTGTACTTATATCTCAGATGGTTTTGTTTATTTTTTTCCAGATAGGGTTTCTCCATGTAGCACTGGCTGTCCTGGACTCACTTTGTAGATTAGGCTGTCCTCTAACTTAGATCCACCTGCCTTTGCCTCCCCAGTGCTGGGATTAAAGACGTGTGCCACGATTCCTGGTGTAGATGATGGGTTTTTAATAGATTCCCAATGTAAGACAAGAGAAATTACATTAACGTTTCATAGTACTTTATAAATCCTGAGATAAAACAAGTTTTTAAAATCCTCCCCCTTGATACCATTTAACGAACACAGCTTTTCTTTGGAACTGGCAAAAACGGTTTATAATTTTTCATGCTTCTGGACAGGTTTACCAAAATCTCTCTAGGAAGTAATATTAATGGGAAAGTTAGGCAAGGATTCTTATATATTACTTATGTAAAGTAGCTATTTACTATGTTTTTCTTGCATAGTTCTGATCAGTATACATTTTATGTTCTCCTGAAATCTTCATCATATCTGAAAATGACATGGGAGTGTTAATTTATAGCAACTAAATTTGTGCTTATATGAAGTTTTAGAATTTTAATGGTTCTTTTAAAAATAAGAATGGAAAGTAACATTGTGCTAACTTAGTTGTGTGAAATGAATCAGTTCTTTGGCATTTTTAGGTAAGATCGGTTGCTTTAAATCAACTCAACTACTCCCTTCTGCCCTTTTTTTTTCCCCTTTAGCTCTGTTAGAGGCCAGAGGTCTTCCTCCTCACCTGTTTGGTCCTCTTGGTCCTCGGATGTCACAACTTTTCCATAGAACAATTGGAAGTGGAGCTAGTAAGTGAATACTTTATAATTTATCCTCCCTTGAAGTCTCTGAATAATTAGGCTAAAGTGTTATTTTTATTGCTTACTTGTTGGTGTATAATTTAGCATCTTTTAGATTTCTTTCTGTACTATTCAACTGAAATCATATTGATTCACATTTTATAGTAAAAGTTACTTGTTTTTTTTAACTGGAGAAAAGAATCAGACAGTTACTATCCCATAACATATTTTTAATATTTTTTATCTGAATATTTTTTATCATAAGACAGTGTTAACATGAATCTGATAGGAAGGATTTCTCAACAGCATTACTTCTCACCAGATTATCAGATTAATTATAATTATAACTCTTACATACATGGTTGACATAACTGCCTGTTATATAGTTTTAATTTATAGCTAAATACTGTCCTATAATTAGAAGTCCAGTTAATGTCTTCCTTGATTTACATTTAATAATTTTTTTATTACTTCATAGTCAGCTTGGTAGCTGATTGATACATCAAGTTCCCTTTTGAGAGTTCTGTGAGAGCCTAGGCTTCATTACAACTCTGGGTCCTTTGGGCCTCCCATGTACTAGAATTATAGGTGGAAACTACCACACCTTCTTCTTGAGAACTTTTGAATATTTGTTCAAAACCATTTACTAGATGCTATTATACTGATCATAAATACATTTAAGCAGAGCTGGTTTTCTACATGGAACTACTTAGGATACAAGTAATACAATGTTAAAAATGCATATAGTACAGTGAAGGAAAACAGTAAGAATGTAGGCCAGTTAGGGAGAGGCTGGTTAGAGAAACTTTCAGAGACATGAAATTGAGTGATTAGAAAACATTTTATAGTTTGGAGACAAGGACAAAAATTAGTACAGCACAGACTGTAGTTGAGAGCTTACAGGTCCTCAGCAAGTACAGCTTCATTAGCAGTACTTAGCCATTCCCTTCATACTGAAAGCCAATAGGCATCTGCATATATTTTAACTTATAGCAAAAAATAAGAAAGCTCAGTTTAAAAGTTGAGACTATGTTTATCAAATATTGCTGTTCTCAAAAATTAAAAACAATTTGTTTAATATGGATTCATACAGTGAAGTAAATTATTATGCTTTTTAAAAAATAAACTTTATTTTGCCATTTCATTAAATTGAATATTGGAAAGAAAAGTGTGTTAAGGCCTTGTAAGTTGGTTGAAATTGAAGTCTCATATCTAGCTGGCTGTGATGCTGCATGCCTTGCCAATTTTTATTAGTGTTTGGCTTGCATGTATGTCTTTGCACCGTTTGCATATCTGACACTCAGCAAGGCCAGGAGAGGACATCAGATTTTCTGGAACTGGAGTTACAAATGGCTGTGAGCCACCATGAGGGTATTAGGGATTGAAATCAGCTCCTGGAATACAAACCAGTGCTGTTACACACTGAGCGGTATGTAGCCCCAAAATATATAAACATATATTTATAAGTATAAAACATACAAAACATAAATAATTTATACTTAAGTATAAATTTAAAAATCATATCTGATTTATTTTATGTTGTCTGTCCATTTGCCTGTACTTGTACATGTGTATGCATATGCATGTATGTTAAGGGTGGGGCTCTGAGTCCAGCAAAGGGAGATGAATTCTGTAGTACTGATGTTGTAGGCAATTATGAGCTGCCTTATCTTAACTCATACTCTTCCCAGTGTTGGTCCCATACTGAGAACCAAATGTGAATGAGTTTAGTTTCAGACATACAAAATAAAAATGCAGGCACACATCTGTAATCCTGACACTCAGGAAGGCAGAGGCAGGGCTGATACCTGTGAGTTTGAGGCCAGCCTGGTCAACAAAGAGAGTCCAGTTCAGCTGTATACATAATTAGATTACGGTTGTTCCATTTATTCCTCAATAGTATCTAGTATCAAATTTCTGTTGATTAAAATATTCTGTATATTTTTGTAAATAAATTGTTGCTTTTAGTGACAATTTCAGATTTGTATTTGTTTTGAAATTTATTATGATCTTAATGTGTATGAGTGCCACATGCACGCAGTGACTTCAGAAGGTCAAGAGGGTGTCATAACCAATAGAACTATAGTTAGTCTCCATGTGATTGCTGGGAACTCTGGAAATCAAATCTGGTCTTAAAGAGCAAGTGTTCTTAACCTTGTATCTCTAGACTTGCATTTGACATTCCCTCCTCCCCAAACCAATGAGAAGTGAACATTCAAAATGGTAAGATATATTTAGGCTAAGGATTGTAGTACTTGTGGCATGTCCAAAGGCACTCATGATCCATGGAACCTACATAGTGGAAGGAGAGAACTGATTTCTCTAAGTTGTCTTTTGACTTCCACATGTATTACATGGCATGCCTACACAGCCATACTCTGTGCACACATAAGTAGCAACTTAAGTAAAAACACACATACAAAGAGTTGCATAATTTCTGATTGTTCCTGACAAACTGTAAAAACTTAACTGTCAAGGTAATGACAACTACAAAATGTAATTTCAGATCAAATTTCTGAGAAATAATTTAGTGAAAATGCATAAATGATCACTTTCCCTTTTGTTTAATTAGTAGGATAGTTGCTGTAGGGAAGTAATTTTTCTTCTGTTATTTGCCTAATTTTCAAAATAGTGGTTTTAACATTCTCTTTTGTTATAAGGGAAGTTTTTTGATTTTTTGTTTTGTTTTGTTTTTTGTTTTTGTTTTTGATGTAGCTAGGAACACATTGTTGTAAGCGATGGGCTTGTACTTGTTCCAGATATTTAGTGATTTCATTGATATTTACATTGTCCCATTTGATTAGGAGATCTTTAAAATTTTTTATTATTTAATTAATTTATTCAGATTACAACTCAATTATTATCCCATCACATGTATCCTCCCATTTCTCCCTCCCGCTTTCACCCTATTCCCCTCCTCTAGGTCTATGACTAAGGGGGACCTCCTCCCCCACTATATGGTCATAGGCTATCAAGTCTCATCTTGGTAACCTGCTTATTCTTAGATTATGAGATCTTTTTGAGATTACTTTCTAATCATTTTGTTTCCCCACCTCACCCCTCAAGATAGGGTTTCTTTGTGTAGCCTTGGCTGTCCTGGACTTGATTTGTAGACCCAGGCTAGTCTCAAACTTAGAGATCTGCCTGCCTCTGCTTTCCTGAGTGCTGGCATTATAGGTGTGTGCCACTATCCTTGTCTGTTATTTTGTTTTGTTTTGTTTTTTCTTTTTTCTTTTTTCCTTTTTGTATGTTTGTTTTTTAATACAGGGTCTTTCTATTATGTAGCTCTGGTTGTCCTGGCTATGTAGACCAGGCTGTCCTCAACATACATCCCAGGTGCTGAGATTAAAGGTGTGTATAGCCACACCTTTACTGCCTTCTGATCCTTAAGTATTAAAATAAGTATTTTGAAACAGCCTTACTTTTGTCTGGCTTAGGTTAATTTATAACATAATATAGTCCAGAGTGACCTAGAATCTGGGCTTCTGAGCTATTTTTATATTTTCCTTGATTTCTAGTATGAAAATAAGAGCCAAATTCAACTTATACTCCCTTTTGTTTTAAATTGGCCATCTTCTCAGAGATTCCTGTTTTCTTTCTATGAAAATAGGCTTGAGTCAAATGATAGATGAACACAACGTTTTGTTGGATAACTGTAAATACCCCACTTTTGGGCGACCCTGTCTAACAATACTATAGTGCTATAGTCATATTGGGCGTTTACAAAAGTTAAGGTGAGAACTGTTAGCTTATAGTTTGATATTCATCTTCTATTTTTATAATATTTTTCTCTTTATTTGTCAGTTGTGTGTTTTATTGGGTACTCTAGAGATTATTACACAGTCTTGGTTTATTATATCTTACTTTAATTGAATATTTTATCATACCCCAAACTGTATAAGAATTGCAGTTTAGTCCTGACCTCCTCTGTATTACTGTTGTGTGGAGACATTTGTTAGAATTTTAATTATACAATTATTGTTTTAGATGCAATGTAAAAAATGTTTATTTTCCATTGTGCTTTATTTCTGCTTGCATGACTTAATTCCGGCTGGAGGACCATATTTCATAGGCGTTGAGTGTGACCAATAATGACTTGTGTTTTTGTTTGAAAATTTTTTGTGCTTTAAATTTTAGAGAATAATTTTTTCAGGTGCAATATTCTCAATAAGCACTTTGTTTCTTGCCATAGTTTATTTTTTTCTTTTAAGCTTTACTTTTGAGCTTACTATTTATTTAGGATTTTCTTTTTCCCCCATATGAGGGTATGTGTGACTGTGACTTTGAATTTAGAGGCTTGTCTCCATAGTGCTGGGACTAAAGGTGTGTGCCAGTTTTACTTTTCTAAAAATTGCCTATTGCAATCTTTTGTTACCTACTTGCTCTGAGTTAACTAGTAATACTGCATTTTTCAGTTCTAGGCAATGTATTGCTTATTGCAGATTTCTCTGTTGAAATTCTGCAGTGCCCCTCCTCCCTTTTGTTGATAGTGCTAGGGCAGTTGTGCATTACACTCATGAGCCATATTCCCAGCCTGCTGTGTGTACTTTTTAGAGTATTTGTCTCAGTTAATATCCTAGAAGTGTTGATTTTCCTTTTTTTCTCTTACTCCCCCTTTCCACCTCAGTTGATGTTTGAACTGATAGTACAAGGTGCTGGTGCTTTAACAAGCACATCCTTTTTAAGTGAAATTAGGGACTACTGATAATTCTTCTCATTAGTTACTGTCTTTTTTTTTTTTTTAACACCTGCCCTTTTGAGCTTTATATCACTGAACCTTAATTAAAAGAAATTGGTTTTGATGTAAATTTTTTATTTAGTCATTTGTTTCTTATGCTGAGGATTGAACCCCAAGTCTCAAATACTTGGCTAGCACTGTTTATACTTCCAGCATTGACTTTAGTTTTGAGTGATTTCTTTGCTGTAATGACAGCTGAATTGCAATGTCCTCCAATTCTTTGTATAATGGAATTCAGGCTTAAAAAAGGAAACACTCCACTAGCCAGCACCTGCTAATGTAATTAGAGCTACAGAGGTTGTTTTTATACAGAATACCTCATATCTTTAGATGCGTTAATATGTCTGCCTTCTTCTTTGTCTCCACTGCCTTCTTGCTTTCCATTTAATCCTGGTGTGTATATTTAAGTAAACATAGCATTTCTTTGACACTCGGACACCATTGTTAAGAAATATTATTTGCCTGAAGCTGTACTCACTGCTTTGGTGGTTTCTTTGAAAGTATAAGCAAGGCAGCCTAGCTGTTCCTGTTGGTTTGTGGTGATTTGAGTTTTGCTGCTAAAAATGTATCAACTTGGTTCACTTAAAGGCAGAAACCAAGTAACTGCTATAAAAGTGGCCTAGACCTATCTTTGCTTTTCTCTTTTCCCTTTTTGCTTTATAATATATTTGTCGCCAGGAGTAGGTTATTTCTTTAACGTTTTCTGTATTCTGTTTGATTATATCTGCATGATTGGACAAACATTTGTTTTGAATTCTTGACTTCAGAGTACTACTGAGTTGTCCTCCACCTCTTTAATGTTTAGTTTTTTAAAAAGATTAACATTTTTTCATGTGCTTATGAATGTTTCTTTATGTGTATGTGCACACATTTGAATACCTGAGAAGGCCAGAAGAGATGTTAGGTTCCCTGGAGTTGTGAGCTGCCTAGCATGGCTGCCAGAAATACAGAATTGGAGTCCTTGAGTAAAAATATTATTATTAATTGCTGAGCCATGTTGTCAGGTCTCAGTATTTAAAAGTAATACCTTCTTTTTCCTTGAAGGTTCTAAGGCCCAGCAGCTTCTTCAAGGACTACAAGCAAGTGATGAAAGTCAACAGCTTCAGGCAGTCATTGAAATGTGTCAGCTATTGGTCATGGGAAATGAGGAGACACTGGGAGGGTTTCCTGTGAAGAGTGTTGTTCCAGCTTTGGTAAGTATGCTGTTTTTTTTTATTGGCTTGCCTTGCTCTCTCTTAATGAGTTGCATACCCAACTTGAGTTTGTGAATATTGTTGCACTAAATTTTTGATGAAGTCACTTACTTGATTTTCATTACATAAAAGGTTTTAAGGTATTCATCAATGCTTTGTTTCTTCACTGTTTAAAATATGTTAGGCTTTTGTTCAATTTTCCAGTCTTGGTTCGGTAATAGGCTAGCTTACTCTTGAGTTATTTTTGTTGTTGAGAAAGATTACATGCTTGTTACTAAAATGCATGGGATAAATAGTCAAGCCAGACAGTATACCAGATATTATACAGATTTCATTTATACAGATTTTAAACTTAGAGCATGGTGCTAAATAAATACTATGCCTTCTTATGGATACAAGGACAAAAGCAGTAAGAAAAGTGCATGAAATTGTTTATTTACTTGGTTACAGTCTCACATTATGGAAAACTGATATTCAGAGTTCTGAGTAAAGTCCTGTCAAATACAAAGGGCTTCAATAGCCGTCACTTAGCACATTCTATTCTTTTGGGATTTATTGGTTTTTGGCTACTGTTAATAATGATAAAGAAGTTTCTTTTCTTTCTACTAGCCAAACTGTTGGGAAGAATCTTGAGGAGGGAATCTTTGACCATCTTGGCATGCTGGCATGTGTGGGGGGATTGTCTTGATTACACTAATTTATTTGGGAAGACCCAGCCATTGTGGGCTCCATCATCTCCTAGGCAGGCAAGGTATCCTGGACTGTAAATACAGAGATGGTACTGAACAGAAGCAAGCATACACATATTAACTTCTTTCTCTTTGACTGTTGATGTGATTAGATGCTTCAAGTCCCTGCTTTGCCTTTCCTGGAACATGGACTCTATGCTGTACTTGTTAGCTAAAATAGACCTTTTTTCTCTTCTACATTGCTATTTTCTGGGTATTTTATCATAGTGAAAGTAATGAAATTTAAAAATTTACATAGTTCCTTTTGGTGTAAGGGAATGTGTTACAGATGATTGGTTCTATCTTTTTTCCTTCTTTTCCTCTTTTCCCTTTCCTCCCCCTTCCCTTTTCTCTCCTCTCCTCTCCTCTATACTTTGTTTTCCAGACAGTGTTTCTCTTGTGTAGCCCTGGCTATCCTGGAATTCGCTTTGTAGTCCAGGCTGGCCTCAAATTCAGATGTCTGCCTATGCCTCCCAAGTGCTGGGTTTAAAGGCTTGTGCCACCACTGCTTGGTGATTCCTTCCATCTTTCAATTAGGAAACTTGGTCCTTTTTTCTGTTAGCATAAAAGCCCTTTAAATTTAGATGTGTTTATTGAATGACTGGTTTAGATGGTAAATGTGTATAAATGGTTTAATTTTGAACAGTTCCCCCTACCCCCAGGCCTTGTATGATACGTATTTGTTTACCTGGAATATTTTAGAGCTGAGAAGACCTGTATTATTGTATATTACATTAGAATATATGTTATCTTTTATTCTTACCAACATTTAATTGAAGCGTACTTGATACCTGAAATGCAGTGCATTTAAAAATTTCCAGTTTTACATTCCTTCCTTTGATAAAAATAGCTGCAATCTCTTAAGTCTTTTCAAACAAGAAAATACTATAAATTCAGATTTTTAGACCTACTCTTTTATGGAATAATTACATTGCTATTTATTAATTAAGGTCTCAAGTCATATTTTTCTCTATGATTACTAAACGGCAACAAGGGTATTTATTTCTTTCAGACATGCACAGAATTTAAACTGTGATCTTCAGTCTGTTAATATTAATTCAAGAAATGTCTGTCATTGCTGGTTCTGATGATTGTCAATTGGTCAGTCCTCTGTGATAAGTTAATGGGCTTCTGCAGGATGTTAGAACTACTAAATTGGTGGATTATAAGCAGTCATGAAATTGTGGTATCTTCTACCAACATTGCCAACCATTGCAGTAGCTTGCAACGAAGGGCATTGTATGTGTTGCTGCTACCATTTGGGGGGGGGGGTGCAAAAAACAATTTTTTCTATTTTCAGTGAAATGCAGTAAGAAATATTTCAGAATGTTCCTAATACTTTGTTATGTTTTTAACAGATAACATTACTACAGATGGAGCATAATTTTGACATTGTAAGTACATCATGTATTTTCTAAAAGCAGTCTAAATTTTATCTTGAGTATTTATTGAATACAGCCTCGTCTTGTTTCCTAGATGAATCATGCTTGCCGAGCCTTAACATACATGATGGAAGCGCTCCCTCGATCATCTGCTGTTGTTGTAGATGCTATTCCTGTCTTTTTAGAAAAGGTAGTCATGCTTTTGACTAACTTGTTCATAAGTGCACATAAGGAGTCAAGTTCTGAATTTTTGAATTCATTTCTATGTTGTAAAGTATGTGTGTCTAACCAGTTTTCAAAAAATATGTATGACAGACCAAGCATTTAAAGTTGAAACTGATAAATCATAAAATAACCCCAATTTTATTATTTTAAAAAATAGCGTTTAGCACATTAATATCAGAGAACAGCTTAAAGCATTTCATTAAAAATAATACATTGAGGGTAGTGAGATGCCTTATTGAATGTAGTGTTTGTAGGTAACCCTGATGACCTGATTTTTCAAATCTTCTCTGGAACTCACATAAAAAGCTGCAGAGGCATACATCTGTAGTCTCAGCATCTATAGGAGGGAGAGGAGAGATGAGACATTTGAGACCTTCTTTGAACAAACTTGAAGGTGGAAACTTAATTCTTGAAAGTTGTTCACTGACTTTACTGATATGCTATAGTGTGTGTGTGTGTGTTTGAGAGCATAAATACAACCACAATCTGTACAAATAAATAACAGTTAAAAGACCAGCAGCAGGATGGTAGAAGTGATAACTGTTTATATTGGTAACTGAGAAGGTTGATGAAAAAGGCCTTGCTCATCTTCACCAATTGACTGGCAAAAAAATCATAAGATTAGTGGCTAGTAGGTTGTGTATATTCTCAACATTTTTTTTAATGCACAATAAAACTTTACTTCATAAAACAACAATTATTCTGATGTAGTTCCTTACAAATTTAAACCTGGTTAAAAATGAAACATTCTTACATAAATCAACTCATGTGAGTAAGAAGTTTTGTCCTCTATGGGAATATATTTTTCACTGTCCTGAAACAAAGTAAGTTGTTGGGAGGAAACTGTCAGCTATACTTTTACAACTTTTACCCAGGGGTGGCTTTTTTCTAGTTTGGTTGCATATTGGAGGTAGTACAAGTGGCTACAAGTAGAGGAAGTACAATTTTCATGTAGATAAAAGTACTGTAAACAAATCAGATAATAACCTTTGATACCCACTTCAATGTTCCTAGCTGCAAGTCATTCAGTGTATTGATGTGGCAGAGCAGGCCTTGACTGCCTTGGAGATGTTGTCACGGCGACACAGTAAAGCCATTTTACAGGCGGTAAGTGTTGCTGAAGGACTGTATTTCCTTTGCTGTTGTATCTCAGAACTACATTATGCTAGTTCCTTGACGGTAGCTCTGTAATGCACATGTTGCCCAAAAGTAATATCCTAGACATTTTAGTAGTTCTTTTTGGTAAAGGATATTTTTCCTTCCCTTTAACAGTTTTTTATGTTTTAGGGTGGTTTGGCAGACTGCTTGTTGTATCTAGAATTCTTCAGCATAAATGCCCAAAGAAATGCACTAGCAATTGCAGCCAATTGCTGCCAGAGTATCACACCAGATGAGTTTCATTTTGTGGCAGATTCCCTACCATTGCTTACCCAAAGGCTAACTCATCAGGTAAAATATGAATTTGTTTCTTATGTCATAAAAGTTTTATTGCTATTATTTCTAATTCTGTCTGAATTCTAATTGGATGTATATAATTACTCATACTGTTCTGATCCATGCTTTCTTTTTTAATATATCGTCCAGTGACATATAATTAGGCTTTTTAAAAATAAGATTTTGGCAGATTTACCCAAATGAACTGTAATTTATACATTTGATATCTTCCTGTTGGTACAACTGATGACTTTGGTATAGCAACAACTGAGATTGTCCTTTGTGAGGTTAGAATTTACTTTTAGAAAGACCCACTAACGAGCACTGGGAACACAGGCTTTGGTAAAGACTAGAAGCGAGAGACAGGTTGTCCAGAAATAGAAATGGAAAATACTGGGTTGGAGAAGAGCCAGTAGGTAAAAGGTAAAACATTAGTGATGTAGTTTCAACAGCAGAATCCATATTAGATTTGAAAGGAGAAGATCAAGTACTTTGTCTAGAGGTCAGAGAGAAGCAGGTTTTCTTGTACTCTTATATTTTACCAGTGCCATCTGTTATTACTAGAGATTTTTTTAAGGTATCAACTTTAAATTTGCTTTAATAAATTATTTTAAACCTTGTGAAGATTAGATGCACAGAATATGTTTAAGGGATTTTTTTAAGATGATGGGCTCACATTTGTCTCCTTTACTTCTGTAATGAAGAAGTAGAGGTATAAATTCTTTCTTTCTTTCTTTCTTTCTTTCTTTCTTTCTTTCTTTCTTTCTTTCTTTCTTTCTTTCTTTCTTTCAGCTGACCTAGGCTAGCTTTGAACTTCAATCCTTTCAACACAAGCCTGTACCATCCATGTCTAGACAACTTGCTTCTTATTTATTAATTTATTTTTGGAGCATGGTCATACAATATTAGCCCTAGCTAGCCTGGAACTCGAGAACTCAGTTGGCCCCTACCCCCCAAGTGCTATGATTAAAGGTATGCGCTACCATGATTGTCCTAATAGTTAAAACAGCTAAGAAATCAGAATATTTAAATTAGTTGGTCACTACTCATACTCTCTTTTAGGCAGCATAGTAAGAGCTTTTGCACCTTGATTCCTATTTTTACAGGGAGCCTAGTTGCTCCATTAATGAAATAAACAAAATGTTGCTTCTATTACCCAGATTATCACATGTTTTCTTCAGGGGGCAATCTGTCTAATTGCCAAATCTTTTTGGATTGTTTCCAGTGGTTATCAATAGGTAATTCCTTAGTGCTTTGGAGATCGTATCTGCTAATGTTTTCATATTCCTGAATCTTCAAGACCCCATGCAAATGCTTGTACATTTTCTTTCTTTCTTTCCTTCTTTCTTTCTTTCTTTCTTTCTTTCTTTCTTTCTTTCTTTCTTTCTTTCTTTCTTTCTGTTTTTTGAAACAGGGTTTCTCTGTGTAGTCTTGCGTGTCTTGGACTTACTCTGTAGACCAAGCTGTCCTTGAGCTCAAAGAGATCTGCCTGCCTCTGACAACCAGTTGCAGGGATTAAAGGCTTGCTCACCATGCCCAACTTGTTTTTTAATATTACCAATTGCGCTTCGCCTAGGTTTCCCTTTCTAAGCTCACATCTACAATTGAGGGTACCTAGATTTCGGGTCAAAGAAAACTAAATGACTGATGGTGCTAACATTTTATATTAATGAACTTTTTTTATTCCTTCGTGAAAAATAGGACAAAAAGTCAGTAGAAAGCACTTGCCTTTGTTTTGCACGGTTAGTGGACAACTTTCAACATGAGGAGGTTAGTGTTATCTTTGGTTAATAGATTATTTTAAATTGTTGAATTGCTAAACCACAACATAATAATTTGTCTTCTTGTGTTCATGAAGAATTTACTACAGCAGGTTGCTTCCAAAGATCTACTTACAAATGTTCAACAACTGTTGGTAGTGACTCCACCAATTTTAAGTTCTGGGATGTTCATAATGGTGGTTCGGATGTTTTCTCTGATGTGTTCCAACTGCCCAACATTAGCTGTTCAGCTTATGAAACAAAGTAAGTGCTGTTTTATTATTGTGTTTTAAGGCAGATAAATGTCTTGTTCTTCACTAATAAGACAGCCTAAATCACAAAAGATGAATATCATTGGATATTGAAGAGGAAAAATGTTGGTGTAGGAATGTAGCTCAATGACATATGAAATCTGGGTGTTTGATTTCCAGCAATTCTGAAAGATCTTTTTTTTTTGGTTTTGTGAAACAGGGTCTTTATATGTAGCCCTGGCTATTCTTGGAACTTGCTATATAGTTCATAATGCCTCCCTGTGGTAAAATTTCAAAGGTGTGAGTTGGCACACCTGGCTTGATCATGTAAATTTTGTTGTTGCTGTTTTTGTTTATTTTCGCTATATAGCCTTGATTGTCCTGGACTTGCTTTGTAGACCAGGCTGGCCTCACTCAGATCCGCCTGCCTCTGCCTTCCTGAGTGCTGGGATTAAAAGTATGCCTGGCTGATCATGTAATTTTAATGTTAAAACTCACATTTGGTTCTGTGACTAAATGACTCAAGATCATTGAGTCATCACACTAGTCATTAATGATTTCATATTAGTTTTCTAAGTTCTATACTACTTGTAACTACTTGTTACAGTATCTTTTATTCTCTCAGCCTGTGTTTGAGTTTTCCAGTGAATTTTCCTGATTACTATCTCTTAGTGTTTTGTTTGTTTGTTTGTTTTTATTACTGGTTTTACAATTTTTTTGTGTTTTTAACTAGTGACAAATTGTTGTTGGCCGTGATATTAGGCCTTGTCTCATAAATTAATGTTAGACCGTAGTATGATTTTAGAAGACAGCTGTATTTTGATTCTTAGAGATTAATAATAGTTGTTGGAATACCTACAGTTATGACTAGTAATTTTATATTCATATTCTGAAACTTTAAAGTATGATCTTGAGATTTGGTCTTGCCATTTCCTGACAAAACAGCGTTTGGCTCTACTATTTCAGACAGTATAATAAATACTTTCTTGGGCCTGGAGAGATGGCTCAGAGGTTAAGGGTACTGGCTGCTCTTCTAGAGGTCCTGAGTTCAATTCCCAATAACCACATGGTACCTCATAACCATGTATAATGAGATGTAGTGTCCTTTTCTGGCATGCAGGCAGAACACTGTATACATAATAAGTAAATCTTAAAAAACATTTTTTTCCCTTATGGAGTATGTGTACTCTGGATAGAAGTCTGTAGGAAGAAATGGTTAAAATCTATATAAGTTTCTTCTTCTAATCTTTTCATATATACAATTGATTTATATTTCTGATTTCCATATTCAATTGCTCTATGTGTAAATTTTAATTTTTGCCCTACTCTAGGGAATGATTGTCTATAAGTAAATTACTACACCTAGTGTAATAGAGTTATATTTTGTTGTTTCTGGGTTTACAGACATTGCAGAAACACTTCATTTCCTCCTCTGTGGTGCCTCCAATGGAAGTTGTCAAGAGCAGATTGATCTTGTTCCACGAAGTCCTCAAGAACTGTATGAACTGACATCTCTTATTTGGTAAACATGGGTTGATTTTCTTTGAGAGTCTTAACTACAGATGGTGAGGAAAGTTACCTGTTAAAATAATTGCATCTTTTACTTTTCAGTGAACTTATGCCATGTTTACCAAAAGAAGGCATTTTTGCAGTTGATACCATGTTGAAGAAGGGAAATGCGCAGAACACAGATGGTGCAATATGGCAGTGGCGGGATGACCGAGGCCTCTGGCATCCCTACAACAGGATTGACAGCCGGATCATTGAGGTAGTAGTTTCATTGTACCGTTTAAATATGTCTATTTTGAGGAGAGTGGGTGTAGGGGTGGAGTGGGGAGGTGGTTGTGTATGGGTAAGTGTGCTCAGTTTTGAATTAACTCAAGATTCTCTCATTTTGTCTCCTGAGAAAGAAGGTCCTCATTCTGTTGAGGTCAGAAAACATCATGCTCTAGTCCTGCTTCTGCTGCTAACTACCTGCTTGGCTTGGAGCAAGTAATCTCAGTTCTTTGTCCCATAGTTTTGTTTCCAAAAGGAAACACTGGAGAGTTAGACTATGTTTTAAAGCAGATCTACTATTTCAACCCAGAAGAAATCTCCCAATGTATGGTTTTTTTTTTTTTTTTTTTTTTTTTTTAATATATATATTCAGGAAAAAAAGTGAAAGCAAATATCTGCCTTAGGGTGAATATAAAATTGTGTAAATAGATTACTGTATAATTTCATGTTAGTTCAATAGAGTTTAATGACATAAATGAAAGCAATGTTTAATAAAATGGAGGAATATACCAAACTGTTAAGGATGACAGTTTATATGTGATTTCTGTTCATTTGATTTTGTTTTGTTATTGTTGTTTTTGTTTTTGTGTTTTTCGAGACAAGGTTTCTCTGTATCCCTGGCTGTCCTAGACTCACTTTGTAGACCAGGCTGGCCTTGAACTCACAGAGATCCACCTGCCTCTGCCTCCCAAGTGCTGGGATTAAAGGCATGAGCTATTGCGCCAGGCTCTCATTTGTTGTTGTTGTTTGTTTTTAGTAAAAGATTTGTTTAATGTTATGTATACAGTGCTCTGTTTACATGTACACCTGCAGGCCAAAAGAGGGCATCATATCACATCATTGATAGTTGTCAGCCACCATGCGGTTGCTGGGAATTGAATTCAGGACCTTTGGAAGAGCAGACAGTGCTCTTAACTTCTGAACCATCTCTCCAGCCCCTCTGATTTTGTTTTTTATTCACTGAAATAATATTAAAATTTCTCAGATGACAAAAACGCTTGGTTATAGAAAAGTGTTTGAAGTACTTGAGTGAGTGGCCATCCGTTTTCTGCTAACATTTTCAGTCACAAAATTCTTCTGAATTTAATATAAATTTTGAACTGAAACAATTTTCCTACCTCTTGTAGAACTGTATTTTAAAGATTTGTTCCATTTCCTAAAAGTTTTTGCTAAAATCTTCATCATTTTACTTATAAAGCTCAGAATTCAGAACCAGTTTGCTTTTATGAGAATTGTTGACTGGTCCTTTGTGCCACAACTGCTACCATTCTTAATTTCTAACTTTAAGTGGTTTTCATTTTAGCATTCTCCTGATAATAATTACATCTTCACTATTAGCTTCCTCTCTGTTTGCATACAGTTATTCCATTCTGTCTAGGAGTTTTAGCTTAGATTGGACTTCATATAAAGAGTGTTTCTTTGTTTGCTTTTAAAGTGATAGGTTATTGCTATGTAGCCCAAGCTGTCTTTGAACCTGGAAACCTCCTGACTTAATCTCCTGAGTGCTGGGATTCCAGGTGTGCAACCAGCATATGTAGTATATTTTGTAACTTCTCTAGGGTATTTGAAGTTAAATAATACTCTATTCTGTGTACATTTGCTTTGTGATTATCAATCTTAGATCTTAGCTTTAGGTGTATTCCTTACAGTCTTATAACAACACGTAAATGTGAGGCTGTCTTGGTTTACCTAAGGACAGTTCTACAAGGTGTTTGACTTAAAAGAGAATTTTAGTAGGTTACTGGAAGTTTATTTGGTGAATAATGTTTTCTGTCTAACAATTGGAGTTTTGAGTACATACCTAAAATTTCTTACAATGTTTCCTTCTAAATACAAATGGTGTCTTCATGTCCTTTATGCTATATTTCTTGGTATTTCATTTTACCTGGACTTTGTATCAGAGTATCTCTGATATTAGAAACCACAGTTTGGTTTATTTTAAAATGATTTGTTTCAATGAGTTTTGTTATCAAGTGTGTTAAAATTTCAACATTCTGTCAGTTTATCAGCCACATTAAATATATAAAGTAGCGTGGAGGGTCCCTGCTTTGCTTAAGGTAATGAATTTCTACATGTTTATATTCAAAGTTTCTCTCTCTTTGCTCTCAGGCAGCCCATCAGGTCGGTGAGGATGAGATAAGCTTGTCCACTCTGGGACGAGTTTATACTATTGATTTTAATTCTATGCAGCAAATCAATGAGGACACGGGAACAGCACGTGCCATTCAGAGAAAACCCAACCCCTTAGCCAATACTAACACTAGTAAGTATCCTTTTATTTAAATAGAGCTGTACTATTATTACTTACTTATTTTACATGGATTTTGAGTATTTGTGTGTGGGCACACATGTTCTACAATATGCACAAGGAAGTCAGAGTTTAACTCGAAGGAGCCATTTTTGTTCTATCATGTATGCTCTAGTCTTTATTTGAGACAGGGTTTCTCTGTGCAGCCCTGACTGTCCTGGACTCACTTTGTAGACCAGGCTGGCCTCCAACTCACAGAGATTGACCTGCCTCTCTTCGCTGGGATTAAATGTGTGTGCCACCTCGCCTGGCATGGCTTCTAGTCTTTAGGCTTGTTGCCAAACACCTTCCCTTATTTAGCCTTCTTGCTGGAAGCCTTTTTGTTTTCATGGTAACAGTTTCATTGAGTATGATTAGGGAGGAGTAGAATAGTTGAATAATGGTGATATATTTCACTAAAACGTGTGCCTCTATTAAGCCAGTATTCAGACACAATGTCTTTCCCACCGGTTTTTTTTTTTTTTTTTTCTTTTAATGATGTCTTGAGATGCCTGTTGATTTGATCCCTGTTTCACAGCACCCCAGTAGAAAAGAACTAGGTGGCAAGTGTTTGCGGCTTTGTACTACTACACTATTACAGTCTCAGAAAGCATTCATACTATACAACGTAAAGGAGGCAGGCAAGATACGTAACCATACTTGGCCAAACCCTTGTTCATAGCCTTTTATCAATTATGTTCTTCTTGTATATATTCTCTGTGCACAAGATCACTTTGTTTATCCAGTTGTTTCTTGATAGCTTTTGTCTAAGTATATTTCTTGTACTTTGGGTTTTTTCTTTTTTTTTAAACCTGTATTTTAAGTAGTTAGTATTGAAATTTCCCTAGTGTTTCTTAGACTGCTTGAAGATAAGAGGTGTATAGTTAGCATAGTGATACTTTCATATGGTCAGAATGGTCAGTAGTCTTTTAATGATAACTTTGTATGTCCTAGTTACTATATAACTTGGTTCCATAATGCAAAATTAAAATTAAAAATTGCATAGCATTTCAGGTAGTTGTTTGGCTGAATATTTTGGTTTTTACTGTACTGCTGTAGTAGTCACTTCAGGACTAAACATCTTTTTGAATAACAGGTGGATATTCAGAGTTAAAGAAGGATGATGCCCGAGCACAGCTAATGAAAGAGGATCCGGAGCTGGCTAAGTCTTTCATTAAGACCTTATTTGGTGTTCTCTATGAAGTGTATAGCTCTTCAGCAGGACCTGCGGTCAGACACAAGTGCCTTAGAGCAATCCTTAGGATAATTTACTTTGCTGATGCCGAACTTCTGAAGGATGTTCTGAAAAATCATGCTGTTTCAAGGTGTGTTCATGAAAATAATAAAAATACTTTGAAATTTAAATCTGAAGTAATTTTATGAATTTCTAAATCTTAATACAGAAAAGATGAAGTAAAGTTTGTAATGTGTTGAGTAATTTTTAGTACCTATTTTAATAGTTTAATTAAAAATCAAACTAAATTTAATAAAAATAAAAATTGGTATATTGGAATGTAATTACCACCAACTTCAGTTTTATACACAAATGTTCTCTTTTTTAGTCACATTGCTTCCATGCTATCAAGCCAAGACCTGAAGATAGTAGTTGGAGCCCTTCAGATGGCAGAAATATTAATGCAAAAGTTACCTGATATTTTTAGTGTTTACTTCAGGAGAGAAGGTAATGCCAATTTTGATAATCAGTTAATGATGAGTAGTTAGTCTAGATAGGACTTCATCTGATGGCTTCAGTGTCTACAAGGAAAGTGTTACCTATTCACACGAGAGATGTCATGTTTCATATGTAGTATGTATATTTTCTAGAGGTACAGGAATATTGAAATTAACTGTCACTGGTGGCTGTTAGTCATTTTCAGTGTTTTGTGTTTGTTTTCCCATATGCCCTTAAGTTTGGCAGCTGTCAGACTTCAACCCATAGTAATTCCTTGAATAAGGTTGCAGTGTATCATAATATTACATCAGAACAGTTGTAATGTGTGAGGATTTATTTTTTATCATTGTTGAGTTGAAAGTGTATGTGATTGGTACCATAAGAGGACATAAATTCCTCTGGTATTGGATTTTTAAGAGATAGTTGTAGGTTTTCGTGTGAATGCTAGGAACTGAACTCAGGTCCTCTGGAAGAATAGCAAGTGCTCTTAGCCACTGAGACATCTCTCCAGTTTTGATTAGTTTTTCTTTTTTCCTTTTATTGAAAATCAAATTTTTTCCTCATATAATGTAGCGTGATTATGGCTTCCCCTCCCAGTTACTACTCGGTTCTCCTCTCATCTGAATCTGCCCCCATTCTGCCTCACATTGTAAAACAAACAGGCTTCTAAGAGGTAATAATCAAATAAAATATAGTAAGAAAACAAACATATTAGACGAGGACAAAACAAACAGAAGAGCCCAACAAAAGAACAAGAAACCTATTCAGAGACTCATTCATACACTAGGAATTCCATAAACACACACACACACACACACACACACACAAACACAAAAACACAAAAAATTTTACAAATGAAGTGGCAGGGCCGGGGTGAGCCCTGACTTGATATTGATTCAAAGAACCTCCAAAGATGCTACTGTGTTCCTTTCTTTATCTGTTGGCATCTGCTCCTGGACACCTCTTGCCCTATGGAGTAGTTGTTTCCTCAGGAAGACTCCTTGGAGAATACTACATTTTCATTTGCAAATGGTTACCGTTGGAAATAGCTTTTGGGTTACGATTGGGGCCTTGTGTCTACTTTTTCCAGTTCTAGGACTCCATTTGGTGCAGACCCATGCAGGCCTGTACCTCCTGCCTCAATTTCTGTGAGTTTACATGTGCTTTGGTCTTTCTAATTTAGAAGGCCTTGGGTGTTTTTGTTTGTCTGATTGTGTGTGTGTGTCCATGTGTGTGTGTGTTCGTCCGTCTCCGTCCGTTCCCGTCTGTCTCCGTCCCTGTCCGTCCATCCGTTCTAGGCCTTGGGTGTTTTTGTTTGTCTGATTGTGTGTGTGTGTGTGTCCGTCCGTCCGTCCGTCCATCCCTGTCTGTCTCCGTCCCCGTCTGTCCATCCGTTCTGGTCCTGGACAGAGGAGGATCTGATTCCATACAGGCTGAGTGTTCTAAAGGTCTCTTAATCTCTCTGTAAAGGTTGTGGGTTTCTGTGTTTGTTCCCATCTGCTTCAGGAGGAAGGTTTTTCATTTTGATACAGGCTTTCTCAGTGTAGCCTTAGTTGTTCTGGAGCAAAAATATCTGCCTGCCTCTATTTCTTAAGTGTTGGGTGGGATTAAAGACATGCTCCACTACACCTGGCTAGGAGAGAGCTTCCAGTGATACTTTAACAAGGCACAATTTGGTTCTGTTAGTTTTATCTTACTATGTTTTACTTGATTATTATCCCTTAGAAGCCTGCTTCTTTTCCAATGAGAGGCAGAAAGGGAATAGATCCAGATGAAATGGGAATTGGATAGGAACTGGGAAGGGAAGCCATAATCATTTGGAGTCAATCAGTTTTTCACATACTGGGTTTTAAATCTTTTCATGTTTTGAAACTATGATAGGTGGGCCAGTTTAACAGTAGAAATAAAGTAAGAAGTTCTAACCTTTTAATCTTTGGGCATGCTGGTATTCACTTTAAATCCAAAGAAGGGCAGATCTCTTCTAGCCTAAGAGCTACATAGTGAGACACTATTTCTAAGTAACTAAATAAAATTAGCTTTATTCAATATCATTATGCGAGAGGGAGAGGGAGAAGGAGAGAGAAAGAGAACAAGAAAGCAATATTTTCCTATTTTTCAAAGGTGACTATTAAAAGTCAGGTAGGTATTCCCACCCGCCCCCCTGCACTCCCCCAGCCCCAACAATTTCTGGATTCATGAAATATTTAGTTACATATTTTTGTCTTCAGTCTCAGATCTCTTTTGCCTTAAAAAAAAAATTGCTTTTTTTTTTTTGGTTTGCTCTTGTTTCTTCTACTTCTTTTGGTTTAGAAGTAAATGAGATCCACTTTCATCTCTATCCCTGCCAAGTGATTTATGTTAAGCTTAGAACATTTGCTATACCATTACATTCTATTTTCTACCCTTTCTGTAGCATATACATAATGGTGCGATTATGGGTGTGGGCTTTGTCTTCTCAGGGCTGGGTCTTGCTTCTCATAGAGAAACTAAAGCTTAATTATAACTTCCTCTGAACATCTTGTTTTCCTTCCATTTGACCTTGGTTCTCCTATAGTGTGTTCTAGCTTCCTGCATTTCTCCTTTGGGAGCTCATTACTTACTGGAATGGAATCCTTAGGAAAATGTATCATTTTAGTCAATCTGCTGAGTGCATTTGTCTTGCCTGTTACTATGTCCTCAGTACCTAGCATAGCCCTGCCGTATTTTTGAAGCAAGTACCTGAAATTTAAATCAGCCTTATCCAGCCCTCTCCCCTTTTTAAAAGTCTAATGGAAGCCAGGTATGGTAGTGCACACTTTTAATTCCAGCACTTAGAAGGCAGAGGTAGGCGAATCTCTTGAGTTTGAGGCCAGCCTAGTGTACATAGAAAATTCCAGGAAGCTGGAGCTATATAGGACTGATCACAACAATCAACCCCAAACAAAGGAAAATTATGATAATCTAATTGAAGATTAGGACTACTTTTGAAAAATGTTTGTACATTTATACATAATTTCATCCACAGATTTTCATGTATTTAACACAAGCTTTGTTGGATATCTGTGACTGTGTATGTGTATGTATCCTTTCCCTTCTCACAAATTATATTTTAGTTTTCTCTACTCTTAGGATGTGGCAATCGCCACCTTTCGATAGCTCTTTATAATAGTAGTGTTATTTAATTCTTCTTGTAGCCCTTGAAGCTCACTGACTTTTCCCTTTTTTTTTTCATACTGTGATGTGTGCTACATGTATTTCTGACACTTTCTGATATTTTCTACTTTGAGTAGCACTGTTTTATATGATTTTGGTTTGAAGATTAGAAGAAATTAAATGAAAATATCTTTGAATTTTATTTTTTCTGATATGAGTCCAGATGAAACTTGGGTTTTTCCCCTCCCCTCCTTCTTCCCTCCCCACCTTCTTCCCTCCTGCCTCTATTTATAGTTTACCAGGATTAACACTGAGGAATTTTGTAGTGGTGGGGGTTGTTGTTGTCTCCTGATTAAACTGACCTCTTTTTGTCCCTGTTGCTATGAAGGTGTGATGCATCAAGTAAAACATTTAGCAGAATCAGAGTCATTATTGACAAGTCCCCCAAAGGCATGTACAAATGGGTCAGGATCCCTGGGGTCTACAACACCAGCCAGCAGTGGGACAGCCACAGCTGCAACCAACGCCTCTGCTGATCTGGGGTCACCCAGCTTGCAGCATAGCAGAGATGATTCTCTGGACCTGAGCCCTCAAGGGTAAGTTTTGTTGTGATTTTTAGTGTACTTTGCCTATATCTGTATTAATACCCAAGACTCCTACTGAGAATAAAATACCCAAGAGTGCTTGGTGTTTTTTTTTTGGGGGGGGGGTGGTGGTGGTATAGACAGAATCTACAACCTCAGCAAATACTGAGAGTCACCTGTACCACTGAAGTATATCCTCAGCTCATCTGTTCTCTGGAATAGAAAGCTACTTTACTGGGCCTAGTTTTGCAGCTACACGAGATGCATGCACATTGTTTACATTGGTACCAAGGGAAGTGAAGTGGTGGACACACATCAGGTTTGTTTGCATGCATCACTAATAGAGTATCTTAGCCTTTGTTTCTGATTCCATAGTTTTGTAACTACTTTGTACTGTTGCATATGTGCCTTTGTGATACCAAGTTATTGATGCAGTGAAATTAGAAACTATGAAATAAAGTTTTTACTAAAGGTAGGGAAGCCAAACATGACTTCCCATTTAAGATAAATGGTAGTTCTGTTCCTACTTTACTGTTTACTATCATGGGAAACACTTTTTTTTTTCAGTTGCTGTTTTGTATTGTAAGATCACACATTTAAGTGGATGTTGTTCATATGATAAGCCACATTCATTTCCAGTATTCCTAATTAAAATTTTTTTTATTTGAGCTAGCCAGGCACCGTTACCACATGGCTGTGATCTAGCACTTGGGAGGCAGAGGCAGGCGACCAGACTGGTCTACAAAGCGAGTCTAGGACAGCCAAAGCTACACAGAGGAACCTTGTCTAGAAAAAACAACAACAACAACAACAAAATAAAAACAAAAAACAAACAAAAAAACACTCCACCACATGCACACTCAAAAATTTTTCTTTGAGCCTCAGATCATCTGAATTAGAACAGTTTACTTAATTTTTTAAAATAATCATATTTTTGTTGCCTGTTGCCAATGTGGAAGTCAGAGGACAATTTGTACCAGTTGGTTCACTTGTTTTATCATGTGCGTCCTTGAGATCAAATTCAGGTTGTCTTGGCTTTATGACAACTCCTTTATCCATTGAACCATCTTGTTATCCCTTAGAATGTCCTTTCATCTGCTTATCTTTTATTTGTTGTCAAATGATTTCAGAAATATTTCTAATATTGTTAAGAGTAGCAGCTTGTAAGGTGTGACATAGTGCGTTGTAGTGTTGTTTAGAATAAACCCTAGGGGCAGATGAAGTGAAGCCGTCCCTCTACTCAGAGGCAAGGAGGATGAGGCCGGAGAATCTCATAAGGTGATGTGGGTGCCCTGTCTCAACAACCAGACACAGCCGGATGCACACCTTTAATCCCAGCACTCTGGGAAGCAGAGTCCAGTTGACCTCTGTGAGTTTGAGGCAAACCTGGCCTATAAAGCAAGTCAGGGGCAGCTAGGGCTACCCAGAGAAACCCTGTCACAGAAGAAAAGAAACAAAAACCCAAATAGAACAAATGCTGTAGACAATTGAATGAATATGTGGTTCTAGTTCCAAATAGGTTATTTACATTATGCCTTAATAGATTTGTATAGGTTAAAAGCAGCTATGGGAGTCATTATGAATGTATTTATGATGTTATTGTCTTGATTGTGTCTTTTGAGTATGATACTGTAAGTGGTTAGAATATTTTTACAGTTGTTCTGTTGCCAGTTAGCTTAGGGAAGAAATACAATACTTAAGTTTAATTTTTTATTTTTTTTTTACAGGTTCGTCTTTGTATTTTGGTTTATGCATTATATTTTATGAAATTGGACATTTAGAAAATTAATCAAACCTTTAGTTTTAATTTTGCAGTTAGCAATTCTTTCTCTGTCTCCATACTCTATAGAATGTGACTGCTCACAGAGTCCATATTAAGTCTACCAGTGAAAATTGTTTGGACATTTTTATTCATAAGCTACTTTTTATCTTACTTATCTGGGTTCTTTAGTGCTGATTGCTAACCTCATCTATTGTTTTTCATGCAACAGTCGATTAAGTGATGTTCTCAAGAGAAAACGACTGCCAAAACGAGGGCCAAGAAGGCCAAAGTATTCACCTCCAAGAGATGATGACAAAGTAGACAATCAAGGTGAGTCCTTTGATGAACGATGATGGGGAGGTGGAAGAGAAGGTGATAAAATAAGTTTCCTCATGATTTGGTGTTCTTAATTATTTCAATTCTAGATTAAGATTCAAAGTTTGTTGAAAGGATTTGAATGCAGTTCTTTTGTCTTTATAGCTAAAAGTCCCACCACTACTCAGTCACCTAAATCTTCCTTCCTGGCAAGCTTGAATCCAAAAACATGGGGAAGGCTAAGTGCACAGTCCAACAGCAACAACATCGAGCCAGCACGAACTGCAGGTGTTAGTGGTCTTGCCAGGGCAGCCTCAAAAGACACTATATCCAATAATAGGTAAAGTATATGCTGGGATTCGGGGTGGGAAGTCCTTCATCTGAAAGGTCTCAACATGATTATATTGATACATTCATCAAATGCTAGGGATACATGGACTTGGTTCAGTTTCTTCTCAGCTCAAACATAAGGTAGATTCTTAAGAGGATTTATATAGCTCAGGTCTTGCCTATGGGCTCAGTCTTTCTCTTATATTACCCCCCCCCCCCTAAATAACCGTTTGACATCTCTGCTTAGTCTGTTTGATGTGGAACCTTTTCCTGTATTGTTTTTTTTTTTGGTTTTTCGAGACAGGGTTTCTCTATGTTATCTTGGCTGTCCTGGACTCGCTCTGTAGACCAGGCTGGCCTTGAACTCACAGCAGTCCACCTGCTTCTGCCTCCAGAGTGCTGGGATTACAGGCATGCGCCACCATGCCCAGCTGAACCGTTTCCTGAATTGTGCTTGCATTTTCTGTTTATAATTAATGAAATTCTTCTGCCTACTTAGTGGAATTTGAAAATTTGTAGCTGAGAGCGGTTGTTGTCTTAAAAAGTACTTAGATCTCTGTCAGATAACTTTTTTCTTTTTCTCTTTCTTTTCTTTTTTTCCAAAGTTTTCTTGAGATAGGGTTTCTCTGTGTGACCTTGGCTGTTCTGGCAGAGATCTGCCTGCCTCTGCCTCCCTGAGTGCTGAGATTACAAGCGTGCACCACTGCAACCGGTAGATACTGATTTCTTATCATCTGGAAATGCTTTTCTTGGGAAGGCACTGGATGGTGAAGTACCCATGTAGACTGCTTCCTCTATAAATATATTTCACTTGTGGCATTTTGTTTCAAAGATAACTTTTAACTTGAATTGGCTGCTGAATCTGAATTAGTTAAGAATAATTAAGCAAGCACTTTTTAAAAAAAGTTTATAATTTAAACAGCCTGGTCACATGCTTCTGGTGTACCTCATTTTTACCTCATCGCTTTAGGGAACAGTGATGGACAGTATTCAATATAGCTGTCCTTTAGTTAATTATTATGTAAATTGGAATTTTAGGACATTAGGACATTTTGTTACTGTTCATGTGATGACCTGAAAATTATTCCAAGTACCTGTGCTATTTGATAGATGCATCTTAGCTTGTTCCATAATGAAAGTGAATTTGCTTTATCATGATCATAAGCCAATGTTGTAAGTGTAGCTGTTTAATCAAAGCTGTAATATTATTTCTTTTGTATATATATATATGTGTGTGTATATCTAAGTACTTGGGGAGGTCAGAAAAAAAAATGTCTAAGTTGGTTCTCTGGGGGTTAAACCCAGGCCATTGTTACTAGCACCTTAACCTGTTAAAATATCTTAACAGTCCTTTTCAGTGTAGACTTCTGGCCTACACACAGACATTATTTCTCTTCTTTCTTGTAGAGAAAAAATTAAAGGTTGGATTAAGGAGCAGGCACATAAATTTGTTGAGCGTTATTTTAGCTCTGAGAATATGGATGGAAGCAACCCTGCCTTGAATGTCCTTCAGAGACTTTGTGCTGCAACTGAACAACTCAACCTCCAGGTACTGTGTGTTTCCAGTGCGTCTTGTTTGTTGGGAGATCACTTGGGTGGTGTTTGTAGAAACATTGCTTTTTACAACTAATTTCTTTTTCTGTTTGTCCCCGACTGCGGTGGTTGGTACACATACTGGAAACCTTCAATTCTTTCTGTTCTTTGTGATCCCTATTTCTTGACAAATGACACAATTACTGAAATGCCACCCAAGAGTATCTTTCCTAAACTCTCATAACTGCCTCTGCCTTGAGACTCAGTATTTACTTGGAAAGGCTTGAGTCTTTCTTGTAACCTTCACCATTTCATTTGTTGTTTCTTTATGTACTTTGTTTAATTTTTGTTCTTGTTTTCCAATCTATATCATAAAAAATTTAAGTTTATTAACTAAATGCCACTTCATGGCTCAACATTTATTTGTTTGGAGATGTCTATTAAATGAGTATGGGAAGAGAGGGAAAGGGGAAGGGGTAAGAGGGAGAGAGGTAGGAAGAAGAGAGGTAAGAGAAGATGTTTCATCATTTTCTTTCCAAAAGACCCTTAATCTAATTATAACAAGTTATTAAAATATCAGTTGTGCAAAGTCACAGCATTCGTTATGACATGTTCATACATGTACATTTTGTACTTTCTCTTAAAATTCTCATGGCCCTCCTTTGCTCCCCCTCTCTTTGTTCTCAAGTAGCTACTGTTCTACTTCTCTGTTATTTTTTTTTTTTTGAAACTACTTCATAGTAGAAGTAGTGTGTCATTTTATTTAGTGATTGATTCATTAATGACACAATATCGTCCTTGTTAACTCATTCTGTATCATATTTTATTACCCCTAAGTAGAAAACTACATTGGTTAGATGGAAAACTTTTCCTTGTGTTATGAACACCTGTATTTCATCATGAAATACTTCTGTGATGTTTCCTAAATCTTGTAGGGGGTGATAATAAATGTTCTGCTTTGGACTAAATGATTAAAAAACTTCTCTCAGCATTTACCAGTTATGATTACATATCATTGACTATTAGTCTTCTCTCACTAAGACTGGAAACGATACTGATCTCTGGGTATAAACAACTATTTAGAAGGTATTTTGACACTGGCCATTTAACAAAACAATGGTAGTAGGTTCCTTCCTAGGGCTTTTGTCCTATGTCACTTTTAACTAGGTGAATTCCCTCTTGTGGAGTGGGCTTCAGATCTAAGCAGAGAATTAGCCCAGTAACAGTCGAGCCACTGTCACACCAGTGGGCAGATCTTGTCTGGCTACAGCTCATAGGGTTCATAGCTGGCCAGTGGCTTCCTTCCTTCCTTCCTTCCTTCCTTCCTTCCTTCCTTCCTTCCTTTTTTCCTTCCTTCCTTTCTTCCTCCCTTCCTTCTTCCTCCCTCCCTCCCTCCCTCCCGAAAAGGTGTTGAGAATATATTTTTATTTCTTTTTGTGAAATGTGAGTTGTACTATTTAAATCATTATAGAATTCTATTCTTCTCCACTCTTTCAGGTGGACGGTGGAGCTGAGTGCCTTGTAGAAATCCGTAGCATAGTCTCAGAGTCAGATGTTTCATCATTTGAAATCCAACATAGTGGATTTGTGAAACAGCTGTTGCTGTATTTGACATCTAAAAGTGAAAAAGATGCTGTCAGCAGAGAGATCCGATTAAAACGATTCCTTCATGTCTTTTTTTCTTCTCCGGTAAGTTTATAACGGTGGTGTGTACTAATAGAAGCAGTGTTAGTAAGTGTGAGCATTTATTTCCCATAAGAGTGTACTATGTGTTGCCAGCTAGATCCCTTTGACACTTATTGAGAAAGTCTTACTGTGTAGATGAGGCTGGGCTGGAGTTCATTAAGAGTATGCTTGCCTCTGCGTTTCACTTAGATGCTAGGGTTAAAAGTATGAGTTACCATGTCTGGCTTTTAAGGTTTTTGTTGTTTTTTTCAGACAGGGTTTCTCTGTGTAGCCTTGGCTGTCCTGAACTCGCTTTGTAGACCAGACTGGCCTTGAACTCACATCAGTCTACCTGCCTCTCCCTTCTGAGTGCTGGGATTAAAGGTGCGTGCCACCATGCCCGGCTTGCTTTTAAAGTTTTTATGTGTCATAAAGTAAATAGTAAAATGAAGCCACACATGAAGCCCTTGATTGAGATCCCAGCACTTGGAGGATAAGGCAGGAAGATCAGATACACAATGAGTTCTAGACCAGCCTGGGTAGCACGAGACCCCCTGCCTAAAAAACAAAACAGAAATACCCCTTTCCTAACTCTAGTGACCGAAAGAAAGCCCACATCAACTTTCTCAGGCATTTTTCTCCCTTTGCAAAACAAGCCATTAATAGTAGTGTTACCTGTTAGTATTTATTAATATTTGTTGAGGTAATGATAAATACAGTATTGCTATGCTTAACCATCTGTATATTGTAGAGTACAAGGGCAGAGTGTATAGGTTAGCTCCCCCTTTTTCCTTTTGCCCCTAGTCTGTGAGAACAAGATCTAACTACTCCAGTACAGTAGATTAGACTGTTACAACTGTTGTAGAGAAGGCATAACTTAGGAAGTTTTTTCTTTTTTTCATTATTGGTGTAATAGGCTTAATGATAACTAGTTATTAGCAAAACTGCTTAACCATGCCCCTTTTAAGTGTTCATAGGCATTTTTGAATACTGTTTATATTAATTTAACTTGTGTGCCTACCTAATTGCAGAAATGGTATTTATTGGAGACTGGGTTGGATGGTGTGGATTTTGTTTGTTTGTTAAATCTTTATTATCATGTGCATGTGGGTGAAATGTGGTATTTTTATACCTTGCTTAAGACTGTTATGTATGTCCACAATTTGTTATCTGAATCTTAAGATTATGTCTGTGTCCACAGTCCATTACCTGGTACTTTTCAAGTATTAATATCATCAGTCAAACCAGGCAAATTCAGTACACTTTGTAATACATAATGAATTTTCTTTTGTAGTAAAACATAGATACATTTAATAAAAGGCAAAGCAGAGATCATAAATAGCCTTATGCCTTTATGGATTAGCTTTTACCCACTTGTAACTGCTGTACCTCTGAGCCATTTGGATTCATGAATTTTGAAAAAGAATTGTGGCATGCGCATTAAAAAAAAGTATTTCTTTTCTAATAAGTAACTTCGGGCCCAGGGACTGAAAAGATAGTTAAGTGGTTAAGCACACTGGCTTCTCTTTCAGAGGACCCAGGTTCAATTCCCAACACCCTCAATCAGACATAGCATGCAGGCAAAACACCAATCAATGCACATAAATAAACAGAAAGAAGGAAAAAAGTGACTTGGGAACACTGTCCTAATCAAGTCTGCCACAAAAGATTTTTAAAAAATTGATAGATAAATCTTCTTGAAATTGCTTATTAAAGTTTTTGCAATGGAGTGTTGACTTTTCAAAAGGGCATATTTAATTGTTTTTTGTTTATTTTAAATAACTCTAGCTTCCTGAAGAAGAGCCTGTTGGAAGAGTAGAACCAATGGGCCAGGCACCTCTGTTGGCACTAGTTCACAAGATGAACAACTGCCTCAGCCAGATGGAACAATTTCCAGTCAAGGTGCATGATTTCCCTAGTGGCAATGGGGCTGGAGGCAGGTAAGGACCATTGCCTGGGTATGTTCACTTGCCACCAGAATTGTTGAAGTTAAAAAAAATCTGGTAAGGTCTTAGTCTTCTTGAGGAACATTGCTCTGTAATGACTGAAGCAATTTGTTGCAATGAGTCAAATGCATGTTATCTTTAAGATCATGCCATGTGTTTTATTTATTTTTGGTCTTTTGAGACAGTGGTTCTCTGTTGTAGCCCTGGCTGCCCTGGAAATCTGTAGATTAGTCTGTCCTGGAACTCAAGAGATCAGCCTGCCCCTGCCTCCCAAGTGCTGGTATTAAAGGTGTGTGACAGCACGCTCAGCTCATACCATGTATTTTAACAACTAATATTTTTAAAGTAGGCAAATAAATGGGTTGACAACATTCAAAACATTATTAGTTTTTCTAAATTGCTAAATTTTAATATGTAATGGTTCTCTCTTTCTTTTTTTTTTTTTTTTTTGTTTTTCGAGACAGGGTTTCTCTGTGTAGCCTTGGCCATCCTGGACTCACTTTGTAGACCAGGCTGGCCTCGAACTCACAGCGATCCGCCTGCCTCTGCCTCCCGAGTGCTGGGATTAAAAGCGTGCGCCACCACGCCCGGCTCTCTCTCTTTTTTTTTTAATGTGGGAAATAAAACATTCTGTGACTCAAAATATGATAAGTGGTTATAACCCTATTTTGATTTGCTTTAGCATGTAAATATTCATGTTCAAATCTGACTTTTAATTCACATTTTTATTATTATGATTTTAAGGTAAAGGTGCTATGTGTTCAGAAATCCTGTAAGCTTAGTGAAACATATTTATTGAAATAAGTTTAACTTTAAAATCTATGTTCTCATGTATTTTAAAATCATTTTTAAAAATTTGAATCAAAACTATTTACATTCATGTAGATAAAGCTGTTCATCTTACTGTGGCTGAACTTGTTTACTTAGAAATTCTATTGGATGTGCTGTACTATCTTGGGATAGTTTTATGAGACAAAGGAACATCACAAAACATGGTGACATACCTGTGATCCCATTCAGGAAACCAAGGGGCAAGAATCATGTATATGCTTTTACTTTAGATTTCACTTCCAAATAAAAACAACATAATAATACAAAAATAAAAATTAACCTTCAGTTTACTTTGCTACATCCTTTTAAATGAAAACTGTAAGGAGGAGGCAAAATGGCATCTTGGAATTTAGAACTGGACTATTTGTGACTCAGAAACCATAAACCAAAACCAAAAAAGCCTGAGGCTTTCCACTTTTGTCCAAGCTTATGTGGGCTATTCTTGCTTGTTAATATTTGCATGTTTTATAGAGTTGTATAATAAATAGCTACATTCTAAGTTTGACTATATCTGACTTATCAGAACTTCTAACAGGAGGAAACATCAACTGATACAGCCATACATTTAAAAGTATTGTACAAAGTAAATTTGAATGTTATTTAGTCAGTCAGTTGTTTGTTTATTTATTTCGTTTTTTTGACACAATTTCTCTGTGTATCCTGGCTGACCTGGACTCAGTCACTTTCTAGAAATACCAGCCAGGCTTTGAACTCACAGAGATCGCCTGCCTCTGACTCCAGAGTGCTGGGATTAAAGTAGTTTTTATTTTTATATTACTATTTTACGTTTTTTATTTTTATAAGCAAAAAAATAGAAGATTTATTCCCCCTTGGTCTTTGACTAGCATTTAGTAGGAAAGGACAAAATACTGAGGAAGTGAGTGTGCTCAGCTAGTTGAAGAGTTCTTATTTCCAGAGGAATAATCCAGTAGGCATAGCATTTCACTGAAGTCAGTGTTCATGACACCATTGATCACATGAATTCACAGTGGCTAGAGAGCATGTTCATTTTATCCTTTCATTTACATGAGAACCGAATTTGATTTGCTGCAAATCTTGAAGTGCTTTGTACCTGTACCGTAAGAAAATGTGGTTTGGTTTTTTAAAAACTCTTTAGTTAAACTATTATGTTGATTGTGAAAATAATAGAATAACCCTTTTTCACAAATTATCTTGAGCTTTTCTCTCAACAGAGGATCACAAGCTTTAAAATTTTTCAACACACATCAGTTAAAATGTCAATTACAAAGACACCCAGACTGTGCAAATGTGAAGCAGTGGAAAGGCGGGCCTGTCAAGATTGATCCCCTGGCTTTGGTGCAAGCTATTGAGAGATACCTTGTGGTTAGAGGTATTTTCTGTATGTGTACTTTACTTCTGTGTTTATGAAATCAGTCTTAAAGGCTATTTCCTGTTTCCCTGTATTTTGCTGTTCTTGATAAAGACTCCTGTTCAGGAACCTTTGCTTCTACTGGAAATAAATAGACATATGTTGAACTTGCTAAGTAGGCTTCACAAGTTTGTATTTTCATATAGGTCAGAATGTAGTAGCTACTTTTTAAAGAAAATACTGGTTTAGTCAGTATATGTATTCATAGTTACCAATCTTTTTTTTTTTTTTGGTACTCAGGGTATGGAAGAGTAAGAGAAGATGATGAAGATAGTGATGATGATGGATCAGATGAGGAAATAGATGAGTCTCTGGTAAGGTTCTTCTCATGCCATGTTATAGTGTACACTGATCAAGCCTTATCTATGATTTAGCTTTTCAGGATTCACATGGTCCCTTACCAACCATTGTTGGAAAAATTACACAATGAGTAATTAATATCTTGTAGCATTTAACTTATTTTAGTATATTTTTATAATTTTGTTAGTTATTTCTTCATCTGTTTATAAACTAAAAATTTCCATAATTGTGTGTAAAGAAAATAGACTAATATAGGTTGAGTACCCCAAAGTAAATATCTAATATGAAGTCTCCAACAGGATGCTGTATGTGGAAATTTGCCTGTATGTGGTCAATTGTAGAAAAAAATGAGAGTTACAATAACTGTACCAACGTTCAATTGTCTCCAAAGCTATGTGTATGAAGTGTGAATAATCTAGTCTAGACTTGGGTTCCATCTCTCTGTATATGCACATATCCCCATACTCCAGACAAAACAAGTCTAATTTCTGAACACTTCTGTCTTAAAGCATTTCAGGTCGGTGATGCTCAGAATATATAGAGTGTTTGTAGTTTAAACATGTACCATTGGTCCTGGCTTGTTGCCTTAACAGATAAATCTCAACTAATATACAGATGTCAGTACTTGGGCTTATATCGACTTTTCTTTGCTTTATTCAGGCTGCTCAATTTTTAAATTCAGGAAATGTAAGGCACAGGCTACAGTTTTATATTGGAGAGCATTTACTACCATATAACATGACTGTGTATCAGGCAGTGCGGCAGTTCAGTGTACAGGCTGAAGATGAAAGAGAATCTACTGATGATGAGAGCAATCCTCTGGGAAGAGCTGGTATTTGGACAAAGACTCATACAATATGGCAAGTCTGAACTGGTTTTTCTTGGTAGTATGTGATCTTTGTTTTAGAATTCACATTAAATTCGTGGCCCAGTTCTGTGAGGAGAAAAAGAACCTAAATCCTACACTTGAACTGAAAAGGCTTTCAGATATTTAATGATACACAGTATGTATATGAGCATTACTTCCTCATACTGTCTGCTAGAAAGCATGTTTACAAGCAGCAATCTGCCATTTTTAATTCATTTCAGACCTTTTGATGGAATTGGGCTTGGTAGCTCTGAGTCCTATGGCATGTGAATGCAGCTTCTTCAGCTGCCTTTAGTGTCTGCCACTTAGAGAAGAGACTCTTCTCCCAAAGTAATGTCTTCCTGGGAACACTTTACTTGCTCACTTACAAATTATTTTATTTTAGGAAGATAAAGCCATAGTAATTCTCTGAATCCAAGTAGGAAAAGAGTTCAGAGAACTTTTAGGAATTCTGTATGATTTCTCTGACTTAGACATTATTAGCTTTGTTAAATAATTTCCACTTTTAAAATCTGGATTTAATTTTCATACTGTCTTATTCCCTTAGGTACAAACCTGTGAGAGAGGATGAAGAAAGTAGTAAAGATTGTGTTGGTGGCAAAAGGGGGAGAGCCCAAACAGCCCCAACAAAAACTTCCCCCAGGAATGCAAAGAAGCATGATGAGTTATGGCATGGTAAGGGAGCTGACTGTCATCAGGCCCTGTCCTTCCTCATTTCTGCTTTTAAAAACTGATTGAGAGTTCAAAAAAGCTTTGGGTATAATAAAGAAATAAATTACTATAATGTAATTAGTTACTTTTAGTTAAAATTTTGAATTTAATGTCCACAAAACAAGAATTAATGTATTTTTAAAATTAATTTTAAATTACATTAAATTTAAAATAATTTAGGTAATTCTTTTTTCTAATTCTTTAAAAATTCAGGGCTTCATGTAGGGTTAAATATGTTCATTCACTAAAGAAGAGAGTGCTGAGGCTGTGTCTGGTCACCAACAGATTAGCCCTTAACTTCACAGGAGAGCTACAGGTTGACTTGAATATACCGGAAGCAAATGCAAAGGAGTTATTTCTCTCCTGTGTGTTCAGGAGACGTGAACATTTTATATGCCTGAGTTGTTAATGTCACAAAGGTAAAAGGGAAGAAATGTCTATGTTTAATACCATTGAAACACTGAGAAGGTACTAAACACAACAGCTTCACAGGGATATGGAGTTTTTAAGCTATTGTTACTTTGTTCAAAACTGGAACTTTCTTTATCCTCTAGATGGAGTGTGTCCGTCAGTATCAAATCCTTTAGAAGTTTACCTCATTCCCACACCACCTGAAAATATCACCTTTGAAGACCCATCCTTAGATGTAATCCTCCTGTTAAGAGTTTTACATGCCATCAGTCGATACTGGTATTACTTGTATGATGTGAGTAGTGTCTCCTTATGAAATCATATCTTACCTTACAGTTTTCTGTTTAGTAAATGAATGTGCTATCACACCAGAAATAGGAACAGGTTCACTAAATGTAAACAGTGAATTTATCCGTCTAACTTAATATTCTTCGATTAAGGTTTTTTTTTTTTGTTTTTAAAGAAATAACCAAAACATTTTGTACTAGTTTGGATTTCAATTGCTGTAATTAAATACTATGACCAAAAGCAAGTTGGGAAGATAGTAGTTTATTTGGCTTACATTTCCACACCCGTCTCTATTATCTATGGAAGTACAGGCAGGGACGGAGCAAGGCAGGAACCTGGAGGAGGCAGCAGCTGATAAAAAGGCCGTGGAGGGGTCCTACTTACTGGCTTGCTCAGCCTGCTTTCCTAGCTCAGGGGTGGCCAAACTCAAAATGGGCTGGGGTGTCCCCCATATCATTCACTAGTTAAGAAGTGTCCTACAGGCTTTCCTGATGCCCAGTCTTAAGGAGGCATTTTCTTAACTTTGGTTCCCTTCTTTCTGATGAGTATAGCTTATGTCAGGTTGACACGAAACTAGCCAGTGCAACTGATCTATGTCAACTTGACACACAAGCATATCACTATTAAGCCACAGCCCTTTTTTATTTTTATCATGCCCAAGATTATATTAACACCATAATATAAACATAAGTAACTTTTAAAAGTCCTGCAGTCTTTATAAATTCAAATACACTAAGTGTTCTTTTTTTTTTTTTTTTTAATGCTGAGTGTGGTGCCACACGCCTTTAATCCTAGTACTCCAAAGGCAGAGGCAGGTAGATCTCTGAGTTCAAGGCCAGCCTGAACTACAAAGTGAGTTCCAGAACATCCAAGGCTACACAGAGAAAGAAACCCTGTCTCGAATGAACACACACATACACACACACCAAAAAGAAAAAAAGGAAAGTATGGGTACCTGCAAAAAGCAAAATTAATTCCCTTAAGAGAGAAGAACCAAATCACAGACAGTCACAATCTGAACAAAGCAAAGCCAAACTTCCACAGTGTAAATAACTCAATGTCCAATATCTGTGATTCAATCAGATCTTTTGGGTTCCTCCGAGGGACTTGGGTTATGTCTTGGGTTCCTCTGCAGGACACATTGCTTGCTTTCACTTGCTCCATTCCACTGCTGCTGCTATGCTGGGTGCTCGTTCATGGTACTGGCATCTTCAAAATGCTAGAGTCTTCTGTAACTGGGCTGTGCTTTCGCAAACAGCCTCTCCTGGGCTCTCTTCAGCCACACAGTGCCAAGCCTCAGCTGTTCTTCATGACCCCTTCATGCCTTCAAAACCAGTACCATGTGGTTGACTACCAAGTTCAACTGCCAGCTCAGGGTCTTGGTCCCCTCAGGGGCACAGCTGCTTTGTGCTTACACTGAGAACACTTGCCAGAAGATCTCACCTCAGTGTTTCTAGTTTTCCTAATCACCACTAATTTCTCAGCTCAGTTGTCCCACTAACAAGAATTTCACTCTAGTGGTACTGGTGTCTTGTAAATTACAGCTGAGTCTTGAGCCCTAGCTGGCAAGAGCTGTAGGTTCTTAATTCAGATTATGCAATGGCCCTGATAGAGTCTCTCAAAACTTCCCTCTGAAACTTCACAAGCTAGGTATCCATCCTCCAAATCTCTCAACATTCTTACCTTCCACACTCCCGCAGCTCAGCTCACCAAGACTTGAATGCTCAATGGCTTTTCCAACCCAAAGTTTAAAGGTTCTTCTACAATCTCCTCAAAGACAACATGGTCAATGTCTGTCACAGCAGTACCTCAGAATCCTGTTACCAATTTCTGTCCTAGTTATAGTTTCTGTTGCTGTGATGAAGACCATGACCAAAAGCAAGCTGAGGTTCCCTCCTCTCAGATGACTGTAGCTTGTGTCAAGTTGACATAAAGCCAGGCAGCACACGTTTCTTTGTGTAATGATTTATATTGAGAAAACAGTTGAATACCTTATTCTTATATAGTGTGGGGAAGAGTGAAGGGAAAACAGCTTCATGAGGTTGGGATGCAGAAATTTTCAGATAATAGGAACATCATAGAAGAGTTGGTTATTGAATGTTTACAACGAAACAAAAACCCAGGTGAAATCTATAGACAAGCCTGTTTGGATATAGGAAGAGATTTTGAACTTTTAAAATTTTATTTTACAGAATGCGATGTGTAAGGAGATTATTCCAACTAGTGAATTTATTAACAGTAAATTAACAGCAAAAGCAAATAGGCAGCTTCAAGATCCTCTAGTAATCATGACAGGAAACATCCCAACATGGCTCACTGAGCTAGGAAAAACCTGGTAAGACAGCCCTTTGGTAAACTTGTAAATATTTGTGTTGGTCTTTATTTGGTTTGTGATAGAAACGTTGTAGTTGACTTGTTCAGCTCTTTACAGTATAGTAATATTTGTTGTATACTTGGCAAACCCAGTGAAGGATATTTGACTGAGGGTAGTAAAATTTTTGCCTTCATAAAAATGGTACTGTAGAGGTGTGATTGCTAAGTTTCTTGAGCCTTTCTTGAACCAATTACTGTAGACCTATAAAGGTAAAATCAAGTTAGAAATTGAATTTTTCACATGGACTCACCATATCTATGTGCTGTCATTTGTACCTGAGATTCAGGTTGAAATTTCAGATGCTTTTCTCAAAAAGGAAAAGAAAAAATCGAATTCTTAAAGTCACTGTAGGAAATGTCTTAGCTGTAGGATTCATTCTTGGCAATGACTTTCCAGTGCTAAGCCTATGATGAAGATCATGAAAAAGTAAAGCCATAAGCTTTTGTATGTGGAATTTGAGCAAGAGCACAGTGTGATGTTGCTATGCTGTACCCCATGAGAGATTTTAGGATCGTTCAGAACACTAGGAGTTTAAAGCAGATCTGGGCAGCATAGTAAAACTCCGTGGCAACAAAACTGGTACAAGCTGAAAAAAAGGCCAACTTACTTAACTATTTGTTTGTTTTCCTTCTATCAGTTCACTCACTTATTTATTCATTCATTCATTCATTTATTCACCCATTTACTCATTTGTTTTTTATGGCAGAGTCCCTCTTTGTAGTCCTGGACACTCATTTATTTATTTATTTACTTATTCATTTTTATTTACTTTCATTTATTTATCAGTTTGTTTGTTTAATTAATGTGTTAGGGTCCTTCTATACAGTCCTGGCTGACCTGGAGCTGCCTCTGTAGACCAGACTATGTCTGAACTCACAGAGGGATTAAAGGTGTATGTCATCACTATATTATATCAGAAGCTGTTTCTAATACAGATTTTGATGTTTTTTAAATGTCTTCTAATGCTTACCTGGATGGTAAATTTGTATTTTATCTTTTATAGCCCATTTTTCTTTCCTTTTGATACCCGACAAATGCTTTTTTATGTAACTGCCTTTGATCGGGACCGGGCAATGCAAAGATTACTTGATACCAACCCAGAAATCAACCAGTCTGATTCACAAGACAGCAGAGTTGCACCAAGATTGGATAGAAAAAAAGTAAGTATTTCCTAAGATTTATGTTGTGCTTTCCAAATTAAAGGCAGGACCTAAATGCTTTATCCAATTATGCCTGTGGAGTCACAGCCTTCAATTGATTCTTTTACTTTGTGTGCCTTAGTGTGTTTATGCATGTGGCCAGAAGAAAAGGTATTAGCTCTCCTTCATCTGGAGGTTGTGAGCTTCCTGGGAACCAAGGAGCAAGCACTTATTTTTGAGTCCTATCATTCAATCTTTTTAAAAATTGTCCATGAGTTTGTTTGTTTTCCCATTAGAGTCTTTAAACTATGTGGTCTATTTTTTGGGGTGTGATGTGGTCTTGTTCCTGAAATAATATTCATTTGGTTACCATGATGCTTACTGCCACACCTTAATTCCTTTGCATATTGGAAAATTGTCAAATTATAGCTTCTCATTTGAAATACAGTATTTGATGAATTTTAGTCTCTTAGCTTGTCAGCCCATTTGGAAGAAAGCGAAACAAAATTCCTAATATATTTTGAGTCTGTCCCAGTCACCTCCAGTGTTGCTGACTTCATCTTCTGTGCTTCTAATTTTGGGTAGCAGTTGTACCTAAGCCATTTCCTTGTGAGACTAATCCCAGCCTTTTACCTCCATTGGAGTGTGTGTGCTCCCTGTTGTTTGGTGTTTTGTTTTTTGTGGGTGGTTTTTTGAGACCCTGTTGTTGTTTGGTGTTTTGGTTTTTTGTGGGTGCTTTTGGTGGTTTTTTGAGAAAGGGTTTCCTATGTACTCCTGGCTGTTCTGGAACTCACTCTGTATACTATGCTTGTCTCCAACTGAGAGATCTGCCTGCCTTTGAGTGCTGGGATTAAAGGCTGCCCCACCACTGCCTGATGACGTGTGTGTGTGTGTGTGTGTGTGTGTGTGTGTGTGTGTGTGTGTGTGTGTGTGTGTGTGTGTGTGTGTGTGTGTGTGTGTGTGTGTGTGTGTGTTTGATGTTTTGGTTTTCTCTCCTTCCCATTACTTTCCTGTGGTATCTTCCAAGTTTTTAATCTCTTGAGGATTCCATCAACAACAGTGTTGCCATGTTTGGAAATGACAGTACCTTTATCATCCTTAAACTCAATAGGATGTAACTGTAGCAAGGGTACTTCAGAGCCTACAGGTTTTTTTCCTGCATCTTTACAACTCATCTGTTATCATGAGTCTTATTGGGATAACTTACAGGAACAGAAATTACTCAAAGGCAGGGCTGGAGAGATGACTCAGCGGTTAAGAGCATTGGCTTATTTCCCAGCACTTGCATGGAGGCTTACAACTGTCTGTGGCTCCAATTTCAGGCTATCTAGCACCTTCACAGACATAGTGCAGGCAAAACACCAATGCACATAAAATTCAAATAAACAAATCTTAAAAAGAAAAGAAATTACTTAAAGACAGCTGCTCACCAAATCCTACCCTAGCATGGGTGACAAAATCTGGGCACCTGGAGCTTACTGTTCAGCCTACAGGCAGCTCAGCAAGTAAAAAGTGTCCTCTCCAGGTGCTTCTGTTGGTCTAAACCAGGCAGCTCAGCTGGTTTCTGCTTCTTCTAGGCTGCTGATCTGGTCTCAAGAGTCCTCTGCAGCTGTTTTTCTCTGAGAGTCTTATTTGCAGCCCAGCTTTTCTGAGTCTTGGCAGCTTGGTTCATCTTGGAGTCATCTGTGCAGCTCAGCTTTACTTTTCCTGAGAGGGACTCTCAGATTTTATTGTTTACTCTGGCTTGAAGGTTGTTAGAGAATCTGGCCAGTTTCAGGGACTTGTTAATTCTTTTACAGTGCTGCTACTTTAGCCTTTCCAGGGATGTCCTTAAAACAGTTAAAGTATTGTTTTGCATTGTTTTGTATGTGCTTCCTGTCAATTAAGTGGAGTTTTATTTCCTCACATCTCTTTCCTTTGTTAGCGCACTGTGAACAGAGAGGAACTGCTGAAACAAGCTGAGTCTGTGATGCAGGACCTTGGTAGCTCACGGGCCATGTTAGAAATCCAGTATGAAAATGAGGTGAGTTTTGGACTCCATGATGGTGTTTTAACTGCTCTTGATGAAATGTCATTTGTGTGTGTTGGTACTATGAAATTCTGAAAGGCAGTTGGGAAATTTAGCTTAAAACAAAGATTTGATCTACTTCCTCTTTAATGATATGTTTTAAGTTCTTCATTTTTCAGGGGTTTAAATGCAAAATAAGAAACAGGATTTTTTGGCATAATTATGAGCATCCTTATATAATGTTCATGAAGCGAAAGGACTTTCTAAGAATCAGTAACTCAAACACTTGGACTGCTTTTTCAGAATGGAGTTTATTGATAGAGAAAAGTTGTACACTGTAAAACCTTTTCCTAAGAGTTGGTACACACACATACACTCCTGTGAGTGTGAGTGTGTGTGTGTGTGTGTGTGTGTGTGTGTGTGTCTGGAGCCACCTCTATCACAGCAAATGGAAACCATTTATCTCTGTAAAGACTACCCTGGCAGCCATGGGTCTAGCTTCCATGTTGTTGTTTTTTATTTTTACAAGCTCATAAATAAATGCATTCATGCAATTTTATTTCACAGATGGCTTAATAATATGTGTCAATCTCTAATTGGGGATATTTGCAATCTTTTCTGTTTTTGACTTAGTGACATTGCTCTAACATTTGTGCCCAAGTCTTTCTGTAATACACATATTGTGCTTCTCTTGATTAAATATCTCGATTCTAAGTCATTTGTTAAGATACTTTAATGTTAAGAAATATTATACTTTACATCAGGGATGGGTCCAGTTGTTTCTGGTTTTGTTTTTCGTTTCCCAGTAACTTCTTACTCTGTACTAGGTGTTACTAGGTTTTTAAAATCTTGGTATGATTTGGACTAGGCTAGCATTTCCTTGTATTGAAAACATGGACCATTTATGCATTGGAGAAGGTGCTGAGACTGTTCCCTACTTCTCAGTTTAATTTTGCTTTGTTATTGAATTAAAACTTGTCTTGCTTGTATTTATATCTCTTATAAATGCCTTGCCATTTCCTTCCAGTTTATCATTTCTCTAGTCTGTAATTTTTTGTTTCGTGCATCTACATTGTAAGATTTCCCATGAATGACGTCTCAGGTTAAAATCCTATATTTTATTGTAGCTCATATTCAACGATCATGTCACATTAATTTTTATATGTAGAATTAAGCAATTGATTCCCTCATTTTGTTTTTGAGATTAGCCTTGAACTTAGTGTTTTCTGCCTCAGCCTCCTAAATTCTGCTATCACGGCCTTTTGGCACAACACCTTACTTTATTTTAATTTTATTATTGTCTGTGGGTATGTTGGCATGTGTGTGAGGACATGTGTCATGGTGTATATGTGAGGGTCAGAGGATATCTTTGTGGAGTCAGTCCTCTCCTTCCATCATACAGGGTCTGAGGATTGACTTTAGATAGTCAAGAACTGCAGCAGGTGCCCTCAACAACTGAGCAATCTCACTGTTCACAGATAAAATTGTACTGGAACATTGCTGTGCTCGTTGTTGCTTTCATATCTCAAAGGCACAATACAGTGGTGATGGTAGAGTCCATAAGATCCAGTACATACTGGAAACATTTCCAAAGTTTGAGGCCAAAATAACCTCAAATGATTCATAATCAAGTTTTTGAAGATCCTACAAAACAAGATTATACTTTCATAAAACAGTAACAAGTCTAAATAAAGGAAGAATATTATTTTCTTTTAATTAATTTATTCTTGTTACATCTCAATGTTTATCCCATCCCTTGTATTCTCCCATTCCTCCCTATTATTTTCAAAGCCATGATAACAAAAGACAAATAACGGGAGAGAAATTTTAACAAAATACATGCAATTGAGTGAATTAAAGCATCAAAGAAGAACTCTAGCATGCTTAATGGTAGAATACAGTGCATATACTCACCTTTTCCAAAGTGAGCAAAACTGTATAGACACTGATTCCAAACTTTACATGGACATGCTATTTAACAAAGACTAAGAGACGCATGACATTTACATTTCTGGAATCTGGCAAAAGTTCAATGCCTGCCCAGGTTATATAATGAAGCACTGTTTCAAAACCACAAGGCATTACGATTAAATGAAACTGTGGGCTGGTGTGGTGGCACACGCCTGTAAACCCAGAACTCAGGAAGGCATAGGCAGGCAGATCTTTTTGAATTTGAGGCCAGCCTGCTATACAGAGTTCAGGTCAGCCAAGGCTACACAGAGCAACTCTGTCAAAAAATGAAAGAAAGAAAGAAAGAAAGAAAGAAAGAAAAAGAATACCATAACAATTGTGATACAGAAAAGGAAGGTTAGAACACCCACACTACCTCTTACAGGATTGGGGTAACAAGAATAAATGAAGCACATTTAGACCCCAAAATGTTAGTCATTTTAATTCTGAAAAATACCAAGGTAGTACAGTAAGAAAAAAGAACTTTTTCAAGATATGGTGCTGGGGAAATTAAAAGTAGCCTGGGTAAGAGATTAAGTAAAAACATTTACGTTTGAGTTCTGAAGGTACAACTACATGACTCCACAGGTAAAGAGTAAGGTACTCTCTGTGCAAGCCTGACAGCCTGAGCTTAATCCTCTGACCTCCATACCTGCAGCACACACCTGCATTTGAAAACACACATTATTCTTTTCAAGTACCAGGGCCATCTTAAGCTACAGATTGGACCCTCATTCAGAAACAGTTCCTGTCACCCCAACCTGAAGGATGTTTTTATTCATCTTGGAATACAATTGCAAATGTTTTCTAGTCATTTAACAATCATTCTTTGTTTTCATACCTTAAAAAGCAGGCAGGGAATTAGCTGAGGACGATGGCCCAGTCTAGTTACTAGTTCCTAGACTATGTTGTAGATGGTTCTGTCATCTGTGACTGAGAATGTTTTACTTTTCTTTTAGGCCTTTTTTTTTTTTTTTTTTTTTTAAAGCTTCTTTTCATCAGGCAAAAAGGGCAGTGTGCCAAAAGATTCAATTAATGCTTTTCTAGGTAAAGACAAAGATTGTTGATTTTTAACTTTACTGCCTCTCCACTGCTTTGCCTCTATTTTCTTGTGTGAAAATGTGGGTAGCAGAAGTATAACCTCAGAGTTGTAGCTAAGTGCATATGTGTGAAGAGTTAAAATACTGTATGCTATACTGTACGTACACTATAAATTTAGTAGTTTTGTTTACAGTATTACCGATAGCCATTTGATATAATTGTAGCCATTGCTTTGATTTTTTTAATTAATTTTTGTAAACATAATCTTATAAAAAAAATTATCTTGAAAAGCGCTAAGGGCCTTCAGTCACCAGAATAAACATGTAGATGTTGTGTCCTAAGAAGTGTATTATGTGGCAGTGATTGACTTACAGCAGAACTGTCATATTCTTACAGGTCAGTTGGATTTCCTAAGGCAAAGGCACAAAAGGATATGGCAAGGAAGTGGTATAGGTGGCCTGTGAAGGAGGCATTCAGATGGGGAATTAAGCTTTGCCAAGACAAGAATGCTTAGTGGGAAGGAGAGAGGGATACTTAAAAGACAATTCTCCTGCAGATTGGGACTTAAACTAAAGGATTATGGCTTGGTGATAAGTGATAAAAGCCAGTGCTTTATGAAAGTTTTGGGGACAGGAGATGGAAAGGGGGGGTGGCAGTGATTTTAGAAGCTCTTTATTTAGTACTGGTTTCTTTTTTTTTTTTTTTTTTTTAATCTCCCCCAATCACAGGATCACTCAGATTCTTTCTTTCTTTTTCCTTCCTTCCTTCCTTTTTATTTATATTTTGGTTTTTGAAGATAGAGTGTCTCCATGTAACAGCTCTGGCTCTCCTGGACTCACTCTGTAGACCTGGCTGGCCTTGAATTCACAAAGATCTGCCTCCCTCTGCTTCCTGAGTGCTGGGATTAAAGCCATCATGCCTGACTAGATGTCTCATTTGTAAGAAATTAGAAATCTCACCTAGGGCTGGTGAGATGGCTCAGTGGCACCAAGCCTGATTACCCGAGTTTGACCCCTGGAACTCAGATATGATGGAAAGAGAAATGTCTAATACAATTTTTTTTTGAAACCTGAACACTTGGGTCACACATATATGTGAGTATGCATACATGTGCCCATAGTTGGCATGAACTAAACAATTTTAATTGAGACTTGTATGTGTTCAGAACAGTTTTTCCCCAACACTGACTCTGCTTAGGGTGAAGGTTTGAACTGCTGTTGCAGAAACCAGTCGTTTATCTTTTTCATTGAGTCTTCTCTGTTAATTCTGAACAAGGTTCTGGCATCCAACTTCATTGGGGAAATGTGTCTACTGCATCTTGTTGCTACATGCCTAGCAAGCTAAAATACATAAACCACTTAGAACATTTCCTAGTATATAAAACACACTGGTTTGTATCAGCTTTGGGGTAAAAAGACTATATTAATCCAAGTTGTTGTTTTCATTGTTGGTATTGTCCTGCATTTTATATTTGTTTATTTCAGACAGTTTTCAGTTGTTTTTTCTAGAATAGTAGAGTGTTGAGGCAGGATACCCATGACCAACCTCAAGAGGGAATTGTGTTCACTTTGGTTGGTGTGGCATAGGCTTTCAGTAATTCCTGTGGAATTTAACACTTTAAGTTAAATCCACTTTAATTTTAGAAACAACTGTTTAAGAGAAATTAATAAGATTTGCACTCATTTTGGGGTAATTTTATAAAAGAGCAATGGCTATGGAGCACCACCTTGTGGACAGCATGTGCTACTACATGTCTAATAATTTCTCCCCTTTCCTCCAGTGGATGGAAATTAATGAAGAGCAAAATAAACAAGTTCCCTACCATTGAGGTTTTCTTTAGTTTTAGAAGGTTGACACATTTGTTAACACACAGACACATACACACACACAAACACACCACCACCACCACCCGTGTTAAAACTGTATGGTGAGGAAAGATTAAAGAAGATAGATCAGTAGGAGTCACGGTCAGTGTGATACTGCAATTAGGGATCATACAGGATGCCAGGCTGGCCTGCCTGTAATCCCAGCACACGGGGAGGCAGTGGCAGGTAGATCTCTCGAGTTTGAAGCCAGTCTGGTCTGCAAAATGAGTCCAGGACAGCCAAGGCTACACAAAGAAACCCTGTCTCAAAAAATCCTGTGCTTTGAATGAACAAGGAAATTTTTCTTAGGAAATGTTACTGTTAATATGTATGATGTAAGTGGTCATTCAGCAAGCTTAGGCAGATCAGATAAAGGAGAGGGTGGCAGAGAATTATTAGTGTAGGCAGAGCTTATTGTGTAATGACTGGTTTAGATTATGCAGGGTAAGAAGCACCAAAGGTGGATGACAAGATTTCTGTCCAAACACTCATTGTGGTTAAATAATGACACCCATTTACTCATATGACTTCTGTGCAAGAGGTGGAAGCTAGTCAGAAAGGACTTTCCAGGTGCAAAGAGTCACTGCTTTGAAAGTCAGAATTAAACACTAGGTAGACTCTATCAACTCTTAAGATAGTATGGACCATTTTTTTAAAAGTACAATAATAATAATTTCCTTTGTTTACGCATGGTTCATAAGCAGATGGTCACTTGGGCAGGTTATCATCAGATTATAATACTGAACTGTGATGTAATCTTATTGTTGCTTGTCTTCATTTATTATGGACCGAGGTGGTGGGAACTTTCTAGAACATGGAGAAATGTTGAGCCTGAACAGTGCTTTATGTTGCCATCAAGTAAGCTGCATAATCACCTTGAATTTTTAAAAAATATTATGTATACAGTGTTCTACCTGCATGTGTGCCTGTGAGCCAGATGAGGGCACCAGATCTCATTATAGATGGTTATGAGCCACCATGTAGTTGCTGCAAATTAAACTCAGGACCTTTGGAAGAGCAGTCAGTGTTCTTAACCTCTGAGCCATCTCTCTAGCCCCCTCATCTTTTTTTGTTTTATGTTTGTTTTTATTTTTTTGCTTTTTGAGACAGGGTTTCTCTTTGTAGCCTTGGCTGTCCTGGACCCACTTTATAGACCAGGCTGGCCTGGAACTCACAGTAATCCGCCTGCCTCTGTCTTCCAAGTGCTGGGATTAAAGGTGTGCGCCACCATGCTAGGCTCACCTTTGAATTTTTAAATGGCAAAGCCTAGTCTCTGAACTAGACTAAGAAATCAGGAGCATCTGTTTCTTAGCCCCACCCCTGTGAATGTGTGCCTGCATGGGTGCTTGAATGTGGGGTTCCGGTATACTCTTTGGGCCTCTGACTTAACCTTAGACTTAACCTTTAAACTTCTATTAAATGTGTATTAGTTTCTATGGGTTTTCAAGGCAGTTAAAACAATTCTCTATCTAAAACCTGCAGGTATGTATTGGAATAGTGGTAAAGCCCTAAAATGTCACAAGAAACAGTCAAACTGTTTGGAGGGTGTCAGGATGCTCCTGAGAAGGTAGCTTTTGAATTGGTTTGAGGATGATATTTCCCTTAAAGATAAAAATAAACATATACAGTACCATGCTCATCCCTAAAGGAAAAACATATAGCCATAGCAGGAATTATGAGATAAACCATTGGAATGGCGGGGCCAAAGGGAATGATAAATGGTTTTTGGTGCTCGAGACTTAAAAGGTCTGCTCAGGACATTTTTGGAAAATCATATCTCCCCCCCCCTCCCCCCCTCTGGTTTTTCAAGACAGGGTTTCTCTGTGTAACTTTAGCTGTCCTAGATTTGCTTTGTATACCAGGCTGGCCTGAAACTCATAGCAATCCGCCTGCCTCTGCCTCTGGAGTGCTAGGATTAAAGGCGTGTGCCACTATGCCTGGCTGGAAAATCATCTCTTATGCTTCCAGTCAAACACTTGCTGTTATTAGTATCTGTGTCACCAGGAGGTTACCAGGCAAAAAAAGCACCATGATTAAAATTTAAATTGATTCTCTTTTTTATTTTTTTCTAGGTTGGTACAGGTCTTGGGCCAACACTGGAGTTTTATGCACTTGTTTCTCAGGAACTACAGAGAGCTGACTTGGGTCTCTGGAGAGGTGAAGAAGTAACTCTTAGTAATCCAAAAGGTAAGGTGCAGCTGTGAGTCTTGTCAGTCTGTGTTACTCGGATGAGGTAAGGGAGCCCTTCCACCTTACACAGTCTTTGCTGGGGGCCAAGCATGTTCTTTGCCTTTCATTTCTTTCCTGTTTTCTCATTTACCCAATGGGAGGGAAGGACTTGTAGTTCTGTAAGCTGTCGTTTTAGTTTTCTGAATACTAAATTTCCTGAACTTTTTAGTTGCCAGGCTTTATTTTATTTTGATTTGATTTGTTTTGGAAAATCTAATCTGAAGTTTGACTTGGTTCATTTTACAGGAAGCCAAGAAGGGACCAAGTATATCCAAAACCTCCAGGGCCTGTTTGCGCTTCCCTTTGGTAGGACAGCCAAGCCAGCTCATATCGCAAAGGTTAAGATGAAGTTTCGCTTTTTAGGAAAATTAATGGCTAAAGCTATCATGGACTTTAGATTGGTAAGTTTAGGATTGCTTGCTTATCTATAACTTTGTACAGTGTTCTGGGAAAGTACCTCAGTCCCCTGCATTCAATTCTGTGTTTTAAGAGTACTGTTGCTATTTTGATTATGTAGGTGAACTGCTTGAGATTTTTGTTTAAGATACCAGTTGCACGTCTGTAGCTAGCACACATGTAAGGCTGTCCTCTAGTCCATGTAGCCTTCCTGTAGTTCCCAAGGCTCAGGGTCAGGCATTGATGGCATTTTTGCTAGAATTCTATTTGATGTTTTTAATTCAACAGGAAAGCCATGAACATGTAAGTAAGCTCGTTGAATTTCTGATAGAATGCTGTTATAAAAATAAACTAGGTGATCAATATTTATGGAGGTTTGAATATTTCTGGACTTTTATTAGTTTCCTCTTCTCACATCTTCTGAGATACTTTATCAGTATGGGTAAGACATCTTCATCTGATAAACCCACAAATTTACATTCTCTTTAAAGAGGGTTAAACAGTTTATTGGTTATTTTAGAAGTTTCATTCATTTTAATTTTTTGTTTTAGGTAAGTTCTTCATTTTACCTTTTTTGATTTTAGAATATTAAATATATATGTAGAATTATATTGTAATTTTAATTAAAATAAAGTAAAATTCCACTGAGGAACACTTTAGTGTTTCAGAGGCCCTTATATAAAATGCTTTTTTTATGGATGTTGTATATTCATCACTGGTATTCTTTGTGGTATTGCTTAAATAGGTTTTTTAGCATTCTAAAATGTTGAAAGAGATTTGGGCCCCAATTTGTGGCTCTTGATTTTAAGTAAAGACAGAAACAGTTCCTAGATTACTTTTTCCCTTGGTGAGTATTTTACTTTTTCAAATGACCACCTAAAGTGCCTGTTATAAGCTCTCTGTGAAAAGTATGTTGCATGTTTCCTTTCAGGTGGACCTTCCCCTCGGCCTGCCCTTTTATAAGTGGATGCTACGGCAGGAAACTTCACTGACATCTCATGATTTATTTGACATTGATCCTGTTGTAGCCAGATCAGTATATCACCTTGAAGACATTGTCAGACAGAAGAAAAGACTGGAGCAGGATAAATCCCAGGTAGGTCTGTTAGAGATGTCCAGGGCATCACATCAGTTTGTTCTAGGATTATGAGGCTTGTTAAATGGTTTGTATTTGACCTGGTTAATTTTATATTAATATTTAATTTGTTTTTTTATCATTAAAAAATTATTTTTCTTTATGGATGTTTTGCCTGCATGTGTGTCTTTATACAACTTTCATTCAGTGCCCTTGGAAGCCAGAGGGGACATCAGATTCTCTGGTCCTTATATTCCCGCCAGTTGTTGGCCTGCCACGTGGTTCTAAGAACTGAGCCCAGGTCCTCTAAGCAACAAGTACTTTAAGCACGGAGCCATCTTTTTATTCCAGCAGTATTTTAGTAGGTAGGAGGTTAATATCTATTGTGTTCATGTGGGCTAGCAAAAGCATGATTTCACAGTGTTCCCACTGTGATCTTTAGTAACAACAAATGGATGGATGCCTTGATTTCCAAAAAAATATACTTTTAGTGGAAAGTTGTTTTTTGTTTTTCCCCGTTTTTTGGTTTTTTGAGACAGAGCTTCTCTGTGTAGCCTTGGCTGTCTGGACTGGGATTAAAATCTGGGATTAAAGGCATGCACCACCATGGCACATTTTAAGACCACTTGTCTTAAATTTTAGATAAGCCTACCCTCCCATTGAATTCTTCAGAAATGCATTTCTCTGTCTTCTTTCTCCCCACCAGATTATGTGCTTGCATTGTTAAGTTCATATCACTACACCCAGCTTGGAATTAGACAGGCGGAGGCTATGCAGCTCAAGTGTAAACCACTCAAACTAGCATGTATGAGGTGCTAGGCTCAATACTCAGTATTGTCGATCTAAAAAAGATTCATGAATGTCTACCCTGAGGTTTCTGTTTCATCTCACAGATAATCTTTAGTTCTGTATCACTACCATCTTTATATATAGATTACCAACTCATGTAGGCTCAATCTATGACTGTGTGTGTGTATCGGATATCAGAAGAGAACAGGTTGTATTTTCCAAAAACGTGACATGGTGCAATAGCTTCTAATTGTGTAGGTTTAGCCAGCTGTCATTTTATAGTTCTTCTAGTTATTTGTACTTAATGTGTATGTATGGGTGTCTGTAAGTTTATATATTGCATAAGTTCCTGGTGCCTTAAAGAGGCCAGAAGAAAGCTGGACAGTGGTGGCGCACATCTTTAATTCCAGCATTTGGGAAGCAGAAGCAGGTGGATCGCTGAGTTCGAAGCCAGCCTGGTCTACAAAGCGTGTCCAGGACAGTCAGAACTACACAGAGAAATCCTGTCTCGAAAAATCAAAAAACAACAACAAAACAAAACAAAAAAGGCCAGAAGAGGGCATTGGGTCTCCTATAATTGGAGTTAAAGCTAGCTGTGAGTCACCATGCAGATGTTAGAGAACGTAGGTCCTCCGTAAGTTCAGCAGGTGCTAATAACCCTGAGCCATCTTTTCAGCCCATTTTAAGATTAGCAAACTAATAAGATTGTCTAGCCAAAGGACAGTGTTGCACCGTGATGGTGTAAATTTGTAGAGGCCAGAAGATGATTTGGAAGGGTATTCATTTTATTTCCCATTCCTACTCACTACCCCATTCCTCAAGGTTCCCACATACTAATACTTTAAACTTTTATCACATGGGTTTAGCAAATAATGGGAAAGAAAGGAAAGGACATGAAACTCATAGCAAATTTTTGTTGTTGTTGTTGTTTTGGTTTGGTTTTTTGTGACATGGTTTCTCTGTGTATCCTTGGCTGTCCTGGACTCACTTTGTAGACCAGACTGGCCTCGAATCCACCTGTGCCACCCCCTGCTGGGATTAATGGCAAGTTTTGATTGCCCCAGATGTACCCAGTCTCCTACAGTCCAACTTGACAAATGAGAGATTAAAGACCAATAGATTGAGCAATCTGTTTTGTGTATACAACGTGGGAGCATTGCCGCAGATCCAGGGTGTGTGCATTCTGGGTCATACTCTTCTGCACATCACACACATTTCTTAGGTTCTATGTGCTCCACTTGATTTTTGCCTCCTTTCATTCATTCCTGATCTTGTCAATTAAAAAGTATTTAGTGAATCACAGAATCCATACTACAAAAATTGACTTATGCCTTAAACAACTTTGACCCAGAATATGGGAGATGCTGGCATCCTAAAATAAGCTCCCTAACCTCCCCTCTCTCTCCTTTTCCTACCGAATGTCTTATATATTCTGTAAACTTGCTATATAGCCAAGGATTACCTTGAGTTTCTGATCGTCCTGCCTGTAAATCCCACATGCTGGAATTAAAGGAGTTGGTCACAGTGCCAAGTACACAGCCAGCTGAGCTATATCCCTGGCCTGCTTACCCCATATTTAATAAAATACAAAAATGGGCACATTTTCCTGGCTCAGATTTGACCTGTTTATTTACAGTGCTAGGGACCATACCTGCTGCTGCTTACCTACTAGGCCAGCATTCCACCACTGAGCTAGACAAACCTAGGCCCTTGACCTGGTAGATTAATTTCTCACAGACTACATGGGAATATGTTAAAGTTAAGTTTGATGTAGTAAGTATATAAGCCAGAAAAACTAACAGTATGTTCTCTTTAAGCGTGTCCTGGGTGTACTGCATGTTGCTGATGACTATGTAATTGGCTTAGAAAGTTCAGATCACTTTTACTTGTGACAGGTTATTGAGAGACAGGTTTGCTGCACACCTTTAATACCAGCACTCAGGAGGCAGGGGCAGGCCGATCTCTGTGAGTTTCGAGGCCAGCCTGGTCTACAAAGCAAGTCCAGGACAGCCAAGGCTACTCAGAGAGACCTCTGTCTTGAAAAACCAGGAAAAAAAGTTTGTGTACAAAATTTGTTTTTTGGTTTTTTGTTTTGTTTTGTATATTTTTACATGCATTCTTGTATTTTACATTTTTGCTCTCTTCCCTTACCCCACTCCATTGTTAACTTTCTTCCTTCAACGTAGTGCCCTCCCCCCTCTCTCTGTGTGTGTGTTTGTGTGTGTGTGTGTAAATGTCATATCTAGAGTCTTCATGAAAACAAACCTCCAGTATTTTTAATGTCTCCCTCCCTTGACTTTTCTCCCATATCCTAGTTGCTTGCTCTTCCATAGTCCCCTGTCTGCTTTCATGAAGGACAGTTTGAGAACTTCCTTATGGATCAACACTAATTAGATGTCTTCATTTTCAATAGTACTTACATTTTTGTGTTTGCTGTATATTGATCCTTAATGTTAAAATAAAGCATTTTATGTAGACCTTTTTTCAAGGTGTAGGCATTTTAAAAAATACCCTGGGTTTGATGTGACTTGGCTTGGCTTTCTTTGAAGCTCTTTTCCCTTCCCTGTATAAAGGTATGCTATGCTTTGGTATTCAGATGTAAACATTTCCAGGGTGTGCTTTACACTTGAGCCTTGTGGGAGGTGGGGGAGTGTTTATTACCATTACCATGTAGTGCATTGTTTATATTTATAATTTTCCACATGCATTACTCTTGAGTGCATACTCAGATCCATTGATACTGGCCTAGAGTTCTAAAGTGTGTGTTCATTTCGGGCCTTCTCTAGTATGTGGTTGGAATGTCCTTAAAGGGAGCTATAGCTTCTCCGTATAATTTCTCAGCAATCTCGTTTTCCTGAAGTATTTAAGATTATTTCCTTTGTGATTCCAGTAACTCGTTTAATATGTTGAATATGACCAAAAATTTTGTTACAGGATTATGTTTTATTTTTGTAAATACAATATACTTTTGCATGAATTTATGTCCAACCCCTCTTGTTGTTTCTCTCCCTTCATTAAAGACCAAAGAGAGTCTACAGTATGCATTGGAAACTCTCACGATGAATGGCTGCTCAGTGGAAGATCTGGGATTGGATTTTACGCTGCCAGGGTTTCCCAACATTGAACTAAAGAAAGGAGGAAAGGATATACCAGTCACTATCCACAATTTGGAGGAATATCTAAGAGTATGTATTGTCTTTTTTTCTAGGTCATGGGCTATTGGAGTTTGAGATGGATGAGAAGAGTTAGGTTTGGTGGAATTTTGTCCCTTAGCTTTTGCCCATGTGGATCTTTGCTAACCTTACACACCATTGGGTATACTTGGAAGTCTTTTAAACCTTTGTAACAAGCTTCCGTGTGCTTTGTGGAGAACACACAAATATTTTATGCTAAAACAATTTTTAAAAACCCTAAGAAGTTACCTTTCTCCACACTTTGAAAATACACGTACAAGTCTAAACATAGGTGAGACTGTGGACTTGGTGGATCACTGACACACAATCCCATTAACCTTCTACCAAAACCTGTACAGCACGTGGATCAGACACAGTATTTTTAGGACGACCTTCAACATCTTGAGCTGCTCAACTCAAGTGTGACTTGGAAAAGTAATCTTAAAATTTGTCCTTTTTTTGCTTTGCAGTGGATTTCCTCAGCTGCTGTTCACCCATTAAAGACTCATGATAGAGCAGCATTGTATAGTTGCCTTCTATCTTCCCTCAAATTGGGAGGGAAGCTGTAGGGCTAAAGGGTTGTATTTTGCATGACTTTACTCTGTGTAGACAACATGTTTGTGTAAAAGGCTTACCAATTCTTTCTCCATGCCTCACGTAATCTTACATTGACTCATTTTTAAGCTTGTGTGATTCAGTACATTACACTACATGTTTCTCCTTTAAGAAAAGCTATCAATGATAAAGAGCCATCACTTGTTTTCCTCTGCCTTTGTTTTAAGCCAGCTGGCTTGGGAGCTTGCTTTTAAAACACACATACCTACATTTTACATGTTTGTTGTGTATTTACAATTCAAGACCCTGTTGCACTCAAAAAGTAAATCACAGACTGTGTCTTTCCATTTATCAGTGTTTAAAAGTTTGGATTTATTCCTGATATGGGCTAAAAAAGAATATTGGATTCAAACTAGAATACTCATTTCAAAACCTTGAGCTCATATTAACTTATATGAAATTTTAGAGCTCTAAAAACTTAAGCTCTAGTTTCCTTGTCTTCCTTTAAAAAGAAGATAATATTAAAGATTGTTGGCTTCCCAGCAGTTCTGTGACTCATAAGAAATTCCTTTCAATAACTAATCAAGCTGTCTTCCCATATTACCTGTTTCTTAGACTGTGTTTGCAAAAGCTGCTTTTCCAGCTTATTAATGAATAATACATTCACATTCTTGATTTTCTAAAAAGTACTTTATAATTGCTAGTGGTTTCATCTTACTTGAATATTCCCTGTACCAATAGATTAACAAGGGCCACTGGTTAGTTTAGAGCTGCTTTGTGTTGTCCTTAACTTTTCTCCTGCATGTCCAGGCCTTATCTGTTTTTAAGAGGTGCAGGTGGTGGTTCTCAGGACTTGACAGGATTTATGGGTCAACACTCAACATTAAAGATGTGGACAGCTGCTAGTTAAGGATCTTGAGATGTTACTCTTTAATTTCAGTAACATTTTAACCTCTTGGGACATTGCCTTTGGCTTCTGATAAGGCAGTGTGATTCTCTTCTGGAGGCTAGGGTTTCTATGAATAAAGTTTTAAAAGCCAATGTAAAAATGCAGTGGTAGTTTTAACATTGTCTTAATGGCCAATCCTCAACTTACTGGCCTTTTACCAATTTTCTTAGTTTTCTATGAGTTAGTCCAAAGATTTAATAACTTTATCTCCCTCCCTCCCTCCCTCCCTTTCCCTCCTCTACTTCTTTCTTCTTTCTCTTTTTTCTTTTCTTCTTTTTGAGACGATGTTTTTTCTGTATCCTGGCTCTCTAAAACACCTGTAGACCATCCTGGCCTCGAACTCAAGAGTTCTCCCTCCCTCTGCTTCCTAAGTGCTGGGATTAAAGCAGTGTGCCACCACTCGGCTTAATAATTTTTTAATTTTAGTTTTAAAAGTGATTATAGAAAATCATTTATTGCACCTTGTCACATAATAAATAGTAAATAGATTTGGGATCTTGCTGGAGTTTTAAAAATGACCTCTTTTTGCAGTTGGTGATATTCTGGGCACTAAATGAAGGTGTTTGTCGGCAGTTTGACTCATTCAGAGATGGATTTGAATCAGTCTTCCCACTCAGCCATCTTCAGTACTTCTACCCAGAAGAGGTGAGCAGTGCATCTAAATAACAGGTGGGGTGGGATAGGGTGGAGTAAAGGCTTGGAGTTTGGAGAAGGCTAAGGAAATTTCTGATTAAGAAAGTTTAAGTAAGTTTTTCTAAAGAGGGGAGATAGGATCTTTGTGTAAAAGTAAAGTATAACAGCAGCATTCTAGCCCAGACCGTGGCCATACTGCTCAGTGTGAAGGGGACTTGAAGCCAGGGGTTGCACCCTGGAAGCTGTGCTCTTAGACAGCCACTGTCACCCAAGCATGCAGATATTTCTTACTAATTCTTTACTCTTACCAAAAAGCTGGATCAGCTCCTGTGCGGCAGTAAAGCAGACACTTGGGATGCAAAGACATTGATGGAATGCTGTAGGCCTGATCATGGCTATACTCACGATAGGTAAGTGTGGGTGCTACAGTTCTTTTAGTTAATAGTTAGGGACCGACCAACCAAAGCTTGTGGAAATTATTTTTCTAAAATTTTGTATTATTAAAGTTGTTCCCTATTGAATTTTAGCTATCACAAAAAATAAGCTCTTAAAGTGTGTTGTAATGAGAGTTCATATGTAATCATATCTGAAAGTTGATGTCATATCAGTGATTATAAGTGAGGTCAGGTATATTGACAATTGTATTTTAACATAAAATAATTTTCTTCTACTTTTTTGTTTTAGTCGGGCTGTGAAGTTCTTGTTTGAGATTCTCAGTAGCTTTGACAATGAGCAGCAGAGGTTGTTTCTCCAGTTTGTGACTGGTAGCCCACGATTGCCAGTTGGAGGTGGGTAACGTCTCTGTTTAGCCTTTATCGTGAGTGAAGCATGACTTGTTTTTGGAGACAGTCCATTACTTGGGGTACAGTATCTATTAGTTATTCCAATACCATTATGTATCTGAGCTGCCTATATCTGTTTAGGAGTATGTGAAGAAATAATACTATTGTTTTTAAATTATCAGTATTACCAGTATGATCAGTAGGCCAAGCTAGCAATCAGTTAAGACACAGACACTTGTTATATTTTAAAATAGCCTTAGTTAACCTGGGGCAGGGCAGAAATTAATCCTTTAACTACTTCCCATAGTGGTGCAAGTATGTGATACCTGCCCCAATCCCATATCATCTGTTTCCAATAACTTGTATCAAGCTACCTCCCAGTCATAATCCCAAATACTTGGTAATGTTCTTCATCTGGGCCAGATTTTCCATCCATGTCGGCCATGTGCTTCTCCTCCATCTAACCCACTGGCAGCCTTCACTCCTCTCAGGACCCTCTTCTTCCTCCTCCTGGCAGTCTTTCTTCTTCTTCCCAGGATTCTCCTCCCTCCCCCCCCCCCCCCCCCCCCAGTCTCTCTCCTTCCCCCTCTACCCCCTCCCTTTCCCTCTCCCCAAGTCCCACCTTTCTCCTGCCCTGCCCAAGTGGGATGGCTTTTTATTAATCAAAACGTAGGTCACAGAGACAGCAAGCAGTAATTATCATCAAAATACATCAGACCATCCCCCAGCATAATACTGGCAAGGAATTCAGGGGCTGCCTTAAACTTAAATACCATTGCTGTCGGACAGTAATGTTCTTTAGGGGTGTGCATATTTTAAATTCTTAGTTGAAATGACGAAGAATAGGTTCTAAAAATAAGTTGAATGAATCTGCTTTTGTTTTCAACTTTAAAAAAATTAATCAACTTTCTGGAACTTTGTCTCTTAATTAGGATTCCGGAGTTTAAATCCACCTCTGACAATTGTACGGAAGACATTTGAATCAACAGAAAATCCAGATGACTTCTTACCCTCTGTAATGACTTGTGTGAACTATCTTAAGTTGCCGGACTACTCGAGCATTGAGATAATGCGTGACAAACTGTTGATAGCAGCAAGAGAAGGCCAACAGTCTTTTCATCTTTCCTGATCACAACATGAAATCAATGTCTGCCTGTTACAGCAAAAGAAAAAAAAATCATGATTTCTTTTCTATGTGTCATCTGAGTCAAGGAAACATGTTCCTCCCTCTTGTTGTAGGAAAACAGCTTGCAGATTATAATTCATAATGGCCCCGTGGACTTAAAGTGATCAGGCCCTAAAGCGTTGTTGTGATGAGGTTTCTTTAGCAAGTTCTTGTTTAAATTATCATTTATTTGATGAGTGAAGTTTTTAACTTGCTTTGCTGTGTGAAATTTCAAAGGGATGTTTTTTCAGGCTGGAACAATAAATGTCGCTGTGCAGTTTAATTCTGGGCTGTGTGTATCCATCTAGCCAAGTCTGCAGTTTGTTTCTTCCAAAGACAACTCTTGTACATAAGTACAGACATTAAACTCATGTGTATTTGACAACTCTAGTTTAGTTAAATGGGTTCTGTGTGCTTTCCACCTCCCTCTAATTTTCTTTTCCCTAATTCATTGCTGCCTGTGCAGTTGATACAGGTTTGGTGTTTTTTGTTGTTGTTTTTATTTGTTTTTAAATACAACACACACAGTTAAGATATTTTTATTAACCCTGGGCCTTGTCATCCTGTGCTCTTTCAAATTAAGATACAATTTAAAGTTCATTGAATTGAGATATATTCTCACTATAATTCAGCTTTTGTAACCAGGTAGGTAGGCTTTTCTTAGAGCTTAGTTTTAAAAGAGTTACAGTGCACTCCTGGCTTTTTGCCAAGTGACACACTAGGTCTGTTTACATGATGTTTTCATTGTCCTCTGGGAAGGAGGAAGGGAAGCTCATTCATTTTTCTGTGTAGGTTAAAAGGTCCACAGCTTGGGCTGGCCAGTATTTATTCTATGGCCAGACCATTTTAAATTGGTGTAAAGTTTTAAATAAATTAGTTTTTATTCTGTATTGGAGTTTCAAATATTATTTTTCCCTCCCTTATAAGTTTCTGTTTTAAGTCTTTATTTCACTCTTGTCTTTTGCCAGCGTTTAATTGCAGACAAACTATTCAGCCTTTGTCTCCATACAGATCAAAGCACCTGTAAGCAATGCTGTCCATTTGTTTGTGTGCTCATTTCTCAGATCTGCAATAATCCATCAGGCTAATGTTTTTACCTAAAAATAAAATAAGTTTGCTTCACCATTTTTGTTTATAGTTCTGTGCTCTTACACATGCCCACCTGTCTAAGATAAGTGGTTACATTGCAGTGCAAGTAAGTCGTCCTGTGGCCACAAGTCAAGCTGTGGCGGGTCTTGCTGTTTACAGCTTCTTGAAGAACATAATGTGGAAAGAAAATGGAAGCAGATCTGTTTTTTCCTAAGGCTCAAATGAAGACTTAATACATTTGAACTCTTGATTTCATCTCCTTCAAAATGAGATGCACCTTAAAAAAAAAAAAAAAAAAAAGACTGAACTTTGAAGAAACTTAATTTGTACTGACTATATCTTGACATAGAGCCTTCTTTATCCCATTGCCCAAAAGGAAGGTAGTGGCTTAGTTTACTCCTGTGTCTGTCATTCTACACTGATCTTGCCTTATGTGGAAACATCTTCTGCTGACAGAAATCTCTTGACAGTTTGCCCAGTCAGTGGGGAGGAGTTGGGGCCAGGAGGTCTCTGCTCACAGAAGCTTATAAACGAGCAGTGTTACCTGGAGGGATTTGAGCTCTGCACCTTCACCCTGATGGTGGGTCATAAGATCTGTGCCCCTTTGTCTCCAGTTCTGTTGTTTTACAAATTGAGCACAAAGATTTTTGTGTGAACATAGCATTTTGTTCCTCACTTTTTAAAAGATCTGTTAAAATGTAGACATCTGTATAAAACAAAGTGATGTTTCATATTAAAAAATATGTATTTGCATTTTACACATGTGGTGCTGGCAGATTTGGCTTCATTGATTCCTTGCATCTATTGAATGATTATAATGGTTTTGAATGGAATATTTTAGAGCCCACAGTCATTGAAAAGCTTTTCATCATCAACTTAAATGTTTGTTCAATACATGAGACCCGTAGTTAATTTGGAGTCAGGAAGACCACGTTTTAAAGCACCCTCAGCAAAGGCCTTAATTTTGCACACTAAGGGAATGTACACTTGGTTTGCTGTGCTCCGGGCGTCTTTCTAATGGTTTGATTCAGGGACCTACCAACAAGTGTTGTTGGCATACTTTTAACATACACACTCACTCCAGTATGTTGTCAGAATATTCACCTCTTCCTTGTCCCAGGAGAGTAGACTACATTCCAGGTCTAGGTGGCATGGCAGTAGATGCCATGGCCAAGCCCAGCAGAAGCATTTAATATAGCTACCAGCACTGGGAAAGCAGTGAGGAGTTCTGCTAAGTCTGGCTGTTCTCATGAGGTATGCCTAGCTTAACAAGGAGGGGTGTAGATGGCCTCTGGTTCAAGAGTGACTTCTTGGGCATCTTCTGCACGAAGGCCAAAGACCAGAGGCCAGCTTCCTCATCTCACAGTCAGATTGTCCCTATCCCTTCAGGGATCCTCCTGTCTTCACTCCCCCCAGCACTATACAACCATGCCTAGGTTTGGTTTTTGTTTGCTTGTTTTTTAATGTGGATGGTGGTGACCCAATATGTCCTTGACGCTCGTTCCTTGAGCACTGAACCCCACTGAGCCATCTCTCTAGCCATCACCAGCAGATTGGGTGGTCTCTCAAGTTCATCTTGTTTTGAAATTTTTCATTTCTTGCCAATAAGTACAAGTTCAGGAAACAGGAAAGGCCACCATTATTCCAAGAAGCAAGTATCAAAGACTTGATGGGAAGAAATAGTCTTTTCTTTAGGGTTCTTGGTGTTCCACTAATAGAAATGGTCTTCATTTCTTTTACACTTTGGTTTTCTGGCCCATTTTGTTTTGTTTCCCATGTTGTAATGAGAATGTTGTGTTGAACTATCATACTCTGTATGATTTTTGAGAAGTATTACATAGGTGTTGGGATTGACACTGCAGTAGCTGGCACCTACAGTAAAGAGTAACCCAGTGACAGGCTGCTGGGAAGTCTGTGTTACCTAGACAAATAGTAGCCCAGGCAACTCATAGCACTTCATTAGGCTGAAAAATTGGCATTTGCCAAGAAGTTCAAATGAACAATTATTAGCGCAAGAAGAAATTTCTTGACATTTACAGACTTGATCTGTATCAAGGAGACATTCTTCAATAATGGGAGAGGGAGTTTTATTTTTACAACAAGCGGACTCATGACCAAGCTGATAAGCAACTGCTGATCTCTGTAAAGTGTTTTCTTTCTCTTTTGGTCTGAAACATTTATATGAACTGCTGGAATATTGGAACTTCAGACTACAAATGTATATGTAAACTTGCATCCATGCCCTGACTTCCTGACTATATTTTTAATAAACAGCATTATCCTTCGTGGTTAGTTTTGTTACATTACAAACGGGGTGTTTGCTAAGGTGGTGTGTGGATGGTTTTCTGGAAAGCTGCTTCTCGTAAGAAGCAGTGATGATCTTAACAATATTGGGGACAGGTTGCCTAGGACACTAGGATACTACCTCCCAGCCAAGCAAGATGTTCATTGTTAAGGGATTCCTGTGCATTGGTGAGGCCTTTGTGTCTTTTAGAGTTGTTGGAAGACACTCCAAAGTGTACAGAGACTATATAATATAGTCTTCTGATGGGAAATGCCCTGAAGTCACTGCTTCGCTGTCATGGCTGGCTGTCCTGCCCACAACAGTATCCACAGTATCCACAGTCTACCTCTGAAAAAATAAAAAGTAATCTGGGCTAGCAAAACAGATGTATTGTCTTGATATTACTGCCTGAGGTAGGCAGGGAGAGAAGCACTTTTTCCTTTACAAAGGCTGTCCCAGCTGAAAGGTGCTGCCAGAAAAGTTTGCAATGTGAAGCTGTATTTCCACCTCTGTTGGGGGCTATGGAGCAGCACCTTGGAGTAGTTTTGGGAATTGGTATCTGCATATTAATGGATTTCATAGATGACATTTTAGTTTTTTTAGTTCTGTGTATGTATGTGTATGGGTTTGTACTCAAGCATTGTAGGTGTCCACAGAAGCCAGAGTTGTAAGATTTCCCTGGAACTGGAGTTAATAGGTGATGGTGATCATGTGAATGCTAGGATCCTAACTTGGGCCCTCTGCAAGAGCAGTTTGTGCTCTTCAATCTCTCTAGTACTGACCTTTTAAATCTTAATGGCAGGTTGTTGGGCCGATATTCAATGGAGAGCACAATGTTGCTCTTGAAATCAATGTACTTAAGTGTGTCAGGTGGAGGGTATGGTATGGACTGCCTTGCAGTTCTCATGAACTTGTCTTAGCCGGGTATATAATTTGAGGTGTTCTAGTTCCCTGTGTTACTTCTCCCAACTTATGTAAAGCTGGGAGGTCAGTGCTGATTGAGTGATTCTGCAAGTTTTATCCTCAAAAGTTTGTCATGGGACTAAAGCTGATAGATGAGGTCAAATTAAAGGGGCTAATTACGCCGTACTCTGAAGGATCCAGTCCATCATCCTTTCTAGCTGTTCTTTGCCTAGTATGTGGTCACTACAGTCTTCCTGGCCGTAATCCTCCTCCCCTTAAATAGTTTTCTCAACATTTTGACAAAATTCCTGATCAAAGCAACTTAGGAAAGGAGGATGTATTTCTGGTTCATGTTTTAAGAGCAATAGCCCACCTTGGTGGTGTGGCATGGTAGCAAGAGCATGTCCTGTTGCATCCAAAGGAAGAAGAGAGATGCTGCTGGTGCCTAGTTCACGTTCTTTCCATTCTGTCTAGCTCATGTAATAGAGCTGTCCACAGGAAAGGTGGGTCTTCCCTCCTCAGTAAAACCTTTCTGGAAGCACCCTCAGAAATAGGTATACCCTTAGGCTTCCATGGTGATCCCAGACATATCAAGTTGATAAGGTTAATCTCCACTACTGTGTGCTGTGTTCACAAGGACAGGTGTGATTGAATTTAAGGCCCACTTAAATATAATTGCTCAGCTATAGGTCTTAGATTTGTCATCTGTGGTAACATCTCCAAGTCCTGACAGCTGTTTTGGATACACCACTCCCCGTACCCATGGCATAGACAAGGTTCAAGAGGGTGAGACTCAGAAGTCTCCTATGCTCCTTGACTCCTCCCACTTCTAAGGTTGCTTCCCCCCACCAAGATAGGGTTTCTCTGTGTAGCCCCTCTAGCTATCCTGGAACTCTGTAGACCAGGCTGAACTCACAAGTGCTGGGATTAAAGTCGTGTGTCACCACTGCCCAGCGTTAAGGTTGCATTTTTAAGCGCCATAATGTAGTCCCTCGGAGTTTCCCAAACTGGGTCCATATGGGTCTGAAGGTGACAGAAATAAGGTGGAGCAGTTTAAGCAAGTGCAAGCCTCAGTGGAAAAGCTTTCAGATCGGGCTGAGTACATGAGTCAAGTACCAGATGCCGTGGTCTCTATATAATACTAATGGATTAATGTTCAATTGTTTTTCCACAGTTCTTGGCTTATGTGGTTGGAAATACTCTTTTGAATTCCTAACATGTAGTTAGCATAAAAGTGTATTAAATGATTGGTTTTTTTCACATTCCCTAAATGTCACTTTCTTGCTGTACATATAGCTGGGTATAATGGCATTTTCTTATTTTGTTTTTTGCTTGTTTTGTTTTTTGAGAGAGGGTCTCTCTGTATAGCCTTGCCTGTCCTGGCCTTGCATTGTAGACCACGCTGGCCTTGAACTCACAGCGATCTACCTGCCTCTGCCTCCCGAGTGCTGGGATTAAAGGCGTGCGCCGCCACACCCAGCATGGCGTATTCTTATAATCCTAGTGTTAAGGAGGCTAAGGTAGGAGGTTTTCAAGTTTGAGGCCAATCTGAGTTATCCAGCAAGGACCTATGTCAAAATAAGCAGTGATCTATAAATGACAACACTGTAGTTTTAAAGCTTATATATTGACATCAGACTTACATTAGGGTACTTCTGCTTTCCAAACGGCAGCAGCTAAGAGTGCTTGCTGAGCATGCACGAGGGCCAGAGTTGGATTCCAACACCCACGTTAAACACCAGACATCCTCATGCACATGCCTGGAACTCCAGCTTTGAGGATGTTTGACACAGGAGGGTCACTGGGACTTGCTGGTCCCTGGGACTGGAATTACTTGCTTGTGAACCTCCACGTGGGTTCTGGGAACCTGGCTCCTCTGCCAGAGCAGTGAGAGTTCTTAATGGCTGAGCATCTCTCAGCCCCTTCTTGAAAGTCTCTTGGCAGGGAATTGAGGGCAGATGAAGGTGCTGCTGACAGAGAGTGGGGAGGGAGGGAGGCAGGAACATGCTACTTCCATGGCCTGCGGGGTCTGCTTAATATTTGAGAAGCCTATTTAAATATTCAGAGATACTTCTCTGTGGCTGTGAATCACTTAAAAACAAAACCAGAGAGAAGCTATTCTGTTAAAGGGTTTGGTTACAGTTGGAGTTTCAAGTTAATGACATGAAGTGGGCTGGCTAGGTCTAGCTAGGTCTTGTTCTCCCTTCTGGTCACATCGGTTCTGAATGTCTAATCGTTCTCAGGTCGAGTTTGACTTACCCTGGCTTGTCTGCTTTCTTCAGTGGCTTCTACAATTGGTAAATGGGGGCTGCCTCCCAGTTGCTCTAATTTAATTGTCAAAAGGATGTGGAAGGGTTTGGAGCAGATGTGTATTGGATAGCCCTCTGAGTGCTGTCACTTGGAGCTACCAGAGTCTCAGCCGTCATCTGATCCAACAGTCTTGTGTTTCAGATGAAGAGAGAAGTCGGAGAAAGTTCAAGGGCCTGTGTGGGGCTGGTGTGAGTGGCAGCGCTACGGCCAGAAGGCAAACTTGCTTTAGGTTCTCTTTACTTTGCCTCGTTATCTAGGATGCAGAGGCACCAATCCTCCTTTTGTCCTATTCAATATCAAGTCAGTTTCCAGTCCCCAACCGGAATCCTCCTCTTCCCCCCCAGTTCCTCCTGTTCAACCCAATCTTTAAAGCTCTTATTTAAGATTTATTTTTATTATTCTCCTAATAGTGTAGTTAAACAATGTATGTGTGTGTTTGTGTGTGGGTCTGTCTCTGTGGGTGTGGGTGGCCAGAGACATTAGATGCCCTGGAGCTGGAGTTAGAGGTAATTATGAGCTACATGATTGTGGGTGCTGGGACCTAACTTGGATCCTCTGCAAGAGTAGCCAGTGCTCTTAACCACGGAGTCATCCCTCTAGCCACTCTTTTTCTTTTGTGACCTTGAATATGCTATTCACTGCTCTGTATTGATTCTGATGTGAAGTCAGCTGTCATGTTAGTAAGCTTTCTATTAACCATAAAAATAATCTGAAAAAAAAATTTAAGTGAAAGGGTTCTTTTTGAGTTACAGTTTTTGAAGCTCTGTCTCAAAATGTTGGACCCATTGCGCTAGACTGTCACAGAATAAAAAGAGAAAGGTTGGCCAAATCAGACTTCCCACATCCCCTTTGGGGGTATTACCCTTAATGACCCAAAGATCTCCCACTAGGTGCCATCTCTTGAAGGCCTATTACCTCCCACTGGTGCTGCCTGGGAAACAAAGCCTTTAACACATTTGAGAGACATTTCTTCAAACATCCCATCTTCTCCTGTCTCCTGTCTCTGCTTCCTCCTCTGTGACTCACATTATAATATATTGGACTCTTATGGGGTCTTGGGGCTTCTGAGGATCTATTAATTTTTCTTTATTCTTTTTTTTCTATTCCTCTTAACTGACCTATCTTCAAGTTCAGTAATTCTTTATTCTGCTCATTCTAACATGCTGCTGAGTTACTCTCCATCTCCACTGAGGTTTTGATTTCAGTTAGTGAACTTTTTGACCCTAGAAATTCTGTTTCTCTTTCCTCCTTAATTTCCATTCCTTTATTGCTATTCCCTATTTGATGAGACACTTTTCTTAGAACTTTCTTTAATTTTTTGATATATCTTTTCTGTGGGGTATTTGAATGTACCCTTTATAACTCTTAAAATTATACTTTCTTAAGTATAATATTCAGACTTTGACTGCCTCCCCACTCAGCCCCAGTATAAATCACTTCTGGTTATTTACACACCTTTAGTGTTTAATTGGGTAATTCTACTAATACAATTCAGCAATTCTAGAAATCATATTTTTTTCTACCTTTATGGAATTTAGTGCTGTTAGTAGTAATTATGATTTCGTGGCTATGCTAGGCCAATTCTGTGAAGTCAATATTCTTCCTCTGTTCTCTTGACAGACCTAAGAGTTAGATAAAGGTTTCTTTAAATGCACAGATTGCTAGCTCTTCCAGGCTTTGCTGAGGGACCCTGTGTGTATGTGTGGAAGCACCTTTCCCATGAGGAGGCAGTGTAGGCTCCATCTTGGCTTTTCCATCTGACTTATGAAGTTTAAAGTTAGTCAGAGGTTAGAGAGCATTGCCTTTTCAACACTTTCTAGGCAGGAATATAGCCCCAGAACATGTACATGGCTGTTTAGATTGCTAAGTGTGTCAGGGTTCTTGGACATCTCAGGGTTCATTGAGTTTTGTTTTACTTAAACAATGTTTAAATTTAAATTTAAAATTTAAAAACCAAGATTAAGCTAGTTTCCCTCTGATGGCTGGATAACTCTAGTTGGCTTCCAGAAATTTTATTTTATTTTATTATTAAGTGTGTGCATGTTTGTGTGTTTGTGTGTTTGTGCACATGCATGCAGGATGCACTTGGAGGCCAGAAAGAGGGTATTGGATACCCTGGAGTCACAGGCTATTGTGAGTTGCTCAACACAACTTCTAAGAATCAAACTTCTGAGCCATCTACCGATTTCCAGAGCTCTTTATTTTTTATTTTTGTTTTTTCAAGACAGGGTTTCTCTGTGTAGTCCTGGCTGTCTTGGAACTCGCTCTCTAGGCCAGGCTGCTCTCGAACTCACAGAGGTCCACCTGTCTCTGCCTCCCAAGTGCTGGGATTAATGGTGTTGCACCACCACCACCTGGCTGACTTTCAGAGTCCTTAAAGAGTTGTTTTTGATGAGTTGCTAGGATTATTATCTTTATGAAGATTAGATCTTAGATTCTTACTTCACATCAAAGCTGCTTTCACAGCTTTCAATAGGAGAGAGAGAGGCAAAGGGGGTGGGATGAGGCTGGCTGTGGAGAGAATTTAACTGACAGGTCAAGGCTGTCCTGACAAGCGCAGTTCCTTCTCTCCTTCCACTGGGTGGGGTCTGGGGATCAAACTCAGGTCGTCAGGTTGGGTGAATTCTGTCTTGGTGACTAGAGTTCTGAATACCTAGGAGAAATATGTGGCTAAGCTTCTCTTTAGTCAGGAATTCTGTTATTTAGAAGTGTTTTCTCTGCATCATCCAGTTGCAAGGAAAACTATGCTTTTGGGGGAGCTACCAAGAACTTTGCATTGTGTACTTAAGGAATATATTTAAAAGTTAAAAGTAAAACAAGGGTTGTTGAGACGGCTCAACAGACAAAGGCCTTGTTTCCAAGCCTGATCCACCTCATTTCCACCCCAGACCTCCCCCCCCCCCCCCAAACACATTGGTGTCAGGGGAAGCAGATAGAAATGGGGGGAGGGTAGAGGATAAGACAGACATAGAGTAAATAAAATATAGTCATTTTAAAACTAAATAATACAAAGTAAAACTGTCTCACTCAGCTAAGTCTGCAGTCTGGGTTACTTTTTTTTTTTTCTACCACCCATGAGACAGAAAGATTCACTCTGTGTGGCAGTGACCAACAGTGTGAATAGAGCGATGGGATGAGCAATCAACCTACTAGCAGACCCTCCCTCCTCCTCCTCTGGTCTGCCCTTTCCTGACACTCTGTGCTGGCCTCTGCTTCCTGCCCAGCCATCCTGGGCTGACCCCTGCCAGCTCTGTTGTCGGCATCAGTTCCTGTAGCTTGTGAGCAGGCTTGCTCCCTGTGATCCCTGAGCCCTGCTCACACTTCCCCACTCTAAAACAGCTGGGTTTGTCTGTGGCCTTGGGATTTATTCCTGGAAGCTATGCATGATTCAAGAGAAAACTATCTTTATCACCCCCGCTCCCTGAATTAAAAAACAAAACAAAACCAAAACAGAAAACATTCTGTGGTCCAATGGACCTTGGAGTGAATGCATCTAAATATTTGTTTTTCGAAATTCAACATAAATAGTAAGTAGGGCAGTGACAACGAATCCTGATAGCTTTAGGATGAAGAGGTGGAGGAGAAGGCAGGGTCACGTGCATTAGCTCATGGAGGCTGCAAGGGGGAGCAGTGAGTTCACCTTGGCCAATGCTGCCGCCTGGGCACGTGCTGTGTGCCCCTGATGAGCTGCCACGTGTGTAAAAATGTCACCTGCCTTGTGCCTACTAATTCTTACCTCAGCAGCACAGTGGAATTTACACTGCTGAGAAGTTTTTAATCACTTGGTGACATCTGCCTCTAAATAAATGGGCTTCGTCGAAGATAAACGATTGTAGGCACTGTAGATGGCGTTATGCCAAAGCCCTTTGAAACTCACAGCTCATCCTTTCGAGGATGCTCAGATCCTCGCCTCCTGACGCAGGAAGGATCACATGATGCCACAATCACATCTCATAGTGACGTGGGCACAGTGCTTTAGAAAACCACCAGATAGGGTGACCTGGCAGCCTAGGAAAGCTGGAGCCCACACTAGGAGAAGGGGTGTCGCGGAGTAGGGGTGTCGCGGTGTGGGGTGTGGGGAGACTTTTGCGTGTTTCCAAGCCCTAAGATCTGCCTTGTAATTTAATTAGATTCCACAAAATACAGGTGTATTCCCTCGTGCATTGTTAGCGCAGACAGAAAAGCACCAGCTGTCTTCCAGCGCCGGACTGCGCTCGGAGAGGCAGCCGAGTAGTAGACAGTGTCCAGATTTCCCTTTAAAGCTCCGCACCCTCTCACTTTCCTAGTGCCTTTGAAAAGATGCACAACAGCACGTGGAGGGACCAGTGTCCTTTCTGTGGGAGCACAAGGCTGCTTCTGCAAGGACACTGCTGCTGGGCCACACGCGACTCTCTTCTGCAGAATGCAGTGAGAGTAAATGAAAACAAAACGATTCTGCTTAAACTGACAGTTTGTATTTATTGATAAAATAAATCGTAAATAATTATAAGTGTAATCACCGATTACTTTAGTTACAAATAATCTTTTTTCTTTAAAAATTTTTATTTTTATTGAGAAGGAGGGAGTGAGGGGGCAGGTAAGAAGGGAGAGTCAGTCTGCATCCGTCTTTGTGTCTGAGTAAATGTAGGTGCTCACGACGGCCAGAAGAGGGCAGTATATCCCGGAGCAGGCAGTTGTGAGCAGCCTGCTACCCAACTCTCTATAGCCCCTGATTTTGTGTTTCTTTTTAATATTTTAGATTATCATGCAAAGTAAGTGGTTTCTTTATGACATCTTCATACAGATGCATTGTCATACTTTGTGCCCACTTTTATCTCCATTTCCCCTCTGGCTGGTTCCTTTTCTTCTCCTGATTTCTCAGCACATGTCTTCTATTCCTGCCTCTGATTCTCATCTTCACTATCATCAGTTCCTCCTCTCTCAATGTTCTTCTAGTTTTGGGACCTATACACACACCTCTAGAAACACGTGCATATATACACACATGACGCTTTAAATCCAGGTCCACAGACGAGAGACAACACATGCAGTGCTTGGCCTTCTGTGTCTGGTTTGAGTCACTTAGTGTGGCTGTTTCCAGTTGCATCCACTTTCCTGAAAATGTCATGATTTCCTTTTTTTTTTTTAAACAGCTGCGTAAAATTCCATTGTGTGCACAGACCATATCTTCTTTATCCACTCATCTGTTGATGGACATCTAGGCAGGTTCATTTCCTGGTTGTTGTGAACAGTGCAACAATATATGTGCATATGGAATCCCCACCCGCAAACCCAGGGGAGAGACAGCTGAATTCTATGGCAGCTCTAAATTTTACATTTCTGAGGAACCTCCATAATGATATATATATATATATAAACCTTCAATGCTACTTCCAAGTCTGTAGAGTTGAGCCTTTCCCCATTTTACCTACCTTAGAGCCCATCACCATCTCCTGCTGAGGTTATTACTGCTCCACCTCTGTCCTAAGCATGCTCTCCCTCACCACTGCTGTATATGTCAGACTTAGTAAGCTTTGAATTTGTGTGTGTGTGTGTGTGTGTGCGCGCGTGCGCGCGCGCGTGCATGTGTGTATGTATGTATGTATGTATGTATGTATGTATGTATGTGTGCGTGAGCGCACATGCCCAACCATCTTTGCCTTGTGTGTGGAGATTAGAAGACACCTTGTGGAAGTCATTTTCCTGTCTCGACTGTGTGAGTCCCTGGGACTGAACTCAGGCTGTCAGGCTTAGCGTTGGTTGCCTTTCCCTGCTGAGCCATCTCACTTGTTGAGTTATCTTGCCAGCAACACATTTACCGAGTTTTGGAATCAGTAACATGAACACAGCGGCCCAGTCACATGACCATTTGTGAGGAAGGGCTGCTTTCAGCTGAGTGAATGGGCTCAGACTCAATGGGGCTAAGATCCTCCAAAGACAAAAAGCAGGTGGGTGTGGACACAGCAGATGCAGACCCCATGCAGCACTGGTGATGGTCTCACTTGGATCATTCATTCTCAGGATGTTCTCTCGGAACCCAAGAGAACCACCCTGAACCAGCAACTTCTAGACCTCTTAATTGGTTTCCACCATTAATGGAAACACCTTCTGTATGACAAGGAAAGCATGCACTGTTTTACATGGCAGCAAAGATCTCAGAAAATCCAAAGACTAGAGTCTTTCTCAGCACCACTGAGGCAGGCTTGAACTATGCCTTCTCTGCAGGACAGCAGCATCAATTCCTTCCTGAAGTGTCCCTGTAGACTGCACCTCTCATAATAGGATGTTGGGACTAAAAGCAGTTACTGAGTTTAAAATATCTCCCCTGTTCTCGGGCATCTGAAAGATCTGATTTCCATTTGGTGGTACTTCAAGAGGTTTATGAAATATTTATATAGGGAAGGTCTGCTTCCTTCAAGTCTTTTATATTCCAGACTTCACATTTAAACCTGCCCAAGATCCAATCAATATAAGAATGATAATGTACAAGAAATTACTTTAAAGAGCTTCCAGGATGGTGGTTTAATTCAAGTCAGAACAAGTCTAAGAAGAAGAACATTAAGAGAGAACTTGTCTTAGACAGCACAGAGGAATTGTTCAATGATAATTCAGAATGAACTAACCTGACCAATTCAAATGACTAATGGTATTAACTGTAGTGCTTGGTACAGGGAGTGAGATAATTGTTATGGTGACTGTGACTGTGGCATTTCTTTGTGACGATCTTGAATTACGTGTAAAACCACCCCCTGCGTTGTATCTTTATTTCTGTGCTGGGTTTTGGTCTCATTGGCTTGTGAGGACCGAGTGTGCAGGAGTGCTGAGAGAAAGGAGAAAAATACTAACTGGAAACTCTGGAGGTTTGGAAATATCCTGCTGCTGTTCCTGCCCTGCTGAGGGTCAGGACTGACTTCCTCAGTGCAGTGCTTTTCCCTTTGTCTTAGTCAAGGCTTCTATTGCTGTGGTGAAATGCTTTCTATTCTCTTTCTTTCTTTCTTTCTTTCTTTCTTTTTTTTTTCCTTAAGGCAGGCTTTCTTTGTGTAGCCCTGGCTGTCCTGGAACTCCCTCTGAAGACCAGGCTGGCCTTGAACTCAGAGATCCACCTGCCTCTCACCTCCCAAGTGCTGGGATTAAAGGTGTACACCACACCTGGCTTTAGCCTGCCTTCTTATAAAACCCAGGACCACCAGCCCAGGGATAGTACCACCTCACCAGTCACTAATTTAGAAAATGCTCTACAGGCTTGTCTACGGCCTCATCTTGCGGAGGCATTTTCTCAGCTGAGGCTCCTTTCTCTCTGATGACTCTAGCTTGTGTCAAGGTGACACAAAAATAGCCAGTACGTCCTTGGAAAAGATCTTTCAAGTGCCACCCTATTCTGTCATCCCCAAATTTCAGCAACTCTAGAGGAGCAGTCACCTTATCAGGTGCTATGGTTTGAATGTGAAAAGCTCCCTCAGAGGCTTGGGTGCTTGAATGTTGGGTTCTGAGTTGGGGATGATAGTGATGTCCCATTTAGGACTAAGCATTCAGTGTCTCAAAAAAACGTTTAAAGATATTTATTTATTATTTATGTATGTATATTAGTGCTTTATCTGCATGCCAGAAGAGGGCATCAGATCACATTATAGATGGTTCTGAGGGTTAGGACCTGACCTCTAGCTCCATGCCCGTTTCCCCCATCACACAGTCCACACATGCCCCACACCTACTGACCTCCACGGCCGTAGACTTATGACAAGGTTTGCAGTTCCAGGTGTGAATTTCTTCCTGTGAAGCAGGCCTAAAATTCAATCAGCAATTGGTTGGGCATAAGTCCATCAGCCATGCCACTGGTGAAGTAGTGGGCATAGTTTGCCTGGCAGTGCGTAGTTTGCCTGGTCCAGCACACAGAAGGTCTCAGTAAATAAGTAAGGCTGTTGATAACTATTGTCCTCTAGCGGTCGGGATAGGACCTTTTGGCACCATGAGAACCAATCTCAGCTTGGTTTCTCTATGTTCTGGAACCAAAAGGTCTTCAACAATAAGGTGGTAGTCAGAGTGTAGAGTTTCTATATTTTGTCCTTATCCTTATAGACCATCTATCAAAAAGAAGTGAGAAGGGGCACTGTGGTTTATATGTCTGCCCTCTCCAAAGCTTACACCGAAATTCAGTTTCCACAGCTACAGTTTTAAGGGGATGGGGCCTTAGACCCTGTTACATTAGGAAGACTCTGTCCTCATAGGTGGAACTAGTGTTCTCAGGAAGGATGGGTTAGACACGCCTTTTCATGCTTTCTTGCCTTTTCACTTTCTGTCATGTGGTGATGCAGTAAGAAGGCCACGGACAGATACTGGCCCCTTGTTATTGAGCTTTCCAGCCTCCGTCGGAGTTGTGAGCTAGCGGACTGGGTAACAGCACCTAACACTAAGCCCGATGGCTTCAGTTTTCAATTCCCAGGACCCACACGATGGCAGGAAAAGGACGAGCTCCTGCAATTTGTTCTCTGATGTCCACAAGCTTGCCTTGGCATGTACACACCCAAAATAAAACTTTAAAAAATGTAGTAGGAGCCAGGCAGTGGTGGCGCATGCCTTTAATCCCAGCACTCGGGAGGCAGAGGCAGGAGGATCTCTGTGAGTTCGAGGCCAGCCTGGTCTCCAAAGCGAGTCCAGGATAACCAAGGCTATACAGAGAAACCCTGTCTCGAAAAACCAAAAAAAAAAAAAAAAAAAAAAAAAAAAGTAGTAGGTATGAATTGCTTTATGTAAGAATTATATATTTGTACAGGCTTTTGAATCTGAAGTGTCCCTCTTGGGTTCATGTTTTGAACACTCAGTCCTCAACTCATGGAACTAATTTGAAGGCTGCAGAGCCTTTAGGAGGTGGGGCATGGCTGGTGAGACAGGCATGAGTTTATGGGGCAGACCTCTGAAGGTTCTATATGCCCTAGTTTTCCATTCCCAAATGCTCCCTACTTTGTGGATAGAGCCATTCCCACAGGCATGTGTAACCCGGCTTTTTGGCTACTTAGTTAGGTTCCTATATTTACCACCTTTCTCCACCCAAATTCTTTCCAGCCCCCTAACTCTAGATAGGCAAGAAAGAAGGTTAGAAGGAAAGGGGGTATAGGCCTTCTTAGACAACTTCATGCTTTTTAGGGGCATCGTGGTCCTTGAGGCAAGTCAAATCTTTGTTGTCAGAATATCTCCAACCAGCAACTGAGCAACCAAGCAACCCAGCAACCCAGCAACCCAGCAACCCAACAACCCAGCAACCCAACAACCCAGCAACCCAGCAACTGAGCAACCCAGCAACCCAGCAATAGCAAAATCTGCAGCAGGCAGGGGCAGCAGGGAAGCAGCTGGGGGAGCAGAAGCTGCCTTCTTTGGAGGGCCTCCAGACCCTCTCAGGGCTCTGGTATTTATGGAAGTCCCCAGAATTCCAAACGTACACTAGCCTCAGTTGACAAAAAGTCATACCCTCCTAGAGCAGGAGACAAATCATAAGCTGCTGTGAGCAATCTGAAGCAGCCTCACATCTCACACTTGGGGTTAAAACAAACATATATTCACATAACCTAACTGGGTTTTAAAAGAAACCACATTTCTCACTGCATGTCCCCCTTTCGGTTTGTTTGTTTGTTTGTTTTGTTTTGTTTTTTGGTTTCTTGAGACAGGGTTTCTCTTTGTAGCCTTGGCTGTCCTGGACTCACTTTGTAGATCATGCTGTCCTCGAACTCACATCAATCTGCCTGCCTCTGCCTCCCGAGTGCTGGGAATAATAAAGGTGTGTGCCACCACGCCTGGCACCCTTTCTATTTTAAGCTACTAATTGTAATATGTTTAGTGAGAAATTATAAACAGAGACATTTTAAATAAACTAAAGGCTTTTCAAATCAGTGGTCAAGGCTTTTGTTTTTGTTTTGTTTTCCTATAACCTGGTAACTCTGGGTGGCTCTTGTCTGAAGAGGAAATGGCTAGTTCTTTTTGCTGTGTGGCCTCGAGCTGGGCTCCCAGTTCTGTTTCCTGAAGACAAGAGATCACCTTGGACATCTCTCTTGCACCTGCACACATTGGTCCAGTGACATTCCTCGCCATAAAGTCTACAAACCCTGGGAAGCCTTTCAGAGAACCCATTGCTCCCAGAAATGGCTTATTTGCTTCGCCAGCTCAAAGTACTGTATTTCTCATTTTGAGATAGATCTGAGGCTTTTAGTGGCTTGGTCACAATTTCTTTGTAATTCAATGCAGTTAAAGCACCAGGCATTTTGATACCCGAGACCTCTAGGTAGAGCTTGTCCTAGGACAGTGGCATGATGCTCATGAGAGTCAGTGTCAGTCTTGTCCCTTATCCATTCACCCATTGCTGCCACCCATGCCTCCCGTGGTCCAATAACTCTTTTATGTTCAGTATTTGATTTCTCAAATGCCAACGTCTTTAGATGGAAACAGCATTGGCGTTGTTTACACTAATTCTAGAAATTCGGTAGCCCACATGTGGTGGTTTGAAAGAGAATGGACCCCATAGGCTCATATATTTACATGCTCGGTCACCAGAGAGTGACACTGTTTGAAAGGATAACAGAATTAGGAGATGTGGCCTTGTTGGAGGAAGTGTCGCAATAGAGTGACGACTAAGACATCATGCCTTATGATGGTATCCAGCCTCTTCTATTGGTTCAGTCCATTTTGTGCCTGCTATCACAGAATGCTACAATCCGGAAAGTTTATAATAAGCAGAGCGATGATAGTAATGCAATGCTTGCATGGTGTTTACTGCACAGGTGCTTGGGGTCTAGAGCTACAAACCCATGTTCTGTTCCCCAGAATGAACCACTTGACTCTGCACATGTGATGTAACTGTCTCCTCTGGATTGAAGATGACCTTCAGCATCTTGAAGTAGGGCAGCTGTGATGTCCCACACAAGATGTCATCTATTATTATTCTATCATGGAGCTGGGTGTGGTGGCACACGGCCTTTAATCCCAGCACTTGGAAGGCAGAGGCAGGCGGATCACTGTGAGTTCAAGGCCAGCCTGGTCTACAAAGTGACTGCAGGACAGCCAAGGCTACACAGAGAAACCCTGTCTCAGAAAGAAAAAATCCTATCCTGGAGAGAGGGAAGATGCACTGGCTGCTCACAAGGCCCCTCCCCTTCCTGAGAGTCCAGTTGCTGCTATGGCATAGCTGTCATTCAGGTGACTTGCTGGTGGCACAGCCGTGTCACTGATACTCCTGTAAATAACCCCAAGAAATTAATTGGTTCATGAAGCTAGGCTTGGATGAAATCTTTTCTTTGGTCTGTCATCTCTTTTTGTCCATGGTGAACCAGTGTTTTATTACACTTTTTTAAAGGCAAAATTAGGTAATGAGCACACGCTGGAAGATTCTGTTTATAGCTGGGAGACTTAGCTTATAGTAAAGACAAAATAGTGTGCCATTGTGTTCATCCCCATAACATGCCCTTTAAAATTAAAGACATTGATACATATAATAAAAAAAAAAAAGAAACCCAAGGAGGGTTACCTAGAAATTTCATAAATCAGCACCAGCACATGGGGTTGCTTTTTTTTAAATCTCCCTATTTTAAAGTGTTAAGAAATTAAAAAAGAAGTTGCTTACACAAAAACTCAATTCATGGAAGTGTGCTTTTAAGTGTGTGCTTTTAAGTGTGTGTGTGTGTGTGTGTGTGTGTGTGTGTGTGTGTGTGTGTGTGTGTCCTGGTAGAAGGAAGGGAACAGCCCTAGCTGTTGCTACTCCAGGGGCAAGCGGTTAGAGGAGCTGGATGTAGAGACCACAAGAAACGCCTGAACGATGAGACTAGGGCCAACAGAGGGTGCTGGAGTGGCACAAAATTTGGACTTTAAAAAGACGTTTCAGGTAAAACTCCAGCAGCTGGGAGGGAAATGAAACTATTATTGGGGTCCACTCGGTATGAGTTACCCCTGCTGGGCACAGATCTGCCTAGGTTTGGGAGTCACCCTGTGACACAGGAATTTTAAGTGTCTTCTAAATAAATACAGGGGTTTGAGATTTGATTTGAATCTAAACAGGCTTGGTAGAGGCCAGACATTTCACCTTCTGCTTCCACTAGAGGGCGTTCAACAGCTCCCGGCCACCACATCTGTAGTGCCTGGAAGCCTCTCATGAAGTCTCTACTTTCTTATTAGCCCAGTCTTTTACAAAACTACCTTTTGTGCTCTCTAGAAAAATGTGTCCCGTCTGTTAATCCGAACGAGTCACTTTCCTCCTCTCCTCTTCCTTGCTCTTTCCTCCTTTTCCTTCTGTTTTCTTCTCTCCCCCTCCTTCTGTCCATCTCTCCCTCCCTTCTCTTCCTCTTCCTCTTCAGGGTTTCATGTGGCCCAAGCAGGCCTTGAATTCTCTAGGTAGCCGGGACTGACCTTGAGACTCAGGATCCTCCTGCCTCAGCCTTCCTACTTACTGGGAGTACAGATGTGAGCCATCTCGGCCGGCTACCCCCTCCCCACCTTTAGGTTTGGCATAGACAGGGGTAACTAGTTTTGGAGAGTCTATTCATAGCAGAGGCTGTGAAAGGCGGTTGTGAGCGGAGACAAAACCGACCGAGTTTTGCCCAGTGGATTTGACCTCTGTGTTACACCAGGAACAGCCTAACGGAGAGACTACAACAGCACTCCGAAGTAGGTCACAGCGAAATCTCCTTCCCGGCAGAGTTTAGTAGCAAATGTCTGCTTTTGCGAACCCGCACGAGGGGTCCCACAGTGTTCTGGGAGGGAAACCAAGAGACCTACTGCGTTGCAGCCTAGCCTGTTTGGGTCTCAGTTTCCTCCTGTATTCAACAATAGGGTTGGGAACTCTGATCCCCCGCTTCCCCCCACCCCAAGCTTCTTTGAGCTCTTGTGAGCTACAGTTCTTGTGAGAGGGACGCTGGGCAAGGCCGGGTCCAGGAGACTGCAGGTTCAGCACCAAGGACAACGGCCAGGCTGCGGGCCTTGGAGGTACAAGGTCAGGTCCTTGAGAGGTTGGTCGGCCTCGCCTGTGGTGCGCGGTGAACTGTGCTTGCTGAGGACAGGAACAAGTGTTGTGGGAGCGGGTGGAGCACCCGCGAGAATGAGGTCAGGCCGGCCCCACTGCGGGCTCACAGATTCTGCGCCAAGAGATCGCGAGTGGCAGCCGAGGGCCATCTGAAGCGGTCTCTCCAAGCTGCGGGAGGGGAGCCTCTCCGTTCACTTTCCACCTCAGCATCTCCTGGCAGCCTGCTCCAGGCGGGCGCCCCCATCTCCGTGCCTTCCGGCCTTCCTTTGGACACACCCACGACAGTGACCCCTTGAGGTTGGGAACCGAGGACAGCCTTCCTGCAACTTGCTGAGACCCAGAGCAGAAGGGTTCCCATCCAGGGTCCTCCCGCCGGGCGCCAAGCCTCCGCCGGCCCCGCCCCCGGCCCCTCCCGCGGTTGCCCGGGGAACCACGGGCTCCCGCAGCTGCAGGAGGCGTCCGGTCCCGCTGAGCAGCACCAGCCGCTGGCGCCTCTGCCACCGCCATCTCCGCCTCTAGCACCGCCGCCGCCACCGCGCCCAGCTCCGCTCCAGCTCCTGCGTCCTCTCCGCCCGCCATGCCTCCCCGCCGCGCCCAGGCGCCCGGTGCCCAGCTGCTGTCCGCGCTGGCCCTGCTGCCGCTGCTGCTCGGTGCTGGGCCCCAGGGCGGCTGCTTGGCCAGCCCGGTGCCCGCCGCGCCCCTGCCTGCTCCGGGACCGTGCGCCGCGCAGCCCTGTCGGAACGGGGGCGTGTGCACTCCGCGTTCGGTGACCGGCCAGGAGCATGCCGCGACCGATACTGAGCCGGGCTACAGCTGCACCTGTCCCGCTGGGGTCTCCGGCACCGACTGCCAGGTGAGTGGACACTACGACCGTCCAGAGACACGCAGCCTCATTTTGGCCGCTGCAGCTCCAGTACTCCAGATACTAGCGTCTGTTACTTTAGGAAGGTAATTCATAGAAGCAGACCCGGGGCCCACCCTTCATGTGGGGCTCGGCTGTGCACCTCAGTGCCTTGCTTATGCCAGCTAGGGCTCTCGGGGCGTGTCCTGTGCTCCAGGGCCCCCGGCAGCCACCCCATGCCTGGTACTTAGTGGATTTATCATTGGCCACCAAGTGGCGCGCCTCTCCCGGGAGGCCCAGGTTGAGCACCAGCTTGGTCTATGCAGAGAAGTCGGTTCTGGGAGTCCCTGGTGGGATATTCAATGTCCACCTAGGTTCTGTTCTTGGTTCTACTGGACCCCGCGTCTATCAAGGATTCATTGGGCGAGGGGAGGGGGCAGGATGGTTGGCTCTGTGCCAGGTGGTGGGGCACTTTCTTTCCTTTCTTCCACCCGGAGGGCTCTGACAAGGCAGCTTGAAGCTGGGAGGACAGCTGCCTCCTTTGGCCTGCGGCCAGGCCTTTCTGAGCTTGGGTGGTGGCGATGTTGGAACAGGTGGAGATATTCGAGGGCAATCAAGATGGGGCTTGCCGAGTCGCTCTTCTGGCTGGAGGCACTCGCAGTGAAGGCACAAGCAGGGCACTGGGGAGTCTGGGGGAAGCTGTGGCCCTGTGAGGGATGGGAGGTGGCCAGCAACCCGTCCTTGAGCTGGAAATGTCCAAGAGGGATCTGACAGAAAACAAACAAACGCGGCTTTTGCAAGAGCGTTAAAGCTCAAAGAATCCACAGACCTTTTTAGTGTTGGATTGGTAGCTCCTGTATGCACATAGCTGTTCCTCTAGGGCAAAGATGCAAAAAAGAAAAAAGAAAACAAAAACAAAAACAAACAAACAAACACCCCTCGCACTGACCTGAAACAGCTAGACTAAAACACCGGAAGGTGCAACGTATCTAGGATGGGCTTTCTTTCTTACGTTGTGGGTGGAGGAGTTTGTTTTGTATACATTGATATAATGATTGAAGACTTTAAAAATGCTCTGAGTAGCTCTACTTTCAAATGAGGAGGAGGCCACCCTTCCCATGGGATAAGCTGTCATTGTTAACAGCAGAGACGAATGGGATAAAGTGACTTGACCTTGGTCAACAGAGTTTTCTTTTTCCTATTAAGATCTTTTTTTCCTCTAGTGGTAAAAAAAAAATCAGAGCCTGACTCTTTCAGTGCTTTAGTCCTTGTCTTTGTTAGCCGGCTTCAGTAAGTGTTAATCCGCTCAAGGGAAAAGAGAGGGTGGCAACGGGGTATTGTGTGCTGTGACCATCCAGCAGAATTTACACATGGGCAGTCTTATGGAGAAATGCCAAGTAGAGCTATCCGAACCTTCAGGGACAGAGTCAGGCCGTTGTAAAACAGAGGCCGGCAGGTTGAAGTCGGAGGATGGATTTATAATACTCATTTTTGTCTTCTGGCAAATGATAGTTTTTCCTGAAGAATTGAGCCGTCTGACTGCTCCTGTGTTTGCATGCCCGAGTTCCTTCTTTGAGAGAAATGGGTGATTTAGACTCAAGGTGTAGTAAAAGTGCATGGGAGAAGAGAGGTATCAATATATATCAATTTTGGTAAAAGGAGAAAGCTAATTAGGCACAGGGCATTTAATACAATTCTGACATTTGTTTGTGACTCCAAGAATAGACGTAGAAAATATTTAAGAACAGGAAAAAACAAAAGCCTCTCCATTCCTCCCCAAAGATGATGACAGAGAAACACAAACATTTGGTTCAGTATCTAAGGTAATTTATCCAGAAGGGTCATCAGCACTACAGAACCAATTGGTTCAAAAACAGAGTTGGGTTTCTTCTCCAGCCCTCGCTCAAGGCAGGCTCAGCTGTGCGGGTCTGCCCAAGGAGAAGCAACACTGCAAGCTCTGAGATCCCAGCAGGGAGAGTAAGGCGTCTGCAAGTCTAGCAGGGAAGCTGAGCAAAGTGGGAACATGATGAGACTCAGCTACCCAGAAGAACTTACTCGGTGATTCAGAGCTTTCTAGCCCATAAAAATGGGTTCCTGGTGATTTAAATGTAACCTTTCATGAGAGTGCAGCAAGACTCCTTATTCTCATTTTCCATGGTATCAGAAAACAATACACAGAAAGAAAGACAAGGAAACAAAAGCGCAGAAACCTACACACACACACACACACACACACACACGCTGGGTGTGGTGGTGAAATGGAAGTACATGGGAGCTGACGGCAGGAGGGTCAGGAGTTCAGCCATCTGTGGCTACATAGCAAGTTCAAGGCCAGCCTGGGATACAATAGACTGAGCCTCAAAAACCAAAACCCAACCCAACTCAACCCAAATTAAACCTGGAACATATGTGTGGTTAGTGACAGATAAGGGGACGGGTGTTAGCTAGTGCGCGAGGAGAACCTAATGCTCACTGTATAGACCGAGACTGGAAGTGCAGTTGTCCGTGAAGAGTCTTTTAAACCGTGGCACCGTTTTAAACAGTGGCAACATTATAACCTATCCCCAAGGTCTCATTTTATTTTGAGAAATGTAAACGAAACAAAACAACAACGAAATCTCATAGGTCACTATCCGCTGTCTCTCATGTTTCTGGACGCTGCTTTGTGAAGCATCAGTGGCGTGACGGAGGGGGGCGGAGGGGGGGCGGGAGGGGTGGGGGGGGCGAACGGGATCTGGAAACGGGTTAGTGCAGGTTGGAAGTCAAAGCACCATGGTGAAACCCGTGATGAGAGGCAATGGGCATGGGTTGGGGCCAGTTTTCTCATCTTCAAACTGCCTTGCTGTGTTGGCGTGAGGAGCCTGGGGATCATGGCTTTTGACTGCCGGCAGCTTTTGGAGCTTACCTGTTGGCTTTCCTCCTTCAGTCTATATCCGGGCAAGCTGATAAGCAACCTAGGCACTCCCTCTTTTGATGCTTGCTGATGGGAAATTCACACACTGGTCCCTGCATGACGCATCTGCAGCTCAACCCCTCAACTCCCTTATCCCAGACTGGTCTCCTCCTTCTCGTGCTCACTCAAGTCCTAGTGGGATACTGTACTACAACGGTAAGCAAATGGACGCTGTATAAAGCAGATGAACTGGGCATGGTGGTGTGTACCTGCAACCTCAGTGCTCTGGAAGCGGAGGCAGGAGAATCACAAGCTCCAGGCCAGCCTGGGCTGTAGAGTGACCTTGTCTTAAGACCAACCAACTAACCCACCAACTGACCAACCGACCAACCGACCAAAAATGAATTCCCCCAACCCCCCAAGAGGCTGGAAATACAGGAAGGTAACAGTTGTCAGCGCCTGGCCAGTTGTCCTCTTCTGATGAGAGGTATACAGGCATCTCTGTTCTTTCAGCTTAAGCACGTGAGTGGTTCAGTGGTAGACTTCTCACCTGTTTCCCACTGGGCTAGCCACGGAAGCTACGGATTATTTAATGTTGACGGCGTTTGTTTATAAAGCTTATTTTGTTTTAATGAAAGAATCCTTTGCCAAATATGTAAACAGACACCTGTTTGGTTTTTTTTTAATTTATTTTTTTTATCATCACACATTCCCTAAGGGACTTATCCTCTGAAATGAAAATAAAAATGTATCAGTTTCTGCACTTGGATAAAAAAGGGGCACTTAATAGCTGCTTTTTATTTAAGTTACTGCCACTCATTAAGTGGATTCTAGAATCTTTCCTTCTGTTCAGGCATGCTAATTTGAAAACAGTGGTTCCAGTGAACAAATCTGTTTCTGACAGAGACCTTTTTTTGGTGTGTTACTGGGGATGGAAGCAGTCTTGCAAATTTTAGGCCATCAGTGAACAGCCAAATGTCACTCTTGTCTCTGATTGAGATTTGCTAATAACTAAGAGTTCTAATTCTTTGCATTTCATCATCCCCTTTTACTGGACTTTTTACACACACACACACA